>NC_092717.1:160231866-160543604 GCF_047496885.1 Scyliorhinus torazame | reverse complement strand
CATTCGTAGACCCAACAATAGATGCAGGGTGTATAGAAGGCGCATATGCTACCTGCAAATGAGTGAGAATCAGTGTCACTGATAACTGCACATGTCAAGGGCACTGGTCACACACATGTGCCATCTTCTGCAGGATCTGTGCAGGGGTGGCCTTTAAATATGACACCTGGATTACTGAAGTTCTAATGTAATGTTGGGTAAGTGAATCAGAGGCCATCCTACCACTGATCTAACATGAAACCTGTGCCTCTGCATTTTTGAAACAGAGTGTCACACAATACAGTGGAAAAAAGCGTTATTGCCATTGTTGGGTCAGCATCACGTTCACCGCCCAAAATTGGACTTTGCCAATTTAAGAGCATAAGAACTAGGAGCAGGAATAGGCCATCTGGCACTTCAAGCCTGCTCCACCATTCAATATGATCATGGAAGTTCTTTTCATGGACTCAGCTCCACTTACCCGCCTGCTCACCATAACCCTTAATTCCTTTACTGTTCAAAAATATATCTATGTTTGCCTGAAGAACATTCAACCAGGTAGCCTCAACTGCTTCACTTGGCAGGGAATTCCACAGATTTACAATCCTTTTGGTGAAGAAGTTCCTCCTCAACTCAGTCCTAAATCTGCTCCCCCTTATTTTGCGGCTATGCCCTTGAGTTCTAGTTTCACCCACAGTGGAAACAACGTCCCTGCTTCTATCTTAACTATTCCCTTCATTCTTCTAAATTCCAATGAATATTGTCCCAAAATGCTCAGTCTCTCCTCATAAGCTGTAAGATCTCTTATTTATCTTTTAATAAGAGTTGATTGTCCGCTTGATTGGAGGTGGCCAAAATATAACTTTATTGCTAATGATTCACTTCAACACTCTACATAAGAACTAAATCAAAACTCAGAAACAAAATATTCAAATGCATGGCAAAGAGTTCTTTTATCAAGAAACATAAAGAAATCACTTTTTAAATAAATGAATGGAATGATTCAAGAACTTGAGAAGGTAGGAACTCAGAGACAAACCTTGACCGCAAGGTCTTACTATTAAGGGAATCCTTATCTATGGACCCATCCCTCATTTACTCTCATTGGTTTCTAATTCTCAGCTGAGACCTCCTGGTTTATTCAAATAGATGTCTGTTACTTAGAGGGCAATTTACTAATTAAACATTGGCCATTACTTAAGATTGACTGGTGTCTGTCAGAAATAATTTAAAGTCTACGTTCACTGCCTTATGAGAAGGGGATTCTCATGCCATGGCTAGCCATTAACCTTGCTGTAATTACTTAATTGATACATTCTTATTCCTACATGCACTGGAATACCATGGTCTATTCATTGTGTGAAACATTTGGTGCTGAATTTCTGCAGATATAACTCGAAAGTTCATTAGTTTATTCATTATCTGAAACAATGACTACCTTTCCACAGTCATGGCCTTTTGAATAATTCCACTCTCTAGCTAAGCATTCAATTAATACCTAAAGACACCAATAAATCAATGAATCAGTAAATCAATAACCTATCATAAGCCAATCCTCTCAACTCCGGAATCAACCTAGTGTATCTCCTCTGCACACCCTCCAGTGCCAATACATCCGTTCTCAAGACCAAAATTGTACACAGTACTCCAGGTGTGGCCTCACCAGCACCCTATACAACCTGCAACATAATCTCCCAGTTTTTAAACACCATCCCTCTCGCAATGAATGGCAACATTCCATTTGCCTTCTTAATTACCTGCTGAACCTGCAAACCAACTTTTTGCGATTCATATACAAGGACACCAAGGTCCCTCAGCACAGCAGCATGCTACAAGTTTTTACCATTTAAGTAATAGTCCATTTTGCTGTTATTCCTATCAAAATGGATGACATCATATTTACCAACATTTGCTCCATCTGTCAGACCCTTGTCCACTCACTTAAACTATCCATATCCCTCTGCAGACATTCAGTGTCCTCTGCACACTTTGCTCTGCCATTCATGTTTGTGTCATCTGTGAACTTCCTACAGTCCTTCCTTTTCACTCGTATTTACATTTGCTGAGCACTGTGAAAAATCACTTTAAAAGTCCTCCACTGTTACTCAATTGTCCCACCATAAAGCCTTTGCTCCTACTTTAGCCAACTCCTCCCTCATCCCAGTGTAGTCTCCTTTGTTTAAGCATAAGACACTGGTGTTGGATTTTACCTTCTCACCCTCCATCTGTATTTTAAATTCAACCATACTGTGATCGCTCCTTCCAAGAGGATCCCTAACTATGAGATAATTAATTATTCCTGTCTCATTACACAGGACCAGACCTAGGATAGCTTGTTCCCTCGTAGGTTCTATTTCATACTGTTCAAGGATATTATAGGGGATACATTATCCTCTTCAAGGCTGCCTTGACCGACCTAGCTTGACCAGTCGACATGTAGATTAAAATCCCCCATGATAATTGCTGCACTATTTTTGCATGCATCAGCTATTTCTTTCTTTATTGCCCGCCCCACCGTGATGTTATTATTTGGTGGCCTACAGACTATGACTGTCAGTGATCTTTTCCCCTTACTATTTCTAATTTCCACTCAGATGGATTCAACCTTTTTCGCCATAGAACCAATATCATCTCTCGCTACCGCCCTGATGTCATCCTTAAATATCAGAGATACACCACCTCCCTAACCTTCCTGACTGTGCTTCCAAATAGTCTGATATCCCTGGATATTTCACTCTGAGTCATGACCACCCTGCAATCGTGTCTCTGTAATGGCCACTACATTATACTCATTCGCAATGATTTGTGCCATTAACTCATTTACCTTGTTTTGAATGCTACGTGCATGCAGGTAAAGTGCCCTTATGCTAGTTTATTTGACCATCTTTTTGAATCCTAACATCTCCATTAAAAACATCTCCTGAGTCCTCCTTCCCTTTAACTTTATCATAATTTTCCCTGGCATAGAACCCACCTCACCACATGCTAACCTGCTGTTTTACTTCCCATTAACCATTATTCTTCCCATAGTTTTATCCTCCCCCCCCCCCCCCCCCTCTACGACCACCACCACTAGCTAGTTTAAAGTCCTTGTGACTGCCCTTTTTATCCTTTCCTCGAGAATACTGGATCCAGGTCGATTCAGGTGAAGACCGTCCCAATGGTACAGATCCCTCCCGATTCAATACTGATGCCAGTGCCCCATGAAAAGGAACCCCTCTTTCCCGCACCACTACTTTAGCCACGTGTTTACTTCCCTAATTTTGTCCTCCCTATGCCAATGTGCACGCGGCTCGAGTTGTAATCCAGAGATTCTAACCCTTGAAGACCATTCTTTAACTTAGTTCCTAGTGCCTGATAATCCCCCAACAGGTCCTCTTTCCTAGTCTTGCCTATGTTTTCTATCCCAACGTGGACCACAATAACTGAATCCTCTCCCTCCCACTCCAATATCCTTTCAAGCTGGTCAGAGATATCCCTCACCTGGCACCGGGCAGGCAACATGCCATGCAGGACTCTCGGTCCTCTTACAAAGGATGCTATCAATTCCCTTAATTATAGAATCATCTACAACTACCTCTCATCTTTTTGATCCTCCTGCTTGAATGGCCTCCTGTACCACAGTGCAGTGGTCTGCTAGCTCATCCTCCTTACTGCCCTTTTCCTTATCCACACAGGGAGCAAGTACCTCAGACTGGTTGGACAAGGTCAAGAGCTGAGGCTCTTCCATTCCTGAATTCATGATCTTGCTAGTTGCCTCACGCACAATCACACCCTGCTGTCCCTGCCCACTGACCGGCGTTGAGGTACTTAATCTACAGGGTGTGACTGCCTCCTGAAACAAAGCGCCCAGGTAACTCTCCCCGTACTCTTAAACTCCAACTGCCTTGAAATAAGAGCCAACATTCCATTAGCCTTCCTGATCACCTGCTGCACCTGTGTGCTAGCTTTCTGTGTTCCGTGCACAAGTACCCCCAAGTCCCTTTGTGTTGCAGCTTTCTGCAGTTTGTCTTCATTTAAATAACACTCAGTTCTTTCGTTCTTCCTTCGAAAGTGAACAACTTTACATTTTCCCACATTATACTCCATTTGGCTCCTTGTTAATCAGCACAGGTGGATCAAATGGCCTCCCTCTGTGTCATAAATCTCTGTGAATCTAAGGCCCTCAATGAACTCTTCAATTACCTTAATTGCGATTGTTACTGAATTGGGTGCATTCCCGAGGCTGTCGGCATCAGGAACGGCATTCAGAAACCCACACACAAACTGGCACCAGTATTTTCACACACCACTCACCTCTGTTTTTGTCCCATCCAGGAGCTAAAACCCTAGGTACCTGCTCAGTGCTAACTTCAAATGAAACACTTACTTAATCATAAATGAGTGAAGACATCTTCCACTGCCATTAACCATGGTCTAAGCAGAAACTTTACAAAACCTTAACAGAATGAACAGTCTCACAACCAGGCTGTGATATTTAATGAGGCAAGCTAAATGATATTACAAAACACAATGCTGCAGCATAATGTGTCTGAATGCAGATGTACACCTCAATATATTAAAGGTTGCCACGATTAGTTCAATGCTACCTATGTCATGATGATAAATGAGGAAATAATTTTTAATATACTTAAAATGGAGAATCGAGTTGCTCATGATCAAACGTGACATGTTGAGTACCATAATAAAAACAAAAAAAATCCTGGAAATGCTCAGCAAGTGGAGAGAGAAACAGAATTAATGTTTCAGGTTAATGGCCTTTCATCAGAACAAGCTGAGGGAAATCTTATAAATATGATCAAATATAAATACTGTCTAATTAATAAAATCTAATCACTAAATAGAAACGTGATAAGCTAATCATGATGGACAGTTGACCCTATGGGGAGGGGATAGGCATGTTGGCCAGCCTGGTGCCTTCTTGCCTACCTTCAACCTCTCCCCTATATTATGGATGTTGAGTAAGGTGTCAGGCAGCACGTCTGACTACCCCACCGTTAGACATATTGACGTCTTTAAGTGGACAATTAATTGCCACTTAAGGGCCTCGTTCTGCTTTTGCAACAAATTTTCAATATGTGGGGGAAGGTGAGCAGCTCGGCAGTTTTGATGTTTTCAGTTCGAAGGGGAATATCGCCATTGGGGTAGTGGTGGATGTAGTGATATGCATCATTGTATATACGCAAGGGGTTAGGGTAAATACACTACAACTAAGTAACCACTAGAGGAGCACCAGAGATGTATATATACATAGACAAACAGGAAGTCAGGAGACTCTTCACAGGAACGCCAGTTGGTGAGCAGGACACAGACAGGCAGCTCAGATGTAACATAGTATAAGCGCTGAAGAGAGAACAAACTCATACAAATAAAGCATCTACTTCAACTGTAAGACTACAAGCTTTATTCAGACACAAGGAATAATACAGTGGAGGGGGTACTTGTGCCCATCGGGGGCAGCTCCCGAACCCCAAAAGATAGTACCCGCCCCATCCTTCCAAACCTAGATTCTCTAACTCCACCCCCACTCCCTCCCTCACTGGAGTCTCCTAACCATGTCCATCCAAAATTCACAGTTATCTTAAATCTGGTATTCATTTCACTTCTTTGAGGTTATAGTCCCAGACTTGGCCACTACTGTCTTCTGGTGCTGCTGGGTCTACAGAGCTGCTAGCCAATCAGAGTGGCCCTGAGGGGCAGAAGTCCCACTCTGCACTCATTAAGGCCACCACCAGTGTAATATTGCTGCAAGGCTGCCAGATTTCATATTGGCAAGGTGCCGACTGACTTATCGACTGGTGGTGTCAATAATCTGTAACCCCTTTCCCCGTTCTTAATATTCAACCCCCTATCTGTCTAAATTATTACAAAATATACACTAGTGGAACATAACATGGACTAAACTTCAAATAATTTGGAAGGTTACTTTAAAATATTAAAACTCAAATTTAATGGTTGAAATGTTAAGAGAGAGGAAAGATGAATATTACTTTAATTAAAACCGTTTGAGTGATTTCAGGTTATCACTATTGTAGATTTGGACTGAATGCATGATATGCCTGTTTAGGCACATTTGATAGATATTAGGCACGATTCTCTCGCTTGAGCGAAACGAGACCGGTGAATAGCAGGAGAGGCCAAAAATTAGAACCGCGCCAGGCGCCAATCATTTTGCGATGCAATCGGCCCTCTCCCATAGGCAAAATCCGTTCATCACCCTAGCATTGTTGGCCTCGGTGCCACGCATTGCCACCTGTGATTATAACTTCTGGGACTCCTCTAATCGCCCATGGATCTGCTGGAGTGTCGCTGACATCTCCCTCTGAATGTCCTGACCGCTCCCTATCATCTCCATCAGCTCTGGGAATACCTCTTCCATAGGCTCAGCATCAGGCTGGGACCCAGCTGGATCCTGGGATCCAGCAGACCTCCGACTGTCTCGCCTGGGGATTCCTGCCTCCACCAGATATACATACGCAGCTGTGTGGTTCTCACCAGGCTGTGCCCCAGAAGCCTGATCACTAACATTTCCACATGAGCTGCGTGTATCTGCACTGGTGGAGGGTGGGGATGACAGCTGTGACACCTCAATCGGGTCTTTCTCGGAGCTCTCCTTTGAGGTGGTCCCTTGGAAGGTTGTGATGGGCCGGCAGTGTCGCCTTGAGGACCTGTGGTAGAATAGACATGTGGTCAGTGGGAGGAAGTAGTCAGTCAGTAAGGCAACAATAACTCACATTTAACAGGTCCTCCATGCGAAGCCCGGTGGTTCCTCACCTCTGCGGCATTTGCCAGCCTCCACATTGGTGACCGTCCTGTCCTCGGCCACCCCAATCACCTCCCGGGCCCGCTCCTCAGCAGAGGTGAGGATTCTTAAACCTGGCCCCACTACCAGCCTAGGCCCTTGCCCAGTGATTGTGGGACAGCTCTCCCTTGAGGAGATGCAAAGAGGGCATTGTTCACAGTGGTGGGAGTGGGGGTGTGAAGGAGGGTTCAGGGGGGGTTGAAGGGTGAAGAGATGGGGTCAGGGTTGGAGGAGTTTAAGGGAAATGGGGGTGGGGGTAGTGTTGGGGGACGCATGGAGAGTTAAGGGGCGGTGTGCTCACTTAGGGGTGGAAATGTCTTGGGGTGGGGGGTGAAGCATTGGTGTCGACTCACTTGTGCTATCCGGTGTAGGTTGTTGACCTTTTTCCGGCACTGGAGCCAGTCCTCGTGGTCACACTCCCATCGCTCACAGCCACCGCCATCTCGTCCCAGACAGCACTGGCTGCCTTGTGACTGATGTTGCCCTTTTTACCTGCTATAAATATGGCAATCAATAAGGTTGACCTTCTTTTTTTAGATCTCAATATTATATTGCTCAGAGTCGCCAGGTATCAAATGATACCACCACAAGGTTCAACCGGGTATCGATCAAAGAGCCAAACACCAGTTAGTTAGTTCAAGATCAATGGTACTTTATTTATACACACAATTATCATGCGACATAAACACTACTAGTTAAACTACACCTATCAACTATGACAACCTGTACTTAACTTCAGGAACCAGGCTTAGGTCAGAGGAACAGTGGCCTTTGTTCGAATCTGGATCTACTGGGTCTGGAGAAGTAACTGCTGTTCAGCAGGGCTCATCCGTCTGGTAGCGGGCGTTGAACTTGAACTTGCTTCTGGTGGTGCTGCAATTGGAGGTGGACGTTGCCAGAGCGCCAGATCCAAGAGAGATCGAACACATGGTGTGTCTCTCGCTTTATCCTTGGGGAGTTTCGCGCTCTTTGGGCGGTCCTTCGATTTGGTCCCCATTAATTGGGTAGTTCCCGATCACTGTATTCGATTTGAGCCAATAAATGGGCGGCTGCCTTGATGGCCGGGCGTGTCAAAAGCGGTCATTGACCCTGTTGTTTTGGCTTCCTGAGTAAAGGGAGTGGTGCCGAAATGTCAGTATCAGTCCTTTGTCTTCCGGCGATGGGCCATCAAAATGCTAATTGGTTTGGGGTTTCGATGCTGTCTGGATTCTTTGTTCACAAATATACATTCAGGCTATGAGCTTGCTTGAATCTTACATTGTCCATATTTCCCTTTAGGCTTTGCGAACATCCATGTTTCTTGCTGTAAGTGGCCATCCCAGATGGCTACAGTGACCCTCCGGGGATCCTCGGGGGAACAAGACATCGCTCCTGGCCTTCTCTGCATCTGGGAGCCTCCCCAGATCTGCATCCCAGAATTTTGGGACAGTCTCTTGGGCGCCATTGTTGCGAGTTGGCAGGGGTTGGCTGAGCAAGTGCTGCTTGGCGTTGTTAGTGAAGGGCTGGCGAACGCGGCAGCGGCGAATCGGCAGGAGAGCCTTTATTTCCAGCGAGAAGCCCGTGGGGCCTCGTTTAGTGAACCAATTAACGGTGAGTAGCATTGCCGGCCTCACTGGGTCAAACGCCAGGACCTCACGGCAATTACCGCTCGCTACCACACTTAGAAACCTTTCCGGAGAATCGTGGCCATTATCTCTTTCCAATGTACTGTGCATGGTTATTATAAAATGTTTTGTAATTCTCTCTTTTACCATGCAATATTTTCCCCAAAGGATGTATAACTTCACTACATCATTATTACATTTTAATGAGCTGCTTTGTATACAATGCCTTTTTGTCAGCTAGTTCGTACTAAAATCTATTCCAATAATGGAATTTGTTACGTTTTAATGATTTATACAGTGCAGTAAATTTTTTTTTGGATAGTTTGAATTTAATGGTTTTAAGAAATTGAAATGATAATGTTTATAGAAACAGAGCCAACTTTCGAACAAAATATATAATCCATATTACTACCTTAATTTACTATCACTTTCAAATATCTCACAACACGTTTATTTGGGGGTGCAGCCGAGTGATTGGTGGCAGTTTGTCATGCCTCGGACGATGAGAGTTCTGATCCAATGGTAAGTGTATGTTCCCTTTGAAAACTTTCCCTTAATTGTACTTGGAATGGGGACATCTGAGCCAGACATTCATGTGCCAGGCAACCATACATTCTGGGGCTGGTTTAGCCCAGTTGGCTAGACAACTGGTTTGTGATGCAGAGTAAGGCGAACAGCACGACTTCAATTCTCGTATACGCCAAGAGTCTGGCCCAGTAGGTTTCCCTATTGGATTGGTGGTGGGCAGATGGGTCCCTCCTTCATGAGCCCATCAGAGAGCACCCCCTAAATTGTTACACCCCCCAGGGTACCTCACATCATCCCCCTCCCCCGCCCCCTCATGGCCTCTCAAACCTCCACCCCACCCAGTGCCATACACCTCGTAATTGCGGATGGTATAGTTAGGGGCATTGACACTGTTCTCTGAGACCAGGATCGAGAATGGCGAAGGTTGTGTTGCCTGCCTAGTGCTTGGGTTCGGGATATCTCATCTGGGCTGCAGAGGAACTTGGAGTGTGAGGGTAAAGATCCAGTTATCGTCGTCCATGTATATGCCAACGACATAGATAGAACACAGACAGAGGTTCTGCTAAGGGAGTATGAACAGCTAGGAACTAAATTTAAAAGCAGAACCAAAAAGGTAATAATCTCTGGATTACTACCATGTCATGGGACATTGGTACCAACACTGGGGAATCAGGCTGGGACCAGAGTGCTGGCGAATCGCAGAACTAGGGCTGTAGATAGGGCTTTAAACTAAATAGTGGGGGGAGGGTCCAGTTGTTTGGAGAATTAGAAAATCAAAGTTAAAGGAGAGGGTAGAAGTGCAGGTTAATGATGAGAACTTTCAATTAGTTAAAGGAAGCGAGGGCTCAGGAGAGGTTAGTAAAGTTTCCAGACCAAGTAATAGAACAGAGAGTATAGAAGGTGGCAGGAATTTAGCTTCAGGTAGAGTAAAAAAGGGACTAATATAAGAAGGGGGGTGGTCAATGCAGGACTGAGGGTGTTGTATCTAAATGCATGCAGTATACAAAACAAGGTAAATGAGCTTGTTACGCACATTGAAATTGGCCCGTACGGTCTTTGTGAGTGTCACAGAGACATGGCTGTAAGAGGACCAGGGCTGAGATCTAAATATCCAAGGATATGTGTCCTATAGAAAGGACAGGCAGATGGGAAGAGGGGACGGGGTTGCATTGTTAGTAAGGAATACAATTAAGTCCATAGCAAGAAGCGATATAGGATCAGAAGGCTTAGGATCTGTGTGGATAGAGTTGAGGAATCGCAAAGGAAAAAACTCCGATGGGAGTTATATACAGGTCCTCGAGCAGTATTCTTAATGTAGGGCAGAAAATAAATCAGGAGATAGAAAAAGTATATAAAAAAGGCAATATAAGAATAATCATGCGGGTCTTCGATATGCAGGTGGACTGGGAAAATCAAGTTGGTAGCAGATCCCAAGTAAATGAATTTGTGGCCAAAAGAGAAAATGTGGGAAATGGCAGCATCTGTAAGAAGAGAAAAGAGCTAACGTTTCGAGTCCAGGTGGTCCTTTGTTAAAGCCCAGCATTTTCTCTTTTGGTTTCAGATTCCAGCATCCACAGTACTTTGCTTTTATAAAGGAATTTGTGGAATGTCTACAAGATGGTTTTTTGGAGCAGCTTGTGGTAGAGCCCACTAGAGCACAAGCAATTCTGGATTTGGTGATGTGTAATGAGGCAGACCTGATTATGGGTAGGTCATGTCTGACAAATCTATTAGAATTCTTTGAGGATGTAACAAGGAAGTTAGACAAAGGAGAACCACTAAACATGATCTATTTAGATTTCCAAAATCCCTTTGACAAGGTGCCGTGCAGGAGGCTGTTGAATACGTTAAGAGCCCATGGTGGTAAAGGTAACATCCTGGCATGGATAGAGGATTGGCTGGCTGGTGGAAGGCAGAGAATGGTGTTAAATGGGTCTTTTTCAGGATGGCAGCCGGTGACTAGTGGTGTGCCTCCGAGGTTGTTGGGACAACAACGTTTGACAATATACATTAACGGTCTGGAATAAGGAACACTTAGCACTGTTGCTAAGTTTACAGATGATTCAAAGATATGTAGAGGGACAGGTAGTGTTGAGGAAACAAGGGTGATGCAGAAGGACTTGGACAGGCTAGCAGTGTGGCCAAAGAAGTGGCAGATGGGATACAATGTGGAAAACTATGAGGTTATGAACTTTGATAGGAAGAATGGAGGCATAGACTGTTTTATAAATGGGAAAAGGAAATCAGAAGCACAAAGGGACTTAGGAGTCCTCATTCAAGATTCTCTTAATGTTAACGTGCAGGTTCAGTCGGCAGTTAGGAAGGCAAATGCAATGTTAGCATTTATGCCGAGAGGGCCAGAATGTAAGAGCAGGGATGTACTTTATGGCTGTACAAGGCTTTGGTCAGACCTGTCATGTGCGGATCCCTATAAGAAATGGGTGTTTAGCAAATAGCTGCAGTGGTGTCATTCTGTGGGTGGAGCTGGAATGTGATTCTGCCTTTTACTTTCGTTTGAAGCTGGAAGCTGCTTTGTGTCTTGTTTTCATTTCCAGTTGGGGAGCTGCATTCAAGCAAGAGGGTGTATTTTGAATTTTCTCTCTGCTGGCTAAATAATGTCTCCAGATCACTTGATGATTTCAAAGTAATACCTGTTTCTGTAAGGAATGCAAACCTACAGTCTTTGTTAAAAAGGGTTTTTGACTTCTGGATGTTGTGAGGAAAGTTATTAAGGGTTACCTATAGAGTATTGTATCTGTGGGGATTATCAGTGTTGGTAGTTGATAAGGGCCATGATTCTCCAAGAATCGGCGAAATCACGCTCTCGCCGTTGCCGCCGTGCCGGTCGGCAGCCATTGAAAGAGGCGCCCCTGGCGATTCTCTGCGCCTCAACGGGCCGCGAGCTCGCAGAGTTCGGCCGAGTCCCACCGGCGTGGGTTACGTATGGTCCTACCTTGTGGGACCTCAGAGGTCTGGCTGCGGGGGCCGTCCTGGTGGGGGGCTGGGGGGATCCGACTCCGGAGGGAGGCTCCACGGTGGCCAGGTCCCCTATCGGGGCCTGCTGATCGGCGGGCGGGCTAATTCCATGGGGGGCCTATGTTCGTCCGTGCCAGGCCCCTGTAGGGCTCCACCTTATTGCCCGGGGGCCGGCGCGGAGATGGGAACCCATGTATGCACAGACATGCGCCGGCCGTGGCGTGCATGCGTGGACCCGCACCGGCCGTGTCGCACCGGCTTTCGAGCGCCGGAGCAGCAGACACCACTCCGGTGACGTACTAACACCCTAGGAAGGGGTGATTGCCTGGGCCTGGAGGACCGTTGACCCCGGAGTCGCTCGCGCCGCTTTTGATGCCGGCGTCAGAACTTGGCCGCAGGATCGGAGAATCCCGGCGAAGATGTTTATTGGGTGTTTATAAAATGTTATCTGGATTCATAGAATAAACATCGCTTTTGTTTAAACATACTTTAGATCTCTGTTGCATCACACCTGTAAAGTGGGCCCTTGTGCTCCCCATACCACAATCTATTTAAAGTTGTGGGTCAGGTGAACTCCATGATATGCTTTGGTGTTCTCTAAACCCTGGCCCATAATAGACCCCATTCAGAGTATTGTGAGCAGTTTTGGGCCCCGTATCTAAGGAAGGATGTGCTGGCCTTGGAAAGGGTCCAGAGGAGGTGCACTAGTATGATTCCTGGAATGAAGAGCTTGTCGTATGAGGAACGGTTGAGGACTCTAGGTATGTACTCGTTGGAGTTAGAAGGATGAGGAGGGGATCTGATTGAAACTTACTGGATGAAGCGGGGCCTGGATAGAGTGGACGTGGAGAGGATGTTTCCACTTGTAGGAAACACTAGAACCCGAGGCCACAGCCTCAGACTGAAGGAAAAATCCTTCAAAACAGAGATGAGGAGGAATTTCTTCAGCCAGAAGGTGGTGAATCTATGGAACTCTGCCACAGAAGGCTGTGGAGGCCAAATCACTGAGTGTCTTTAAGACAGAGATAGATAGTTCCTTGATTGATAAGGGGATCAGGAGTTATGGGGAGAAGGCAGGAGAATGGGAATGAGAAACATATCAGCCATGATTTAATGGTGGAGCAAACTCAATGGGCCAAATGACCTATTCCTGCTCCTATGACATTGTCTTATGGCCTCCTCCTGGCTAAAGTACTGGAGAGCTGTTGGCTCCGATTGACCGGAGGCTTATAGTGGCAGAACCTCCTAACCCTCTGGGGTGGAAGTTCCGCCTACAGTCTACTGGCAGCCAATTGACTATTTATTTTACTGGTTGGGTTTCCCCTGACTATTTAATCAGGGTAGGGATCTTCGGCAACCTGTAAAATCCAGGTTTTAGCTTGTTATTTTAGGAACAATGTTTGGAACTTGGATAGTTCAAGTATTGTTGCTTTTAAAGGAAAGGAGGCTCTGACATAATCGGTCCCTATAACATGGGCAGCCATCCTCACAAAATTCTCTTTCCTTCCAGCCACACACAGGTTCTGATGACATTGCTAACTCACTGGATGGGTGAGGCTCCAGCTGAAAGCCGATGTATATCTCTCCAGATGCACTGCCGAGTTTTCAGACCAGGTTTTCTAGCACTCTGGCAAAAAAAAATCAATGGGCATGATTTACGCGTCAGTCTGGTAGGACGAGGTCTGATAGAACTGGAAAGGCTGGCTCCACAGAGATTGGGATACCATTTAAAAATCAGAATTAGTCGCTGTCTGTGTGGAGTTTGCACATTTCCCCCGTGTCTGCGTGGGTTCCACCCTGTCTGGGATAAGACAGTAGGATTTGTTAAAGGGGTAAAGGAAAGCCCAAGTGAAGCGAAGGAGGTGCAAAAGATTATACAGCCTGATCGCGAGATGATTGATAAGAAGGTGCCAGATCTCTTTAAAGAATTTACTTGTGTGGGTAAAGTTTACTCATGTGTAACAGGAGGAGCAGGTAAAGAAGTCACAATTTTAAAAGATACGGGAGGTAGTCAACCTTTAATGGTAAGATTTGAGGAGTTATGTAGTTTGGGAAGAATGTTGCCAGAAAAGGTGGTCATGTGTGGAATTCAGGGTAAGAGGAGTAGTGTTCAGTTATATAAGGTAAGGTTGGAAAGTCCAGTGAAGAGTGGTGAAGTGGTAGTAGGAGTAATAAAGAAACTATCTTGTACAGGAATACAGTTTATCTTGCGTAATGATATAGCTGGATCGCAGGTGGGAGTGATGCCTACTGTGGTTGATAAGCCAGTGGAAAATCAGACAACTGAAGTGTTGAAGGACGAATATCCTGGGATTTATCCGGATTGTGTAGTAACAAGGTCGCAAAGTCACAGGTTAAGACAAGACGAGAAATCAAAGAGTGAAGATGAAGTTGAAGTGCAATTAGCAGAAACGATTTGTGATCAGATGGTTGAAAAAGAACAAGAACTGGTAGAGGATGAGGCGGATATTTTTAGTTCAGGAAAATTGGCGGAGTTACAACAGAAAGATATAGAAATAAAACGGATGTATCAGAAAGCATACACGGAAGAGGAACCTGAGAGTATACCAGAGTGTTATTACTGTAAAAGTGATGTCTTGATGAAAAAATGGAGACTGTTACATATGCAGGTGGATGAAAAGTGGGCAGAAGTTCATCAAGTAGTATTGCCGGTCGGATATAGAAAGGAGGTGTTGTGAGTTGCACATCAGGTACCAATTGGAGGTCATTTGGGAATAAGGAAAATTCAAGCTAAAATACAAAAACATTTTTATTGGCCTGGACAACATGAAGATGTAGTTAAATTTTGTCAATCATGTCACACATATCAAGTGATCGGAAAACCTCAAGCAATGATAAAACCAGCACCCTTAATACCCATTCCAGCATTTGACGAACCTTTAACAATGATCCTTATTGATTGTGTAGGACCGCTTCCTAAAACAAAAAGTGGGAATCAATATCTTTTGACGATAATGGATGTGTCTGCGAGGTTTCCAGCGGCCATTCCAGTACGTAATATTACAGCTAAAAAGATTGTGGAGGAATTACTTAAATTCTTTCCGAGATATGGACTAACCACAGAAATATAATGGGATCAAGGATCAAATTTTACCTCGAGGTTATTCAAAGAAGTTATGGATAGCTTAGGAATAAAACAATTTAAACCAACTGCATACCATCCAGAGTAACAGGGAGCGTTAGAAAGGTGGCATCAGACATTAAAGACAATGTTGAGGGCTTATTGTCAAGATTAACCAGAGGATTGGTATAAAGGAATTCCATTCGTACTGTTTGCAATTAGGGATGCACCTAATGAATCAACCAAATTTAGTCCTTTAGAACTAATTTGTGGACATGAGGTAAGAGGACCACTTAAATTGATTAAGGAAAAATTGGTGAGTGAGAAATTGGAAATTACGTTATTGGATTATGTGTCAAATTTTAGGGAATGATTAAATAGAGCAGGTGAATTGGCGAGACAACATTTAAAAGTTGCACAAAATGTGATGAAACTGGTAGCGGACAAGAAATCCAAAGTTCGTAGTTTTGCCAGTGGAGATAAAGTTTTAGTGTTGTTACCAGTGGTAGGTGAACCTTTAAAAGCAAGGTTTTGTGGACCTTATCAGATTGAAAGGAAATTAAGTGAGGTGAATTATGTGGTAAAAACACCAGATAGAAGGAAGACTCACCGAGTGTGTCATGTGTATGTGCTTAAAAGGTACTTTGAAAGGGAAGGAGAGAAAAAGGAGGAGGTTTTAATGATTCTGACTCAAAGTGACGAACCAATTCCAGATGACTGTGAATTTGACATACCTCAAATTAAATTGGAAAACGAGGATGTTCTTAAAAATTCGGATAAATTGTTTTGTTACCTTCCAGAGGAAAAACAAACTGACCTGAAAGAGTTATTGATATCACGTGGGCAAGTTTGTAGAGATAAATTGGGAAGTACTAAAATGGCTATACATGATGTAGATGTGGGAAATGCTGTTCCAATCAAACAACATCCGTACAGACTTAACCCTTTAAAATTGGCACAGGTTAACAGAGATTGAGAGTATGCTTAGAAATGGCATAATTGAAGTGGGTTTCAGCCAATGGAGCTCACCCATAGTGATGGTACCTAAACCAGACGGTACCCAACGATTGTGTGTGGACTATAGAAGGTTCATGCAGTTACAAGAACGGACTCTTATCCTATCCCACGTTTGGAGGATTGCATTGAGAAAGTGGAACAATCAGTTTTTATTTCCAAACTGGATTTACTTAAATGTTACTGGCAGGTACCTTTATCTGAAAGGGCGAAGGAGATTTCAGCTTTTGTGAATCCAGATGGTATATACCAATTCAAAGTTATGCCATTTGGCATGAAAAACGCCCCAGCCATATTTCAACGGTTAACTAACAAAGTTGTTTCAGGATTACCTAATTGTGCGGTACACATCGATGATCTGGTAATTTTCAGCCAGACATGGACAGAACATTTAAAACATCTGATGGAGTTATTCGATTGACTTCAGGAGGCTGGTTTGGTGGTAAACCTAGCCAAAAGTGAAATTGGAAAAGCCCAAGTCACTTCCGTTGAGGAGTTTTCGATACCCTCGAGACAAAGGGAAATAATGCGATTTCTTGGCATGAGTGGATTTGATCGAACATTTGTGCAATATCTTTGTAGCGTGGTAGCTCTACTGATGAACTTGCTGAAGAAACATCAAAAATTTCAGTGGACAGCGTTGTGTCAACAGGCATTTGATTGCCTGAAAGCTGTGATAACCAATGCTCCTGTGTTGGAGAATTGCAAGGGACTCTGTAATCAAATTGAACTAAAGTATCTGACTTTAAAGAGAAATGCCGTGGTGTAGAGAAATGGACGGATCGTGCAGAGACCTTCTTGTTCAAAGAGACTATGAATCGAGAAAGATTTCAGTTGGAGGAAGAATTTTTTAAAAAGGACTATATTATTATACCTATTGGCGTGTGTTGTTTTTTTTTAAACAAAAATGTATATTTACTGCGTGCCTTTCTTAAAGGATAGTGAAAAGGTGAAAAATGAAACCATCTTGAAGTTGATGGTTTATTTATTTTTCTTGGGGGCAGGTGTCATGTGAGAGTACCTTTAAGAAATGGGTGCTTAAGAAATGTACCTTCAAGAAATGGGTGTTTATCAGTGATGTCAGAGAGTGGGTGGAGCTGGGCTGTCTGTCAGTTTTTTATTTTCATTTTAGGCTGTTTGCTGCAGGGTGTGTTTCAGTTTTGTTTCAGTGTTGGAGCTGAAGCCAGACCAAGCAGGTGTACTGCTGTTCTCTCTGCCATCAAAAAACTATCTCTTGATCATTTGGTGAATTCAGAATTATAAATGTTTTCAGTAGTGACTTTAACCTGATGTGCTTCTGATGAAGGTTTTGTTTTTAAGTCGTATGGATGTTAAAAAGGAAAACTTAAAGGTTTACTTAGTGTTATAGTCTTTGAGGGTTGTATTTGAATTAATGGATGCTAAGATGTTCACTGTATGTTTTAAAAAGGTTAACTTGAGTTCATAGAATAAACATTGTTTTACTTAAAAAAATACTTTCCCATTTCTGCTGTACCACATCTGTAGAGTGGGCCGTGTGCTCTCCATTCCACAATCTATTAAAAATTGTGGGTCAGCTGAACTCCATGATACACTTTGGGGTTCTCTAAACCCTGGCCCATAACAAATTGGGGGCTTGTCCGGGATAAAAGTCTATCTATTGGATTAGCTTAGTGAACTTAAAGACAGTGAGGGGTGAACATATTTAAATTTTTTTAAAAAATCAGAATTGACGTTAAACACCCCCCAGCAGCCACCCTCTTCCTGCCATTGCACAATTATCAGCGGATCTGTCCCCACCATAACCACCACGGCATTATTGTTACTATTCACTCTGCTCAAGGCTGACTCACCCTCCGTAACAAAAAGGTGCCCCCCATCCCTGCAAGTCCTCCCCTCAATGACCACTCCTCGCCACTGCCAAGAGCGCCCTCAAAAGCATTTGCACTCTCTCCCCGAACACATAATGGGAAACCCCCACCACCCCAATTGGGCTCCCCAAAAGGCCAGCCCCTGGCAATTCCACCTGGCATGAGTTGGCACCACCTGGCAGTGACAACCTGGCAGTGCCATCTTGTGTCAGGCGCAGTGCCAGTGACAAGGGCAGTGCTCCGGGCCTATACTGACCTTGGTACCTCCTGCGGAAATCCCTCAACTGTTTCCCATCTTCTTAACCTCACTGACGTCATGTCATTTTGGCAAGGTTTCAATATTCAATAAGGGACGATCATGTGACGTGTAGGCCTTTTAATAATTTGTAAATCCATTGAAGAATATTTAAATGAGGGGAACCTCACTACAGCATGGACGGGGGGCAAGGAGGAAAATTGGGAAATGAGATCTTGCCTGCGAGAATGTCGTTTCCCGACTCTCGCGAGATTTTGTGCCTGCGTCGTCGTTCTCGTACATCATTTTGTACTCATATCACAAACATCAATACTGTTTAAGGAGAGGAGAACCAGAAGTAGATCTGTACGGATCATTTTTTATTGTCTCCCATTGCAGAAGATCAGACATAAGCATTGTATGTCAGAATATCAGTGTGTTATCCCTTGCTATTCCTTGACATTCAATGAAAGAACCATCAATGAATTCCCCACTGTCAACATTCTACTGGTCACCATTGACCAGAAACTGAACTGGACCAGCCATATAAATACTGTAGCTACAGGAACAGGTCAGAAACTCGAAATCCTGTGTCAAGTAATTCGCCTCCTGACTCTGCAAAGTCTGTCCACCATCTACAGGTGCAAGTAAGGAGGGTGATAGAATAATTGCCACTTGTTCAGATGAGTGCAACTCCAACAACATGCAAGAAGCTTTTAAAAAAAAAAAAAAATTTAGAGTATCCAATTCATTTTTTTTCCAATTAAGGGGCAATTTAGCATGGCCAATCCACCTGCCCTGCACAACTTTGGATTGTGGAGGCGAAACCCACGCAAACACGGGGAGAATGTGCAAACTCCACACGCACAATGACCCAGAGCCAGGATCGAACCTCGGACCTCGGCGCCGTGAGGCAGGAGGGTTAACCCACTGTGCCACCATGCTGCCCTAACATGCAAGAAGCTTGACAGCATCCAGGACAAAGCAGCTTGCTTGATTGGCACTCCATCCACAAACATTCACTCCCTTCACCACCGATGCACAGCAGCAGCCGTATTTGCCATCTACAAGATGCACTGCAGAAACTCACCAAGGCGCCTTAGGCAGCAGCTTCCAAACCACGACCACTACCATCGAGAAGGACAAGGGCAGCAGAGACATGGTAATACCATTTCTTGGAAGCTCCCCTTCAAGCCACTCACCATCCTGACTTGGAAATGTATCACCGTTCCTTCATTATTGTTGGGTGCAAATCTTGGACCACCCTTTCAAGCAGCAATTTTTTTTAAAATTTAGAGTTCCCAATTATTTTTTTTCCAATTAAGGGGCAATTTAATGTGGCCAATCTACCTAACCTGCACATCTTTGGGTTGTGGGGGTGAAACCCACACAGACATGGGGAGAATGTGCAAACTCCACACGACAGTGGCCCAGAGCCGGGATTCGAACCCGGGTCCTCAGCGCCGCAGTCCCAGTGCTATCTACTGCGCCACATGCCGCCCTCCTTTCAAGCAGCATTGTGTATACTGACACCATATGGACTGCAGCTGTTCAAAAAAGCAGCTCACCACCTTGTCAAGGGCAATTAAGGATGGGCATTAAATGCTGACCTAGCCACCGTCGCTCAAATCACTTGAATGATTTTTTTAAAAATTGCCATCCATCAATTTATATAAACATACATTTTGCAATATGCATAACAATCATGCTGTCCTCCACATTCATTGCTACAACGTGTATGCCAAGAGTGCTAAATTTCTCCAAGCATCTACTATATCATTAATTCTTATCTAATATTTATTTAGATAACACAGAGTGTGAAGAGTGTAAAGCTGCACTTGTGCAATGACTTAGCATCACTTCTCAGAATTGGTATGTACAATGAAATGCAAGAGCCATTGTTATGTAGGAAAACACAACACATAACATGCAAAGAGATTTATGGTCGTTTAATTCTTTATAGTTTTTTTAATAATCTGCATTAACAACTTGCATTTGTACAGCACCTTTAAAATAGCAAAAGTCAAAGAACAAAGGGCAATACAGCACAGGAACATGCCGTTCGGCCCTCCAAGCTTGTACCAGTCATGATACCAACCTTGGACAAAGCCCTCAGCCCTTCCTTAGGCCGTATCCCTCTAACCCCATCCTATCCATGTATTTGTCATTGTGCTGGGTCGCGAGGCGGCATGACGCCTTCCAAACTGTCGCGTTCTCCCTCTCCACCTGTCCGTTCCCCCGGGGGTTGTAACTGGTCGTCCTGCTCGAGCAGGTACCAACGCAGCTCCTCACTCATGAAGGGGAACCGCAAGTACTCGTCAATGACATTGAGGAAGTACGTGTTGCGGTTGTGGGTGGGGAGGTGCCCGTTGAAGTCAATGCTGAGACGTTCAAAGTGGCGGGTAGCCTTGATTAGGTGTGCCTTGTCTGGCTTGTAGAATTGCGGCTTGCACTCCGCACAGACTAGGCAGTCCCTAGTCATGGCCTTGACCTCCTTGACTGAGAAGGGCAGGTTGTGGCCCTTGGTGTAGTGGTAGAACCACCTGACGCCCGGGTGACAGAGGTCATTATGTAGTGCCCGCAGTCGGTCATCCTGTGCGTTGGCACAAGTACTACGGGACAGGGCATCAGGAGGATCATTGAGCTTACCTGGCCGGTATAAGATACTATAATTGTAGGCGGAGAGTTCGATCCTCCACAGTAATATCTTATCATTTTTGATTTTACCTCGTTGTTTGTTGTCGAGCATGAACGCAACTGATCGTTGGTCAGTAACGAGGGTAAATGGTTTTCCGGCCAGGTAGTGCCTCCAGTGCCGGACGGCTTCCACTATGGCCTGTGCCTCCTTCTCAACAGAGAAGTGGCGGATCTCGGGGCCTTGGAGTGTGCGGGAAAAGAAGGCGATGGGCCTGCCCGCCTGGTTGAGGGTGGCACCCAGGGCAAAGTCGGAGGCATCGCTCTCGAATTGGAATGGTGTAGACTCGTCTACCGCATGCATGGCGGCTTTGGCGATAGTGGGTTTTAGGAGGTGGAAGGCCTGGCAGGCCTCGGGTCGGGAGGGGGAATGAGGGGGAACGGAGGAGGGGTCGGGCCTTGTCAGCGTATTCGGGCACCCACTGGGCATAGTAGGCAAAGAACCCGAGGCATCGCCTCAGTTCTTTGGGGCAGATGGGAATGGGGAGTTCGAGAAGGGGGCGCAGACGGTCAGGATCGGGGCCGAGGACACCGTTCTCCACCACGTAGCCAAGTATGGCGAGGCGGGTGGTGCCGAAAATACATTTTGCCTCGTTGTACGTGAGATTGAGGCGTTTGGCAGTTTGGAGGAATTTAGTGAGGTTGATGTCATGGTCCTGCTGGTTGTGGCCGCAGATGGTGACGTTGTCCAGATACGGGATGGTAGCCCGCAGTCTGTTCTGGTCCACCATTCGGTCCATCTCCATTTGGAAGACCTAGACTCCATTGGTGACGCCAAAGGGTACCCTAAGAAAGTGGTAGAGGCAGCCGTCCGCCTCGAAGGCCGTGAAGTTACGGTCCTCCGGGCGGATAGGGAGCTGGTGGTAGGCGGATTTCAAGTCTATGGTGGAGAACACCCGGTACTGTGCAATCCGGTTGACCATGTCAGATATGCGGGGGAGGGGATACGCATCAAGCAGCGTGTACCGGTTGATGGTCTGACTGTAGTCAATGACCATGCGGTGTTTCTCGCTAGACTTGACTACCACCACTTGGGCTCGCCAGGGGCTGGTGCTGGGAGCAATGATCTTTTCCGAGAGAAGGCGCTTAATCTCCGCTCGAATGAATTGGCGGTCCCCGAAACTGGAACGCCGACTTTTAGTCGCCACGGGCTTGCAGTCGGGGCTGAGATTAGCAAACAGTGAAGGGGGGGGGATCCTGAGCGTGGAGAGACTACAGGTGGGACCCGGGGGGGGGGGGGATCAGGGAAGAACTGGGGGTTGGAGACCATGAGGGGGGGAGGGGGCCGTTAAAATGCAAGGCGAGGCTGCGCAGGTGGCATTGGATGTCCAGGCCGAGGATCGCGGCGGCGCATAGGTGAGGGAGGACCATGAATTTGAAATCCTGGAACACCACGCCGTTCACTGAGAGGGTGACGACGCAGTAATCCGAAACCTCGGCCGACTGGGAGTTGGAGGCCATGGAAATATGCCTGCGCGTGGGTAGTACCTTGAGGGAGCAGCGGCGCACGGTTTCCGAGTGGAGGAAGCTCTCCGTGCTGCCGCTGTCGAAGAGGCAGGTAACAGTGAAACAATTTACCTGAACCTCCATGGTGGATCTGGCGAGCTGATGCGGTCGGTCCTGGTCAAGGACGATGGATGCGATGGTGGAGCTGTTGGAGATGGGTGCCGGATCCGGGGAGCGGCCTGCAGAAGAAGGTGGTGGCGCCCAGGCATCGTAGGCTGCTGTTGGAGGCCAGGTTGCTGTCGTTGGCTGCATCTCAGTTGTTTGCAGCATTTCGGTCGAGTGCGCAGGTCCGAAAGTGACGATCGGCGGCGGGGCGGACCCGGAAGCGACGATCCCGTGATGAGGTCGAAAAGCCCGTAGTCGAGCCGTGAGCACAGGAGGTTGAGTCGGTCAGCGTCCGTTTTGGCGAAGGCGGACGATGCTTCCAGGTAGGCCTCGAAACACCGGAGCCAGCAGTTGAAAAGGTGATCCGCGCGTGGAGCGTGGAGGTCGAGCGAGAGCTTGTCGGGTTTCAGAGCAGCCTCCATTATAACTGTAGTGTATTAAATTGATGCACTAAGCGTCAAGAACCACAAAGACTTGTGAGACTTTAACCAAGGCTTTAATGCACTACATAGGAAGCTTACCCGACACAGACGACCCCAAACAAAATGGGTCAGGTCTCAGAAGCTGGGTCTTCTACGTAACTCTCGGGGGAGTGGCCAAGGCGGAGCTCTCCGTGGCCAGGTCAGGTTACATACAGGTGACCGAACCTCTACAGAGCTACAGTACAATACACAGTACAATGCACAGGATTACAGGGCCACGTTACACACAACTATTATATAACTATGTCCAATGCTAGGGAAGTACAGTGGTGTATCACCACACTAACAGCACGTCTTTTGGGACTTGTGGGAGGAAACTGGAGCACCCAGAGGAAACACAGGCAGACACAGGGAGAACGTGCAGACTCTGCAGACAGTGACCCAAGCTGGGAATCAAACCCGGGTCCCCGGAGCTGTGAAGCAACACAACTAACCACTGTGCTATGCGAGGAATGAGAGATTGAGAGGGTACCTGAAAGAGATAGGTTTTAAGGGGAGAGAGAGAAGAATGTGCTGATTTGGTACAGTTAATGCAGTGAACTACAGTATAGTGGGGTGAGACAGCTGAAAGCACAGCAACCGTGTTGAGGTGGTGCCATACACAAGCGACTAGAGTAAAAAAAAAGAAGGGTTGGTGGGAAAGGGTGCTCGGGTCAGAAAAAGTCACAGCTTGGGAACGGTATGGACAAGCATGGATGGATTTAAGTACAAGGATGAGAATATTATATTGCAGCATTGGGAGATCAGGATCCTAGGTAAGTCAGGAAAGAGAAGGATAAATTAATTTTGCAATAAGGCTGTGATGTGGTCAATGTACTGAATTAATAATCAAGGGGTTCAGGGACATTGGTTTCAGTTTATAAAAATATGGCAATAAGAAGCTGGTATCAATAAAAGTGGACTTAAAGTTTTTGGATTTCTGTTAAAAGTCCAACCATTTGATAAAGATCATTTTGGGAGAAAAGCTGTCATTTTTACACATCTGGCTATGCCTCCAGTCCAACATTGATGTTATTGACTCTGAACTACCTTTTGAAGTGACGTAACAAGCCATTCAATTGTATAACGGGAACTAAGGGTGGGCAATAAATGCAAGCCTTTCCAGCAATGCCACCATGCCAACGAAATGTTTTAAAATCCTGAGCTAACAGAGTTAATGGATGAGGTGTTTATGCTACTAGCAAGGGTTAATGTCTGCGTCACAAACGGAAGGGAATATTTGAAATACTTTGATACTGAACTTGGAATTTGAGTCAGGATCAAATCTTTGGTAATTTTCCATTCGGTCTCTGGATACCTAAAACTGGAAAAAATATCTCTGTGTTGCTATGCCAGTAACAACTTCCATCAGGGCTATATTACATCAATTCTTCAATTCTTGCTCAAATCCCACCATGGCCTCAGCCAGTGCTGCCACAATTCTTTCTAAATTTGCCTACAAATCATGAATGATAGAGGGCACCACGACAATCTCCACATACATTGTTTAGTGCTGAGAGGTTTAGTATGTATATGCCTGAATATCTTGTTTTCCTCTGTGGTCTCCATGCAGCTGCAGTTCCATTGTTGTTCCATCTGTTGCTGCTGAAATTCCTCTTCAGAACAGAATAGTCAAAGGGTTCCCATTTTCAGAAAAGGGCTATTGATGTACCTCCTCATACATTTTCCTGAAGGCTGTCCAGCTGCAAGCAAAAATACATAGATCCTGCACCATAAAATGATCGAGAGAAAGATGCGAGATGTATGCCAAATGTTTTCAGTGTTTTAACTTACAGCAGATAATTGCTCATTTAAATAGTGTTGGAATTGGCTGCATCCCTTATCAACAATGATTTGTCGGTGAATTTAGGACAGCAGCGGTAGCACTAACAGAAAAATGGTACATGATTTGGATTAGAGGCAGTACAGAGAAGGATCACTGATTCCTGCGATGGCGAGGTTGTCTTGTGGGGAAAGGCTGAGCAGGTTGGGCCTATAATCATAAGAGTTCAGAAGAATGAGAGGTGATCTTATGTATAAGATCCTGAGGGGGTTTGACAGGGTAGGTGCTGAGAGAATATTTCCCTTAATAAGGAATCTAGAACTAGGGGCCACAGTTTCAAAATCCCCATTTAAGGTGAGGATGAGGAGGAATTTCTTCTCTTGGACAGTCATTCGTCTTTGGGATTCTCTTCCACAGAAAGCCTTGGAGACTGGGTCATAGAAAATATTCAAGGCAGAATTAGACAGATTTCTGATCTACAAGAGTTATGGTTATGGGGAGCAGGCAGGAAATTGGACCGAGGGTACAATCAGGTCCACAGTGATCTTATTAAATGGTGGAGCAGACAAAATGTTCTAAATGGCCTACTCCCACTCCTTTTGCTTATGACCAGTGCACCAGATTGGTGATGTTGTTGCTTTGTTGCATATCAGCAATTAAAATAAACGTAAATTAATCTGAACAGTGATTCATATTTTAAGATGAGGTTCATCAAGTTTTATTGCCTTCAATTCAGAAGCCCATTGAAAATGCTTGATCATACCTTGGCGAGCAAATCTATAAGGGCATAAAGTTCTTCAGTCCAACTAAAGCATTAATCCACCTGAAGGAAATTGGTTAATCCTGTACTTTTCTTGAAACAGTAGGCAGAGGAATTTCATACAAGTAACTTTGTTGCCAATATCACGCGGTAATTTCAGCCTGTATGGTTGAATCGCTCTTCTTTTATGGGAGCATTTTGCAGAATTGAAACTTTTTGATGAACTCATCTGAGAAGACATAACCGTTAATCGGCAATTATTAATTAAAATGTAATTAAAGTAAATCTTTAGAGGGGACTGTAATAACCTGCACTGAGCACACGGGGTTGGCTTGATTGTTTTCCCCGTTTGGCTCGAGGAGTATGAGCTCCCCCTTTAACTATGGTGTTATTACTATGTATATATAAGGTCAGCCAGATAGGAACTGACCGGCAGAGAGAGAGGACCCGATAAAGTCTGACCGGGCCCCTTTGTACATTGCATGTGTTCTAAATAAACATTTTCTTAATGTTACTCATCTGACTCCTTGTCGCCCTGATTAAACTGTCGAATTGCTACTCTGCCACCTATGCCATCTCTGCTTGACATTGCATCGCCTAGAACTAAGGTGTTGAGTCTTCACTATGTCTTTGTTTGAGGTTGATGATTTCAGTGAGCACCTCCTTTGTAAAATGCAGGTGTTGCACACTGTTCCACACTGGAGTTGAGGAAAGAAGATTGCTCCCTGAAGATCCTAATCAGTCAGCCCTCCTGCTGAGAGTACTTCTCCCCCTCCTCTTTCTCCATCATTGAGTGGATTGTGATCCTCTGTGTTGACTCCGCTCAATCTCTCTGTCATCCTGTGGACCAAAAGGGATGCTAACTGCAGCACACATGAATGGGAGCATGAGGTCTGAATGGAATCCATGGGGCGAAATTCTCCCCCAACGGCGGGATGTCCGCCGACTGGCGCCAAAGACGGCGCCAATCAGACGGGCATCGCGCCGGCCCAAAGGTGTGGAATGCTCCGCATCTTTGGCGGCCTAGCCCCAACATTGAGGGGCTAGACCGACGCCGGAGGGATTTCCGCCCCGCCAGCTGGCGGAAATGGCATTTGTTGCCCCGCCAGCTGGCGCGGAAATGCGGCGCATGCGCGGGAGCGTCAGCGGCCGCTGTCAGTTTCCCGGCGCATGCGCGGGAGCGTCAGTGGCCGCTGTCAGTTTCCCGCGCATGCGCAGTGGGGAGAGTCTCTTCCGCCTCCGCCATGGTGGAGGCCATGGCGGAGGCGGAAGGGAAAGAGTGCCCCTATGGCACAGGCCCGTCCGCGGATCGGTGGGCCCCGATCGCAGGCCAGGCCACCGTGGGGGCACCCCCTGGGGCCTGATCGCCCCGCGTCCCCCCCAGGACCCCGGAGCCCGCCCACGCCGCCTGGTCCCGCCGGTAAATACCAGGTTTGATTTACGTCGGCGAGACAGGCAATTCCTGGGGGGGGACTTCGGCCCATCCGGGCCGGAGCATCCAGCGGGGGGTCCCGCCAACCGGCGCGGCCCGATTCCCGCCCCCGCCCAATCTCCGGTACCGGAGACTTCGGCGGGGGCAGGGGCGGGATTCACGGCGGGGGGTCGGAGAATGACGCCCAAGGTCTTCACCATGTGTCATCCCAACTCTTTTCAGATTTGACCAACTTTAGATAACAGTTCAAACCTCCAAACATTTCTGCTGACACAGCATCTGCCTGGAAAAATCAAGCAGCAACTAACCTGAAAGAGTTGATGATCCCTAAATAGCACTGGTTGGGGTATCCTTCCTGCTGCTGGATGTGTGTTCAGATATGGGGCAGCAACAGAAGGCTTGGGCACTGAAAACAGGCTGAGAAGATACACATAGGCCAGGAACAGAAACTGCCTCATGAAACCCTGGCTGGATTGATTCTGGCCATCTGCAAAAAGCACTCAAGTCAGAGCATAAACCCGTTATTGCGATATGGACTTTGATTACCCACTCTAATCTATGAACATGTAACAAACTTCCAGACACAGGTGATTAACGTTGCAGCAGGATGAAAAACAGACAAAAGAAGCCATCAGACTCCTTATTGAGCTGATGGCTGGTCAGACAAGGAGAACTACAGAGGGCAATGGGTCTTGATTGAACCACCATCGATAAACAGGAGTATTCGGTCTTTCCATTAACCAGTTAGGGTCTGGCTAGGACAATGGTCGGTGATGGGCTTACACATATGACTCAATCCAAGTTTCCCAGTATAAGCAAGCAGCATGGAACAGATCTTGAGCGAGAACCTGGGAGTTGCCCAGGCACAACCATCGCATGAAGCAAGGGCCCTGGGTTTCGGACCCAGAGAAGACATCCACATCAAGTGATCAAAGCCTGCCAGCCTCCTTTAGTAAGTGCGGGTAAAACCTAAAGCTCAACTGTCAGTCTGAGTCATATTTTCTTGAGTAATAGAATTGTGAATAAAATTGCGTTAAACTGTGAACCTGTTTTGTCTTTTGTTCATCTCGCAAATAAGCGTACCTGAGTAAAACGTTTGAGTAAGTAAACTGGTCAAACATCAGAGGTTTTAAAGGTACAACATTTTTGCACCCCAGATGGTCCTTCGATAAGAAGTGATACGTTGCTCCGAAGTCGAAACTTCAACCCAGTATTCTCCAACACTCCGTCTGAGCCTGAATTAAGAGGACAGTAACGGCCAATCTTAAGTGAGTGAAGGACTAATACAGATTTCGACCAGTAAAATTGTGCCATTAACCAGGTGTCTGCAACACGAGGTGAACAAACTACGTATTTAGATCTCGGATAGTCAAGGGAGTTGGGCAAAATCTGGGAGGGAATTTAGTGAAATCCGGATCCCTAACCGAGAGGATTCCCACAGACCTGTGACAAATCCTAGGGAGCGAGAGAGAATAAGCAGAGTAGAGAAATGGCAGAATGCCCAGAGTGAGAAGTGACCCAAGTGGATACTACAGAAAATTAGCAAACGGGACCGGGATCCCGAAAAGTCATGGAAGAAGGAAAGAATATTCAAACCACCTTGTGGAAGATGGTCAGGGACAAAAGGCTCCTCTAGGGATCCTTTGTGTCAAAGGGGGCAGGGTGATATAAGTTTTAGAAGAAGTTAGTGTGGAAATATAGGTTTTTGAAGAAATCAGTGAAATATGAGTTTTCAAAGAAGTCAGTATAGAAACACGAATTTTAGAAAAAGTCCGTGTGGAAATTTGAATTTTAAAAGAGGTCAGTGTGAACATTTGTGCTCTAGATAGTCTGGGATTATCCTGGAAACAAAAAGAGAGACCAGTGAGTCTTGGTATATGAAGTTTTAGAAGATAGTGTGGAAATATGAGTTTTCAAATAAGTCAGTAAAATCTGAGTTGTGTGCTTTTGAGGAGCAGGACAAGCTGTGAAGCAATTGTTCAAACAGAAGAGTTTAAACTTACTCTATATATTTGGGAGAGAATTTACCTTTTCTTTGAGTTTGAATTACAGTTTTGAAGAAAGAACAATGAAGTCGACTGTCCTAATCTGTTTCATTTATTTTCTTTGAAAATTCTGATGATTTTTCAGTTTGTTGAGATTGAATGACAGAATAATGCTTTGAATTCCTTTTGTTTGAATGGAGGCTTCCATGGCTGAATGAGGGTGAGTGTATTTACTAAAGAATTTGTGAATTTCCTTTGGTGTTTCTAGTTTCTTTTCCATGTTATATTCTGCAAAACTGAGTTTTAAATCAATTGGGAGTCGTAAACTGAATTTTAATTTTCTTTTAAATTGACAGATCCATCTAAACCAAATTAAACAAAAGTATCTTTGTGCTTTTGTTTAAATGCAGATATATCACAATTCACAGCCAACGATTCTAGAGGCTACAAGAATTCTAAGATTGCTCTGTCACAACGTAGTGACAATGGGGGACATTTTTCTTTTTTCAAAATGGTTAACTCATTCAGACTTCACTGTTGGCCATTGAATTAAAGTTTGTGAAGTGTTACACTTACCTTCTACACCAATTGCAATGACTGATGATTTTACTTCTCTTAAAACTACCATGCCGCGATATAGTTGCTTTCGAGGTCCAATTGATTAAATGGCAATTAAGTGAAAATATTAACTAATATAGAAAGGATGATAAATAAATTCTAATTTTGACAAATAAAGGGCAATAGGAGTTAGTCTGTATGGGTTACTGAGCTGAGTTTCAAAACCCTCTCACTGTGTGAAAGGAGATAAAATAAACATTCTCAGTTTACAATGTCACCATTTGAAACTAGTATATTTTACAGAAGTAATATTTGTTTTTGTGTGTGTTATCAATACAGAGTAAATGCTAACTCAGGTAGTGAGTACGTGAACATATAAAATCGGTTGTTTTAATTCTGGGTATTTAACTACAAATAGTTTAGAAATTAATGACCTTCTGTACAAGGATAAGGGCTGTTAGGTGCTCATGAGTGAGGTGATCTATCAGGTGGGGAGATAATGTTAAATTTGGGGAGTGTCAATGAAGCTGCAGCAGTTGGTGGAATTCTTCAATCACTTAATCACCTGGGGTTAGGGAATGGGAGTCATGACTTTAAAGGAAATAGCTTGGTTGGGACAATATTTGGAATTGGGGTTTAAAATGGAAATACACCCTTGGTTGCAGGTTATGTTGCATTTTGTTATTATTGCTACTGTTCTCAATACTATATATCAGGCTTTTACAATGATATGTTACAAGATGGACAAATGTAAGTTTGATTAACTGTGGCAGCCCTAATGAGACATAGGAATTGGGTTTTAAATATGTAAATATGTAATTGAATAAGCTTTGAATATTGTAAGGAAAGTATGTATTTGAGCTGGCAAGATGGATACAGAACTGGCTAGGTCATAGAAGGCAGAGAGTAGCAATGGAAGGGTGCTTTTCTGATTGGAGGGCTGTGACTAGTGGTGTTCCGCAGGGATTAGTGCTGGGACCTTTGCTGTACGTAGTATATATAAATGATTTGGAGGAAAATGTAACTGGTCTGATTAGTAAGTTTGCAGACGACACAAATGTTGGTGGAATTGCGAATACGATGAGGACTGTCAGAGGATACAGCAGGATTTAGATCGTTTGGAGACTTGGGCGGAGAGATGGCAGATGGAGTTTGATCCGGACAAATGTGAGGTAATTCATTTTGGAAGGTCTAATGCAGGTAGGGAATATACAGTGAATGGTACAATCCTCAAGAGCATTGACAGTCAGAGAGATGTAGGTGTACAGGTCCACAGGTCACTGAAAGGGGCAACACAAGTGGAGAAAGTAGTCAAGAAGGCATACAGCATGCTTGCCTTCATTGGCCGGGGCATTGAGTATAAAAATTGGCAAGTCATGTTGCAGCTGTATAGAACCTTAGTAAGGCCACACTTGGAGTATAGTGTTCAATTCTGGTCGCCACACTACCAGAAGAATGTGGAAGCTTTAGAGAGGGTGCAAAAGAGATTTACCAGGATGTTGCCTGGTATGGAGGGCATTAGCTATGAGGAGAGGTTGAATAATCTCTGTTTGTTCTCACTGGAACGACGGAGGTTGAGGGGCGACCTGATAGAGGTCTACAAAATTATGAGGGGCATAGACAGAGTGGATAGTCAGAGACTTTTTCCCATGATAGAGGGGTCAATTACTAGGGGGCATAGGTTTAAGGTGCGAGGGGCAAGGTTTAGAAGAGATGTACAAGGCAAGTTTTTTACACAGAGAGTAGTGGGTGCCTGGAACTCGCTGCCGGAGGAGGTGTTGGAAGCAGGGACGATAGTGATGTGTAAGGGGCATCTTGACAAATACATGAATAGGATGGGAATAGAGGGATACAGACCCCGGTGGTGTAGAAGATTTTAGTTTAGATGGGCAGCATGGTCGGCGCAGGCTTGTAGGGCTGAAGGGCCTGTTCCTGTGCTGTACTTTTCTTTGTTCTTTGTTCTCTGACTCACTCTGGGAATAGGCTTGCCCGAATTAATGATCCCATGCGTTTACACTTCTGGGATCACAGGGGGAAATGTGGTACTGAAAACAGGCTGAGAAGATACACATAGGCCAGGAACAGAAACTGCCTCATGAAACCCTGGCTGGAATTGATACTGGCCATCTGCAAAAATCACTCAAGTCAGAGCATAAACCTGCTACTGTGATATGGACTTTGATTACCCACTCCAAGTCTATGAATATGTAACAAACTTCCAGACACAGGTGGTCAACGTTGCAGCAGGATGCAGAACAGATAAAAGAAGCCATCAGACTCCTTAATGAGCTGATGGCTGGTCAGACAAAGGGAGTTTCAGAGGACAATGGGTCTTGATTGATCCACCATTGATAAACAGGAGTATTCGGTCTTTCCCATTAACCAGTTGGGGTCTGGCTAGGACAATGGCCGCTGGTATGCGTATATATATGACTCAATCCAAACTTCCCAGTATAAGAATGCAGCATCGAACAGATCTTGAGCGAGAACCTGGGAGTTGCCCAGGCACAACCACCACAAGAAGAAAGGCCCCTGGGTTTCGAACCCAGAGAAGACATCAACATCAAGTGATCAGAGCCTGCCAGCCTCCTTTACTAAGTGTGGGTAAAACTGTGAGTCTAAGTCATATTTTCTTGAGTAATAGAATTGTGAATAAAATTGCGTTAAACTGTGAACCTGTTTTGTCCTTTGTTCATCTCGCAAATAAGGGTACCTGAGTAAAACTTTTGAGTAACTAAACTGGTCAAACTTATCAGAGGTTTTAAAGGTACAACAAGGTGTTACATGGAGTGCTGAAGCCAAACATTGAAACACCTGTGTCAGCGAGAACACAATCTGCCCATTCCTGATACATGCTCCTAACACCCCCAATAGCAGCCTCACCAGAAAACCCATTCTGCTCCTGGAACAGCACCTGGTGCATCAAAAAGACAGGAGGTGGAATTCTCCGTCCGCTGCACCAGTTTTATAGCGTGGCCTGTCCCCACCGGCAACGGGATTCTCCGTCCCGCCAGCATGTCAATGGGATTTCCCATTGTGGGCAGCTCCACGCCGTTGGGAAAATCCCCGGGCGTGGGTACGCTGCTGGCGCAACAGAGAATCCCGACAGCGGAGAATCCAGCCCACTTCTTTGGAGCCAGATTTTGTGGTCAATCTTTACACTGCAGAAGGAGGCCATTCGGTCCATCCTGTCTGCACCAACCCTCCGAAAGATCACTTCAGCTTAGACCTACGTCCACGCCCTATCATCGTATTCCCATAACCCCACCTAACCTTTTGGACACCAAGGGACAATTTAGCATGGCCAATCCACCTAGCCTGCACATTTTTGGACTGTGGGAGGAAACCAGAGCACCCGGAGGAAACCCACGCAGACACGGGGAGAAAGTTCAAACTCCACACAGACAGTCACCCAAGGTCAGAATTAACCCCAGGTGCCCAATAGCATGACCACTGTGCCACCATGCTGCCCCTTGATCTAGTATAGGTGCTTAATATACAGATTAACTGATGAGCAAAATGGCTCAAGGGACTAAATGGCCCACTCCTGTTCTTGCTCCATGTACCCATTTTGTTTTGTTACTCTTAGTACTCAATCTCCATTTGAAACTTTTAATTGGTTCAGCCAGAATTCCAGAACCAAATGTAGTACTCCAGATAGGGTGTAACCAGAGCTCTGTGCAGCTGGAGCAGAATCTTTGTATTCCAGTTGTCTTGCGAGATAGGCTAACATTCCATTCATCTTTTAAATACCTTATCACTGGCTTGGTTTGTTTTCTGTACTTGGATCTCCAAACCTCTCTACTCATCTACAGTGGCCAGCACCTTGTCCAAAAATATCCTGATATATCTTTCTTAGATCCAAAGTGGATGATCTCACACTTTCCCATATGCAACTCCATCTGCCTCAGTTTTTCCCACTCACATAATCTAGTAATCTCCCTTTGCAAATTTCTGCTCCCATCTGTATGGCTTACTCTGCCATTTAAATACTGGCACAAGTGAATGTAGACATCTGGCACTTTATTCCTTTATCCAAATAGTGAATGCTGTGGCTCATGTTCAGATCCTTGGAGACACCACAAATCAAACCCTGCCAATTTGAGTTATCCCTACTCTTATCTCCTGACTAATTCCATATCTAAACCAATACGTTTCCTCCAATGAAATGAAATATGAAATGAAATGAAAATGAAAATTGCTTATTCTCACGAGTTGTCAATGAAGTTACGGTGAAAAGCCCCTAGTCGCCACATTCTGGCGCCTGTTCAGGCAGGCTGATACGGGAATTGAACTGTGCTGCTGGCCTGCCTTGGTCTGCTTTAAAAGCCAGCGATTTAGCCCAGTGTGCTAAACCAGCCCCTTGGCTGGGGAACCAGCTCATGGCCCCAATGGCATACAGTCTCATTTTTGTGAGCAGTCTCTTGTAAGTATAGCCGGACAGTTGAGCCGGTCCTCAGCTTCTGACTTCAAGAGTGGGGCCAATGTCGGGCCATGCCCTGTATGGCACTAAGCCCCAATCAGCAGAGGTCATTGGCCAGGGAGGACACCATGCAGGGGAAACGGGCTCCCCTTTGGACATGAGCCGAAATCCTCGGCAAGCTGGGGGCAGCACCTCAGCCCAGAGTGCAGGCTGGAGGAGAAGGGGCGACTGGGAACATGTGGGGAGAGACAGAGAGAGCAGGAATGCAGCCTGGAATTGGAGCAGGTGTTTGAGACTGATGAGTCACTGCACTGAGGCTACAAATAGGGCAGACCTCTAATGGTAGCTGGAAGTGACAATAGAGTGTGTGAACTGCTGCTGGAGAACTAGGCAGACTGCCTGGACAGCACTCCTGAGTTCAATAGTGTCATGATATGCACTCATGCACATAATGAGGTAAAGACAGGCAATGACAGGCACCCAGGTTAGCCAATCAACACACAGGACAGAACACAACCAATCACCAGACAGATCACGAGAGGGGGGTTTCCTACTATAAAACACACGGCATCAGCACTCCACCTCTTTTCCACTGGTGACAACTGTAGTGACAGTCAGGGTGTATATATAAGTTAGCACCTTCTACACGTGGCTCAGAGCTAGTCTTGTCTAGTTAGTTATAGTTTGCACACTAAGAGTAGTAGAGTGTCAACCCACAGCAAGATGTGTGCACTGCTCCAGAAGTTCAATAAATCATATTGAACCAACGTCTAAGTTTGGTGTCTGCTTTCCAGTACAACTGCATCCTGTTGCAGTCCATGTTACCCCAGGGTGGATAACACAACATGGTACCAGTAGTCTACTTCATTTAAGTAATTTACCTTGAGTGATAGTTCTCAAGGAGAGAAAGAGCCCCCGCGTGTCTGCGAAACAAGGTAATTAGGTTCATGATGTCACAGGATATTAGCAGAATGTGCTCCATTTAAACTCCACTGTCTGGGTAATTAGATTTGTTTCGATGTCACTAGCTTTCGGAGCGCTGCTCCTTCCTCAGGTGAATGAAGAGGTCTGTTCCAGAAACACATATATAGACAAATTCAAAGACGCCAAACAATGCTAGGAATGCGAGCATTAGCAGGTGATTAAATCTTTACAGATCCAGAGATGGGGTAACCCCAGGTTAAAGAGGTGTGAATTGTCTCAAGCCAGGACAGTTGGTAGGATTTCGCAGGCCAGATGGTGGGGGATGAATGTAATGTGACATGAATCCCAGGTCCCGGTTGAGTCCAGAAACACATATATAGACAAATTCAAAGATGCCAAACAATGCTAGGAATGCGAGCATTAGCAGGTGATTAAATCTTTACAGATCCAGAGATGGGGTAACCCCAGGTTAAAGAGGTGTGAATTGTCTCAAGCCAGGACAGTTGGTAGGATTTCGCAGGCCAGATGGTGGGGGATGAATGTAATGTGACATGAATCCCAGGACCCGGTTGACATTCATCCCCCACCAACGAAATTCATCCCCTGCGAAATCCTACCAACTGTCCTGGCTTGAGACAATTCACACCTCTTTAACCTGGGGTTACCCCATCTCTGGATCTGTAAAGATTTAATCACCTGCTAATGCTCGCATTCCTAGCATTGTTTGGCATCTTTGAATTTGTCTATATATGTGTTTCTGAAACAGACCTCTTCATTCACCTGAGGAAGGAGCAGCGCTCCGAAAGCTAGTGACATCGAAACAAACCTGTTGGACTTTAACATGGTGTTGTAAGACTTCGTACTGTGCTCACCCCAGTCCAACGCCGGCATCTCCACATCATGGGTAATTAGAGATCAGGAGTTAAGCTCTCATTGGTACCAAGGTGGAACTGGAACATTGGCCGTGAATATCCATTGTAAATAGTTAACTCCTCTAAACAAAGCTTTTCCGTGAGTGTTTATACAAATATGATGCCAATAAAATAAAGGATCCTAGTTTTCTAACAGCCAGTCCATGTGCTTGAATTACATATTGTATGATGAACAGTTAACAAGTACCTTAGTTGATATAACTTCATCTGTCAACACTCTTTTATCTAACAAGTTAGTTATTTCCTCAAAATTGTCAACTAGGTTTACAAAACATGATCTATCCTTTACAAATTCATTCCACTGCCCTCTCATCAGCTCACAGACGTCCAAATGCTCAATCGCTTTGTCTCGAATAACAGATTTTACTAATGTCTCACAACTGCCATTTTCCCATGGACCATGGAAATTGGATCGTCATCCCTCTTTCTAAATTCCTTTCAGAACTTTCTTATCTTGGCACCAGGTAGGCAACACCACATTCGGGACTCTTGGTTATGGCCGCAGAGGGTGCTATCTTTTTCCTTCATCATTTGACATCACCAATGTCTGCTGGTCTTCATTCTCTAATGATGTGGAGATGCCGGCGTTGGACTGGGGTGAGCACAGTACGAAGTCTTACAACACCAGGTTAAAGTCCAACAGGTTTGTTTCGATGTCACTAGCTTTCGGAGCGCTGCTCCTTCCTCCTTCCTTCACCTGAGGAAGGAGCAGCGCTCCGAAAGCTAGTGACATCGAAACAAACCTGTTGGACTTTAAACTGGTGTTGTAAGACTTCGTACTTCATTCTCTAACTCACTTAACTTCCCTCCACACTGCTGACTGACAGTCACTCTCCACCCTTCCTGCACAGTCCCCGTTCCAGCAGATGTGCTTTCCTCTGTGACCCAGAAATGTTCTCCTCACCCCTCCCTTTTGTATCAGAGTGTGTCGAACTCACACTGCAGCACAGCGGAATGAATTTTAACTGCCAAGGTGGAGGTAGTTTCAGGTGCAGGAGAGTCAGATTCCACCACATCAAAGGCGATTCAAAACGTTGGACTTTCTCAACTTAATCTGAACCTCTCTGCTGCCAGACTTCACAGGAGAAACGTCTGCAGTTATAGTATTGATCTCTGGTGATGAACAACAGGAGCAGCCATCTCAACACCAACAGCACCAGGTAACAATGGTCTCGGCAACAAGGAGCCTGGTTCAGCTGCCTCAGAACAAAGGAAAAACCTTTGCAAAATATGAGGCGCAATTCTGCGGAAACATTTCTAACTGTGGTAGTGAGCGGGAATTGACGCGATCTTCCTGGCGCTTGGCCCTGCGAGGCCGGCAATGCAATTCAACGTTAATTGGTCCACTTAATGAGGCCTCACAGGCTTCTCGATGCAAATAACACTTTGCCAGCTGATTCACGGGGTGCTCGCCAGCACCCCGCTAACAAGGCCGAGCAGCACTTGCTCAGCCAACCCCAGCCCGCTCGCAACAATGGCGCCGAGGAGACCAGCCCCAAGATTCAGGGACGCAGACCTGGGGAGGATCCTGGAAGCAGTGGAAGCCAGTAGGGATGTCCTGTTCCCCTGAGGGTCCCGGAGGGTGAGCCAAAAGGCAGCCAGTGCTGACTGGGATGAGGTGGCAGCAGCTATAATCGAATAGTATGAGCAAGAGGACTGGCCAGCAATGCAGGAAGAAGATCAATGACCCACACCGGGCACCACGTGTGTGTAGACATGTAGACATCAATGCCCCCCCCCCGCCCACGAGACCTTTCCGCCCCCATGGGTGCATACACTCCCAACTCTCTTAGCGACCCCCAGTCCTCCCTCCTCCCTCCCCCTCCCCCACAACCCCGCCTTCACACCCCATCTCCTACCACTGTGAACCATGCGTGTGACTAATGATGCCTCCTCTGTATCTCCGCAGGAAAAGCCCTCCACAATCGGCGGGAGAGAGCCCAGACCGGCGCAGGAGTGCAAGACATGGAATCCTCAGCTCCTTCAAGGAGCAGGCCCTGGAGGTCACTAGGGTGCCGAGGACAGATAGGTCAGCCACATGGGCGACCTATAAAACGTGAGTAGTGACTAACCCATCTCTCCCACTGACCACATGTGCATTCTCCCACAGGTCTTCCAGCTGACAGCACCGGCCCATTCCGGGTGGCGCCCTCTCCTGACTTTGAGGAGAACACCTTGGAGGAGAGCTCTGAGGATGCCACCGTGGTCGTGGCACAGCTGTCATCCCCACACCCCCACCAGCGCAGATACACGCACCTCGGTGGGAAATGTTAGTGGAAAGGCCTCTGGGGCACAATTTTGTGAGCACCACACTGCTGCTGAAATACATCAGGTGGAGGCAGGAACCCCCAGGCGAGACAGCGGTCGGAGGGCTGCTGGATCCCAGGACCCAGCTGGGTTCCAGCCTGATGCTGAGTCTGTGGGAGTGGGTTTCCAGGGGCTGATTGAGACGATGGCGAACGGCCGGGACATTCAGAGGGAGATGTCAGCATCGCTCCAGCAGATGCATAGCCACTTGGAGGAGTCCCAGAGGCTACGGGTGCAGGAGATGGCGTCAGCAATGAGTGACACCAAGGCCAACACTGCAAGGGTGGCGACCGCAGTTGAGAGCCTGGTGCATGACATCGGCACTATAAAGAAGGTATCTAAGGCGTTGCGCAGTCGGTGACAGACATAGCTCTGGGCCTCGGCAGAATGACTGCCTCACTGCAGGATGTCACCCAGTATCAGGTTGACCTTGATGTGGTTCTGTGGGACCTGTCCCACTCTCAGATGGGAATGGCCGAGGCACTGCGGAGCATCGCTGAGGGCGTCGACACAATAGTGAAGACCAGGAGAAACTGGCAGGTCTGTCAGAGCTAGACAATGCAGGGGCAGCTGGGGCTCGAACTAGCTGCCCCTCCATCCCAAGGTAGACCTAGGGGTCTAAGGACACCGATCGGGAGGAGGGGGCGCTCAGTGCCAGGCTGGACCAGTCCCATGGAGTGGTGACGGTGGGCACCAGCTACCCCGACTTCTATCCCTCTGATGAGGGGTGTGCCGCCGTCAAGTGATCCGGAGCCCTCCGGCCTGCAGAGGACGCCCGCCAGGGGCATCAAAGGCAACGTGATGAGGTAAGCAGCTGGCAGCCTTCACCTGAGATGTGCATCCTGTGGACACACCTAGATTTCTGAGGGCACCGGGGGAGGGGGGTGGTTGGTCAGGCGGGGGGGGGGGGGGGTGTTGTTGGGGGCTGAGGGGGTGGGGGACAGCACCACCTGGAGTGGGCTATTGTACAGCACATTAAACTCTTTTTGCATGACCATTATGATGCCTCTGTCACGTTTTTCCACAATGCGGACTGAGCTCCGGACCCTTTGCCCATTTCTTCAGGCATCCCGCCCTGTGGCGCTCGTCCACCCTCCCACCGTGGGCATGTCCCCATGCCCTGGGTGTTCGGATGTTGCCTGTCACAGTGTTTAAGCATAGTGTCCAGGCATCTAGGTGTGATTGGGATGCTAGGTACTGAGTCCCACATGCTACAGGGCCCACTCACCCACGGGAATCCCTTTGGCATGTGTGAAGTGCTCTCTTAACCACGATTACCAATTTCTTATTTGCAATAGCCTTCAGCCACGCAGCCATGCGCCTTGGCAGTCGGTGGGGGTTATGGGTGGTCGGTGGGGCAGATGGGCAGGGACAGGGGTTGTCACCAGAATGAGTACACATGATCCAGGGGTTGGCATGGTGGTGCTGCAAGCGGTTGACCCCTGAGTACCTCCCCTCCAACCCCCCATTGCAGCCCAACCCCTCCATCCCCAGCCAAGCTCCCCCCCCCCCACCTCGTCGAGCACTGGGGTGGCAAGCCCAGCGTCCCCGGGCTCTTTGCCTGTGAGCAAAGATGGCTACTCACCTCCTCGGCTCTCAATAGAAGTCCTTCCGCCAGGTTCACGTTTTTCGAAAGGAGTACTAATCAGTGCCAGCTGAGGAGGCCGCTGAATCATGGGAGGTTTTGGGATATGGGTTTGCTCTCGTTGATTATATGGAAATGGGGCTTAAGTGGTGATAATTGTTTTTTTGCCACATTACGGTGAGATCCCGATTTTGCCTGTGGGAGCGAGCCGGTTGCATTAAAACTGTTTGGCACCCAGCGCAGATCTCGTTTTTGGCCTCTACCTCTATTCACCGGCCTCGTTACGCTTGAGCGAGAACGCAAAAATGCTGGAGAATCGTGCTCATAATCTCCCATAACAGTGCTAATGGCCAAAACAATAGCAGACCTAAGCCCACAGGCTGAACAAAAAGACAGTCAGTTAGCCAGCCTAGCACCAGTGTCTCCAAAATCAAAAGGAATCCTGACTCCAACTAAACACTAGGATTCACACAGCCTGTATCCAACATCGAGGAGGGAGGTCATGTGACTCCCCACACCCTAAGCTACACTGTGATAACACGTGTTGGTACTGAACACAAGAATTCCTGTTTGACTTCCAAGGTGCGCAGAACTCCAGACAACAGCCAGTGCTGCCCACCATCCAGCCGGTAGAAAGACCCCGGATCCTTTTCAAACGTGCCAACTACTGGAACCTCGCAACTCGTGCCCCCCGACGGACTCACTCTACGTACCTTCTCCTGTTGTGCAAGACTCACTCCTAAAAGCTAAAACCTTCCAGAATCAGCCAACCTCCGCTTGCAAAGTACATTCCAGTTGACTCATGGGGTGAAATTCTCCCCCAACGGCGGGATGTCCGCCGACTGGCGCCAAAGACGGCGCCAATCAGACGGGCATCGCGCCGGCCCAAAGGTGCGGAATGCTCCGCATCTTTGGCGGCCTAGCCCCAACATTGAGGGGCTAGGCCGACGCCGGAGGGATTTCCGCCCCGCCAGCTGGCGGAAATGGCGTTTGTTGCCCCGCCAGCTGGCGCGGAAATGCGGCGCATGCGCGGGAGCGTCAGCGGGCGCTGTCAGTTTCCCGCGCATGCGCAGTGGGGAGAGTCTCTTCCGCCTCCGCCATGGTGGAGGCCGTAGCGGAGGCGGAAGGGAAAGAGTGCCCCCATGGCACAGGCCCGCCCGCGGATTGGTGGGCCCCGATCGCGGGCCAGGCCACCGTGGGGGCACCCCCCGGGGTCAGATCGCTCCATGCCCCCCCCAGGACCCCGGAGCCCGCCCACGCCACCTGGTCCCGCCGGTAAATACCAGGCGGGCCGGAAAATCCAGCGGGGGGTCCCGCCAACCGGCGCGGCTCGATTCCCGCCCCCGCCCAATCTCCGGTACCGGAGACTTCGGCGGGGGCGGGATTCACGGCGGCCAACGGCCATTCTCCGACCCGGCGGGGGGTTGGAGAATGACGCCCATGATTCTGTGCTCTGAACACATGTAACCTCATAGTTGTATTTTATTGTGATTGTGTGATAAACCCTCTTCCTTTTTCCTACCCACATTTATATTGTGAGTGTAAAACAGGGTGAGAGGGTGAGTGTTGGGAAACCCCTCTCATGTGTGTATGTGTAAAAATAAACCAACTCTTTTATTTTCATCTCACCTTGAGATTGCAGTGCAAGCCATTAACACAGGATTACAACCTTTCCAAATTTAAGAGTTGGGAAAAACACAACCATTTATAAAGGGGGAAAATCAGAATTTAAAAATGCACCTTTCTGTTTACGGATGGGTAGAGAGTGGGGCAATCAGCGTAGTTTAAATTGAACCTCCGCCTGTCAATCCCATGCCACATCAAAGGATAGACAGGGTCATAGAGCTCCAGCTCAAAGGAGGCAATATCCTCAACATCTCCAATGTTGTAGAAAAAGGGCTTTCACAGCAGGTAATTTCTGACACCTCCAGCCCCCAGAATATCTGGAGCGGTGATGAAATACAGGAGCAGCCCTGAGGATTTAAACAGAACAAGAAGTTATGTACTTCTTTGTTGTCACAAAGAGGAAAGATATGCAGCTGCCCACACTCTGGCTTCTTGTAAAACACGATGAGAGGTTTATTAAGGGTGTCTGCGCAAAGCCAACGCAAACATTCTACTGACATCACTACACATCACGTGCAAAAACAGCAAGAATGTATTCCCAGATACATACCACCCCTCACTCTTTACTTCATCAGTGCAATGACAACAATTAACATTTATACAGCAGATGTTAATTCTACACATATATACAATTGAATAAGACAGTCTCTGCGTTGAACGTCTGTTCTTTTTTGGTAGAATTCTGCGTTCTTGAACTCGGCACTTGCAGCTTCAGAAGTGCCTTCATTCCTTTCTGTAGATGATATTTTTTGAGTAGTTATTTTAATATCTGTCACTGTGGGTGTGATCCAGTGAAAAGCAGCTCCCCCGCGCAGCGTGGCTGATAATAGCCGGGAGACTCCACTCCCGTGATCTACCCAGATCGCAACACCTCGCAAGATCCAACATGATCTCACGAGATGTTGGGATGTAAATCCCACCTATTGTGGGCAGGATCATTTTGGGGCAAATCTGTATATTAGAGCAAGACAGCTAGTCTCACTCTACCGTTCAGATTCCAGAGGTACCTGAAGCTTTGGGATTCATCACCTTCACCTCGGAGACCTCTGGCGAGCACCGTTCAGTACTGGTCTCAACACGGACCAGATGGAACGGCACTTGTGGGGGACACCTAGGGATCGGAGGCCCCCAGCTCAATACCCTTTGTGTGCGATTGTGCCCTGGCACTGCTAGTGCCACCTGGCAGTGCCAACTTGGCAGTGCCAGCCTGGTACCCTGGCAGTGCCACTTGGGTGCCAGCCTGGCAAAGCCCAGGTGCTATTGCCAGCTGACATTGGCACTGCCAGGTTGGCACTGCCAAGCTTCCAAACTGGCATTTTCTGCACACATGATCGAGCCAGAGTGCCCTGCATTGGGGGTGTGGGTGGGGGCCGGTGGGCCGGGGATCCTCCCATAGTGCATTCGGGCTGGGCAGGAGGTGGGAGACTGCTTTGAGGGCTCGGAGATCGGCACACCATTTCTCTCGCTACACTGGGAGTTTCAGTGAGCAGAGCTCCCCAGTGTGGAAAGCAGGGCTCTGTGAGGCCTTGGCCATGTATTCTCCGCTGAGACCCCTTATAGAGCCTGAGTCACATTGCATAGCCATGTGTTTCCCAGCCGGAAATCACATGGTTAACTCGCTCTGAAACTTTGTTCCCATTTGTTTGAATTGAGCCCTATAGGTATTGAAAAGCCCTCAGAAACAAAATCTGAAATCATCACTGTCTCTGGACTCTGTTCCAAAGTATAGCTCTCTTGAAGAAAGGGTAGAACCTCTTGGGAAGTTTCTGCAAGTAACTGTTTTTTCTGTGAGTAACTGATCAGCATGATGTTGCCAAACTCTTTCATCATCTGTCTGTTCTGTATGGTATGTGACCTATCTTCGCTAGGATCATAGCTGGTACCCATTTCTCGTTGGTGGTGTAACCCCTAGCTAGCACTCTCTCTCCCTGGTTGAATACTCACTTTTTAGAGATTTGCTTAGTCCTCGCAATTTGTGTACGTTGTTATTGTTGGACAATCTCTGAAGAATCAGGTGGAGTTAACAAATCAAACTGTGTTCACAGTTTCCTCTTAAACAACAGTATTGCTGATGAACTTTGTATGGAAGTATCAACAGTGAGCGATAAGATATTACTCTTCTTGATAATGATCCCTGGTCCTTCAATGCTTTGATAGAATGCTTTAATGATTGCACAAAACTCTTAGCCAATCCATTTGTTACTGGATGATATGGAGCTGACTTGATAAGGTTTATACCGTTCCCTTTCAGGTAGTTTTCAAACTCCTTCAAAGTAAACTGCGAACTATTATCACTGACAATCTGCTCCGGCATTCCAAATCTTGCGACTATTTCATTCAGTTTCTCAGTGGTCTGCTCAGTCGTCATTGACTTCATTATCGTGACTTCTGGCCATTTCGAGTATGTGTTCACAATCACTAAGCATATGTGGCCTTCCAGTGGACCAGCATAATTGATGGGTGTCCTTTCTATAGTTGAGTGAGCCATTTCCACGGATGTAATGGTTGTAATGGTGGAGTGTTCCATAGTTTTGCACAAAATTGGCATTGCCCAACTTTGTCTTCAATTTGAGCATCCAATCCTGGCCACCAAAAATTACTGTGTGTTAATTCCTTCATCTTCACCAAACTAGGATGGCCTTCAAGTAGTTGGTCAAGGGTTCTACTATGTTAGCAGGGAGGAATAATCACATGGATTCCCCACAGTCGAACTCCATTCTGGACTGTCAACTCACGACTTTGTGTGATATAGGGCTTGGAATCTGGATTTTTCTCATGAACATCTAACAGTGTACCTTTTTGGACAAAGTCCATCATCTTTCTTATCACTGCATAATTTTTTGTATAACTGATGCGAGCATCAATTCACTCAAAGACACGAGTAGAAGTAAACCGTGGTTTTAATCAGCTGAGAACAGTGCCTGCCTGCGACTGGTACAATACTGGGAACCGCCTACAGATCAACTGCTCTTTATACTTCCTTTCAAGGGGAGGAGCCATGGGCGGAGCCCGTACATACCCCAACATATCCCCCGGTGGGTGAAGCCACACAATGGCCCATAGGTGGAGCCCACAAGGTCAACAACATAACATAGCTGTAACACAATGGCACAACATGATACTAATACACTGGTGAATTACTAGTACTATACATTCACCCCCGTTAAAAAAAAATGAAGTCCGGCGGGGGTGACGGGCTCATACGTTCAGCAGGTCCGGCGCACGGATTGTGTGCTGTGATCGCCGAAGCACTGGTGTTGCGGCTGGTCCGGGTGTTGGGCTCATCCGTGCTGGCAGTGGAAGTGAGGCCGGTGCGGGCACAGGCGTGGACTCCGGGAGCGTCTCTTCTGGAGCTTCATTCCTGTGGACCGGTGTGGCGAGCGGGAGGGAGCGCGGGAGCCATATAGGGGCGGGGGTGCTGGACATGGTAGGTTGGGCAGGATATAGTGGGGGGGCTGTGGTGGTGGTGGTGGTGATGGAGCCTGCGGGCGCCAGGTCCCGGATGGAGACGGTTGACAAAAGCATACTGGGGGTTGGAGTGTAGGAGCTGGACCCTCTCAACCAGAGTGTCGGTCTTATGGCACCTGGCGTGTTTTCTGAGGAGGACTGGTCCTGGTGTCTTCAGCCAGGACGGAAGCGAGGCCCCTGAGGTAGCTCCCCTAGTGAAAACAAACAAGCGGTCATGAGGAGTCTTGTTTGTGGCCGTGCAAAGGAGGGACCTGATAGAGTGGAGCGCATCGGGGAGAACCTCCTGCCAGTGAGAAACTGGGAGAATCCTGGACTGCGGGGTCAGTAGGACAGTCTTCCAGACCGTTGCGTTCTCCCTCTCCACCTGCCCGTTTCCCCTTGGGTTATAACTGGTAGTCCTGCTCGAGGCAATGCCCTTACTGTGCAGGTACTGATGCAGTTCGTTGCTCATGAACAATGAGCCCCGGTTGCTGAGGACATAACTGGGGAAACCAAACACGATGAAGACACTATGCAGGGCTCTAATGACCATCGACGTGGTCATATTGGGGCAGGGGATTGCAAATAGGAAGCGGGAGAACTCATTTATGATGTTGAGGAAATATGTATTGCGGTTATTGGAGGGGAGGGGCCCTTTGAAATCGATACTGAGGCATTCAAAGGGCCGGGATGCCTTTACCAGGTGGGCCTTATCCGGTCGATAGAAGTGCGGTTTACACTCCGCTCAGTTTGGCAGTCCCTGATCATAGCTCTGACCCCCTCGGTGGAGTAGGGCAGGTTGCGGGCCTTGATATAATGGACGAGCCGGGTGACCCCCGGGTGGCAGAGGTCATCGTGGATAGCTCGTAATCGGTCATCTTGCACGCTGGCGCGTGTGCCGCGGGACAGGGCATCTGGGGGCTCGTTGAGCTTCCCAGGACGATATACTATATCGTAGTTATAGGTGGAGAGTCCGATCCTCCACCTCAAGATCTTATCGTTCTTGATTTTGCCCCGCTGCGTATTGTCGGACATGAAGGCTACCGATCATTGGTCGGTGACGAGGGTAAACCTCCTACCAGTGAGGTAGTGCTCCCAGTGCCATACGGCTTCCACGATGGCTTGGGCTTCGTTTTCGACCGAGGAGTGTCGAATTTCAAAGGGGGTGAGGGTGCGCGAAAAGAACGCTACCGGTCTGCTTGCTTGGTTGAGGGTGGCGGCGAGAGCGACGGCTGATGCGTCGCTCTCCACCTGGAAGGGGACGGACTCATCCACCGCGCGCATCGCGGCTTTGGCGATGTCCGCCTTGATGCAGCTGAAGGCCTGGCGGGACTCAGTTGCCAGTGGAAACATGGTGACCTTGATTAGTGGGTGGGCTTTGTCTGCATAATTGGGGACCCACGGGCATAATATGAAAAGAATCCAAGGCACATCTTAAGGGCCTTGGGACAGTGAGGGAGAGGGAGTTGCAGGAGGGTCAGGATCGGGCCCTAGGACCCCGTTCTCAACGACGTAGCCGCGGATGGCTAGTCTGGTTGTGCGGAAAATGCATTTCTCCTTGGTGTAGGTGAGATTGAGGGTTTGGGCGGTTTGGAGAAATCGGTGGAGTTTGGTGCCGTGGTCCTGCTGATCATGGCCACAGATGGTGACATTGTCCAAATACGGAAATGTGACCCGCAGCCCATACTGGTCCACCATTCGGTCCATTGCTGTTTGGAACACCAAAACCCCATTCGTGACGCCAAACGGGACCCGGAGGAAATGGAAAAGGCGGCCGTCTGCCTGAAAAGCCGTGTAGTGGCGGTCCTCCGGGCAGATTGGGAGCTGGTGGTATGCAGATTTAAGATCCACCGTGGAGAACACCCGGTAGTGTGCAATCTGGTTTACCATGTCTGCAATCCAGGGAAGGGGGTACGCATCGAGTTGCGTATACTGGTTAATGGTTTGGCTGTAATCAACCACCACCCGGAACTTTTCCCCGGTCTTGATGACCACCACCTGAGCTCTCCAGGGTCTATTGCTGGCGTCGATGACACCCTCCTGCAAGAGACGCTGGACCTCGGACCTAATGAACGTCCTGTCCTGCATGCTATACCGCCTGCTTCTGGTGGCGACTGGCTTGCAGTCGGCAGTGAGATTTGCGAAGAGAGGGGGAGAGTTGACTTTCAGGGTTGCGAGGCTGCATATGGTGAGTGGGGGCAGGGGCCCCCCGAACTTCAGGGTTAGGCTCCTGAGGTTACATTGGAAATCGAGTCCCAATCGGAGAGGAGCGCAGAGGTCTGGCAGCACATATAATTTAAAGTTAGCGTACTCCGCGCCTGTATTGCGAGGGTTGCAGTAGTGCACCCTTGGATTTGCACCGAGTGCGACCCAGAGGCGAGGGAGATGGTTTGTTGCGCCGGGAAAATTGGGAGCGAGCAGCGTCTTACCATGTCCGGGTGAATGAAGCTCTCTGTGCTCCCGGTGTCGAAGAGGCAAGGCGTCTCGTGACCGTTAACCCGGACGGCCATCATGGAGCTCCGGAGGTGCTTGGGTCGCGACTGTGCCAGGATGACCGCGCTGAGGTGTGGGTAGTCGGCGGCGTGATTGGATGTGCTGGGGCGGCCCCGCGATGACTGTCCATATTAATCATACGCGTCGAGCGGCGTAGCAGATGGCGGCCAAGATGGCGGCCCCTGTTGGTCAAGCGTGGCGGGCGGTGAGGAAGATGGCATCCAGGATGGCGGCCCCCATGGATCGCACGTGGCCGGCCGCGTGAGGGAGGGTTGCCAAGTTGGTGGCCCTCGTGAGTCGCACGTGCTGTGATGGCTGGAAGATGGCTGCCCCCACTGATAGCACAAGGCTGAGGCATCTGCAGGGGGCAGAGCCGACAGACACGCTGCCACCCTGCGGGGTCTGTAGGCCTGTGAGTCTGAGGATCGGGTCTGTGAGGTAGAGTTTTTAGACCTGGCCAGGCAGCCTTGTGGCCCATAGGTGGAGCCCACAAGGTCAACACCATAACATAGCTGTAACACAATGGCAGAACATGATACTAATACACTGGTGAATTACTAGTACTAAACATTCACCACAATAACTTTGAATTTGAGATGAAATCATAGGCATACTCTCCACGAGCGAGAAATATTGACAACATTTTCTTCCGGGTCATGCTTGACCTGTAATGAAAATCGTGATAAAGCATGCTGCTCTGACTTGTGATACTGCATATCGTAAGTGTGTGCCGACAATATTAATGACCACCTTTGCAATCTACTAGCTGTCAAAGAAGGTATACCTTTATATGGCCTAAAGATTGCAGTCAAGGGTGGATGATCTGTCAACAGGGTAAAATGGTGCCCATAAAGGTAATGGTGGAACCTTCTTACACCGGAAATGATGCTCAAAATTATTTTTCGAGCTGAGCGTAATTAATTTCGACGCTAATCATAATGCGTGAAGCAAATGCTATCGATCGTCCCTCTGCTAAAGGCAAAATGCGCGAGACGACTGCACCAACTCCATAGGGTGAAGCATTGCAAGCTAATTGCAAGTTCATTTTTGGATTGTAATGAACCAACAGCTCTGACTTCAGTAAAGCTTCTTTCACTTTGTTGTGTGAATTCTGACATTTTTCTGACCAATGACAGGCCTGTTTGACACATAGCAACGTGTGCAAAGGTTTCAACCATGTTGCTAAATTCAGCACAAATTTACCATAATGATTGATCAACCCTAAAAACAGCCTTAATTGTGCCACATATCGAGGATGTGGTGCTCCTAAAATTTCTTAATTTTTCTTCAGTTCTTCGTGTAAACCGCCTGTGTTGACGATGTGATCCAGGTACTTTATATTAACTTGACAAAGTCTCACTTTTGCTCAACTCTCAGATTGTGACTCTTCAGGGTAGCTCCCAATTCTCCAAGTGTTCCTGTTCACTTGAACCGGTGATGAGTATGTCATCTAAGTAATATTGCATTCTATTTAACCCATTTAGAATGTGATCCATGTATCTTTGAGAAAGAGCAGGCGCAGATGTTATTCCAAAAGGAAGTCTTCTGTAATAAAACAGACCTTTTATAATTGCAGAGCCGTTGGCAATTATCTTTTCGTCCTCACTGTCAACAGGGGTGGTACCAGGGGATTGGAGAGTGGCGAATGTCGTGCCCCTGTTCAAAAAGGAACTAGGGATAACCCTGGGAATTACAGGCCAGTTAGTCTTACTTCGGTGGTAGGCAAAGTAATGGAAAGGGTACTGAAGGATAGGATTTCTGAGCATCTGGAAAGACACTGCTTGATTAGGGATAGTCAGCACGGATTTGTGAGGGGTAGGTCTTGCCTTACAAATCTTATTGAATTCTTTGAGGAGGTGACCAAGCATGTGGATGAAGGTAAAGCAGTCGATGTAGTGTACATGGATTTTAGTAAGGCATTTGATAAAGTTCCCCATGGTAGGCTTCTGCACAAAGTAAGGAGGCATGGGATAGTGGGAAATTTGGCCAGTTGGATAACGAACTGGCTAACCGATAGAAGTCAGAGAGTGGTGGTGGATGGCAAATATTCAGCCTGGATCCCAGTTACCAGTGGTGTACCGCAGGGATCAGTTCTGGGTCCTCTGCTGTTTGTGATTTTCATTAATGACTTGGATGAGGGAGTTGAAGGGTGGGTCAGTAAATTTGCAGACGATACGAAGATTGGTGGAGTTGTGGATAGTAAGGAGGGCTGTTGTCGGCTGCAAAGAGACATAGATAGGATGCAGAGCTGGGCTGAGAAGTGGAATATGGAGTTTAACCCTGAAAAGTGTGAGGTTGTCCATTTTGGAAGGACAAATATGAATGCGGAATACAGGGTTAACGGTAGAGTTCTTGGCATTGTGGAGGAGCAGAGAGACCTTGGGGTCTATGTTCATACATCTTTGAAAGTTGCCACTCAAGTGGATAGAGCTGTGAAGAAGGCCTATGGTGTGCTCGCGTTCATTAACAGAGGGATTGAATTTAAGAGCCATGAGGTAATGATGCAGCTGTACAAAACTTTGGTAAGGCCACATTTGGAGTACTGTGTACAGTTCTGGTCGCCTCATTTTAGGAAGGATGTGGAAGCTCTGGAAAAGGTGCAAAGGAGATTTACCAGGATGTTGCCTGGAATGGAGAGTAGGTCTTACGAGGAAAGGTTGAGGGTGCTAGGCCTTTTCTCATTAGAGCGGAGAAGGATGAGGGGCGACTTGATAGAGGTTTATAAGATGATCAGGGGAACAGATAGAGTAGACAGTCAGAGACTTTTTCCCCAGGTGGAACACACCATTACAAGGGGACATAAATTTAAGGTGAAAGGTGGAAGATATAGGAGGGATATCAGAGGTAGGTTCTTTACCCAGAGAGTAGTGGGGGCATGGAATGCACTGCCTGTGGAAGTAGTTGAGTCGGAAACATTAGGGACCTTCAAGCAGCTGTTGGATAGGTACATGGATTACGGGAAAATGATATAGTGTAGATTTATTTGTTCTTAAGGGCAGCACGGTAGCATTGTGGATAGCACAATTGCTTCACAGATCCATGGTCCCAGGTTCGATTCCAGCTTGGGTCATTGTCTGTGCGGAGTCTGCACGTCCTCCCCGTGTCTGCGTGGGTTTCCTCCGGGTGCTCCGGTTTCCTCCCACAGTCCAAAGATGTGCGGGTTAGGTGAATTGGCCAATGATAAATTGCCCTTAATGTCCAAATTGCCCTTGGTGTTGGGTGGAGGTGTTGAGTTTGGGTAGGGTGCTCTTTCCAAGAGCTGGTGCAGACTCAAAGGGCCGAATGGCCTCCTTCTGCACTGTAAATTCAATGATAATCTATGATTAATCTAGGACAAAGGTTCGGCACAACATCGTGGGCCGAAGGGCCTGTTCTGTGCTGTATTTTCTATGTTCTATGTTCTATGTTTATGCGCCACTGTGGTGAGTAGTGGCTGTCATTCGGCAGCCACATTCATCTGCCCAGCGAATGATCAATTTTACTGAATTTCTGTCCTCCAGAAAGTCCAGCAAATTGGGCGAGATTCTCCGACCCCCCGCCGGGTCGGAGAATCGCCGGGGGCTGGCGTGAATCCCGCCCCCGCCGGTTGCCGAAGTCTCCGGCACCGGAGATTCGGCGGGGGTGGGAATCGCGCCACGCCGGTTGGCGGGCCCCCCCCGCGCGATTCTCCGGCCCGGATGGGCCGAAGTCCCACCGCTAAAATGCCTGTCCCGTCGGCGTAGATTAGACCACCTACCTTACCGGCGGGACAAGGCGGCGCGGGCGATCTGGGGGGTGCCCCCACGGTGGCCTGGCCCGCGATCAGGGCCCACCGATCCCCGTCCCACCAGGTAGGGGAGAATCCCGCCCCTGGAGTGTGATGGAATACTCTTGCCTGGATGAGTACAGCTCCAACAACACTCAAGCTGGACACCATCCAAAACAAAGCAGCTCACTTGATTGGCACCCCATCCGCAAACATTATCAACCTCCACCACCGACATACTGTGGTACCAGTGTATAACATCTACAAGATGCACTGCAGTAACTCACCAAAGCTCCTTCAACAGCACCTACAAAACCAGTGACATCTACCACATAGAAGTACACGGGCAACAGAGATATGGGGCGTCATTCTCCGACCCCCCGCCGGGTCGGAGAATGGCCGTTGGCCGCCGTGAATCCCGCCCCCGCCCCCGCCGAAGTCTCCGCTCCCGGAGATTGGGCGGGGGCGGGAATCCAGCAGCGCCGGTTGGCGGGACCCCCCGCTGGATTCTCCGGCCCGGATGGGCCGAAGTCCCGCCCAGGAATTGCCTGTCCCGCCGACGTAAATCAAACCTGGTATTTACCGGCGGGACCAGGCAGCGTGGGCGGGCTCCGGGGTCCTGGGGGGGGCGCGGGGCGATCTGACCCCGGGGGGTGCCCCCACGGTGGCCTGGCCCGCGATCGGGGCCCACCGATCCGCGGGCGGGCCTGTGCCGTGGGGGCACTCTTTCCCTTCCGCCTCCGCTACGGCCTCCACCATGGCGGAGGCGGAAGAGACTCTCCCCACTGCGCATGCGCGGGAAACTTTCGGCGGCCGCTGACGCTCCCGCGCATGCGCGGGGAAACTGACAGCGGCCGCTGACGCTCCCGCGCATGCGCCGCATTTCCGCGCCAGCTGGCGGGGCAACAAACGCCATTTCCGCCAGCTGGCGGGGCGGAAATCCCTCCGGTGTCGGCCTAGCCCCTCAATGTTGGGGCTAGGCCGCCAAAGATGCGGAGACTTCCGCACCTTTTTGCCGGCGCGATGCCCGTCTGATTTGCGCCGGCTTTGGCGCCAGTCGGCGGGCATCCCGCCGTTGGGGGAGAATTTCGCCCATGGGAACACCACCATCTTCAAGTTCCCTCAGCCAGGCCACGCACCATCCTGACTTGGAACTATATTACTATACCTTCACTGTCTCTGGGTAAAAATCCTGGAACTCCCTCCCTTGTTAAGCTCTGATGGGATTTCCATGATGAGAACAAGAAAGCAAGTCTTGACTTCTTCAACTTTGTGTTGAGTAATCACTTCAACAACAAAACAGTGCCATCTGTATCCCCTTTATACATTGGTGCAGTCTATTAAACAATAAATACAATGGATTAAACAATTTAAACCCCAATTCCAATTTAAGCACTGAAGAACATGGGGCGTCATTCTCCGCCCCCCCGCCGGGTCGGAGAATGGCCGTTGGCCGCTGTGAATCCCGCCCCTGCCCCCGCCGAAGTCTCCGGTACCGGAGATTGGGCGGGGGCGGGAATCGGGCCGCGCCGGTTGGCGGGACCCCCCGCTCAATTCTCCGGCCCGGATGGGCCGAAGTCCCGCCCAGAAATTGCTTGTCCCGCCGGCGTAAATCAAACCTGGTATTTACTGGCGGGACCAGGCGGCGTGGGCGGGCTCCGGGGTCCTGGGGGGGGCGCGGGGCGATCTGACCCCGGGGGGTGCCCCCAGGGTGGCCTGGCCCACGATCAGGGCCCACCGATCCGCGGGTGGGCCTGTGCCGTGGGGGCACTCTTTCCCTTCCGCCTCCGCCACGGTCTCCACCATGGCAGAGGCAGAAGAGACTCTCTCCACTGCGCATGCGCGGGAAACTGTCAGCGGCCGCTGACGCCCCCGCGCATGCGCCGCCCGGAGATGTCATTTCCGCGCCAGCTGGCGGGGCACCAAAGGCCTTTTCCGCCAGCTGGCGGGGCGGAAATTTGTCCGGCGCCGACCTAGCCCCTTAAGGTTGGGGCTCGGCCCCCAAAGATGCGGAGCATTCCGCACCTTTGGGGCGGCGCGATGCCCGTCTGATTTGCACCGTTTTGGGCGCGAGTCGGCGGACATCGCGCCGTTTCCGGAGAATTTCGCCCAATATCTTCAATCAGGAGCAGTGAATAATGATGTACACACAAAACTGGGTTAACAGAAGTTTTAAAATCTCCACAAATTCTCACTGAGTCCCACAAATTCCCAGGATTTAGATGTTTCAGGTGGGATAGAGGGGGATGTAAAAGGGGTGGAGGAGTTGTGCGACTGGTTAGGGAAAATATCACAGCTGTACTGCGGGAGGACACCTCAGAGGGTAGCGAGGCTATATGAGTAGAGATCAGGGGCGAAATTCTCCCCCAACGGCGGGATGCCCGCCGACTGGCGCCAAAGCCGGCGCCAATCAGACGGGCATCGCGCCGGCACAAAGGTGCGGAAGTCTCCGCATCTTTGGCGGCCTAGCCCCAATATTGAGGGGCTAGGCCGACGCCGGAGGGATTTCCGCCCCGCCAGCTGGCGGAAATGGCGTTTGTTGCCCCGCCAGCTGGCGCGGAAATGCGGCGCATGCGCGGGAGCGTCAGCGGCCGCTGTCAGTTTCCCAGCGCATGCGCGGGAGCGTCAGCGGCCGCTGTCAGTTTCCCGCGCATTCGCAGTGGGGAGAGTCTCTTCCGCCTCCGCCATGGTGGAGGCCGTGGCGGAGGCGGAAGGGAAAGACTGCCCCCACGGCACAGGCCCGCCCGCGAATCGGTGGGCCCCGATTGCGGGCCAGGCCACCGTGGGGGCACCCCCCGGGGTCAGATCGCGCCGCGCCCCCGCCCAGGACCCCGGAGCCCGCCCACGCCGCCTGGTTCCGCCGGTAAATACCAGGTTTAATTTACGCCGGCGGGACAGGCAATTCCTGGGCGGGACTTCGGCCCATCCGGGCCGGAGAATCCAGTGGGGGGTCCCGCCAACCGGCGCGGCCGGATTCCCGCCCCCGCCCAATCTCCGGGAGCGGAGACTTCGGCGGGGGCGGGATTCACGGCGGCCAACGGCCATTCTCCGACCCGGCGGGGGGTCGGAGAATGACGCCCCAGGAATAAGAAGGGTTCAGTCACAATGTTGGGGGTTTACTGCAGGCCTCCCAACAGCCAGCGGGAGATAGAGGAGCAGATAGGTAGACAGATTTTGGAAAGGAGTAAAAGCAACAGGGTTGTTGTAATGGGAGACTTTAACTTCCCCAATATGGGGCGAAATTCTCCGTTATCGGCGTAAAGTCCGCCGATCAGCGCAAAAAACGGCGCAAATCCGACTTGCGTCACGTCGGAAAAATGGGTCGAACGTTTCCGGCCCGAAATGGGCTATCAGCGACCTAACGGGATCCGCGCTTGCGCAGTGGTTCACGCCGTGCAGCGTCATACGCGCCGCACGGAGTGACGGCTCATAAGGCCGCGCTGCTCCCCCCCACCCGACCGCAACACCCGACCGCAACACCCGACTGGATGGCTGGCCGCCGCTCAGCCCCAAGGTTCGAGTCACGGGATGTGGAGGTGCTCCTGGGCGCGGTGGAGGAGAGGAGGGATGCCCTGTATCCCGGGCATGGCCGCAGAGTTGCCCCACGCCACAGCCGGCGTCTGTGGAGGGAAGTGGCAGAGGCCGTCACCGCTGCGGCCCTGACACCACGGACAGGCACCCAGTGCCACAAGAAGGTGAATGACCTCGTCAGAGCAGGCAGGGTGAGCCTCCCCATATCCCCCCTCCCCCATATCCCCCCTCCCCCATATACCCCATATCCCCCCTCCCCCATATCCCCCTCCCCATATCCCCCCTCCCCCATATCCCCCTCCCCCATATCCCCCCTTCCCCCATATCACCCCCTCCCCCATATCCCCCCTCCCCCATATCCCCCCTCCCCATATCCGCCCTCCCCATATTCCCCCTCCCATATCCCCCTCCCCCATATCCCCCCTCCCCATATACCCCCTCCCCCATATCCCCCCTCCCCCATATCCCCCATATCCCCCCTCCCCCATATCCCCCTCCCCCATATCCCCCCTCCCCATATCCCCCCTCCCCCATATCCCCCCTCCCCCATATCCCCCATATCCCCCCCTCCCCATATCCCCCCCTCCCCCATATCCCCCCCTCCCCCATATCTCCCATATCCCCAAGTGAATCCAGCCCTAACCTTAACCTCTGCAATGCACGCGCAACCGATGGCGTGCATTCACATACCTGCCTAACAGTGTTGCCTTTTACCCCTGCCACCCCCACCCCCCCCACAGGATAAGCGCGCACACAACAATAGGGAGCATGTGAGGACTGGAGGAGGCCCCGCTGATGAGAGGCCACTGACCGAACACGAGGAAAGGCCCCTGGAACTGGCTGGCGGACCTGACGACCGGGAGGTTGCTGATGCAGAGGTCGGGGGCGTAGTAGCAAGTGAGCCACCGACAGCCCGTCCCCATATCCCCCCTCCCCTATATCCCCCTCCCCCATATCACCTGATCACTGCCTGATGTCTAACCATGCATGCTTCATTGTGTATGGCAGGATCAAACGTCCAGGCACCCATCCCCGCAGATGCAGACCGCCCGCAGGATGCCCCTCGGAGGCCACGGGAGACGGAGAGACCCGGACCCTCCAGCATGCGACGCCCGCAGGATGCCCCTCGGAGGCCACGGGAGACGGAGAGACCCGGACCCTCCAGCATGCGACGCCCGCAGGACGCCCCTCGCACACCACGGGAGACGGAGAGACCCGCACCCTCCAGCATGCGACGCCCGCAGGATGCCCCTCGCGCACCACGGGAGACGGAGAGACCCGCACCCTCCAGCATGCGACGCCCGCAGGATGCCCCTCGCACACCACGGGAGACGGAGAGACACGGACCCTCCAGCATGCGACGCCCGCAGGATGCCCCTCGGAGGCCACGGGAGACGGAGAGACCTGGAGCAACAGGGAGACGACACCCCCGTCACGTGCGGGAGCGACCACCCAGCGACGAGGGGGGCAGCCATAGGCCCCCGTCACATCCGAGCCAGGACACCACTACCCAGGACACCACTACCCAGGACACCACTACCCAGGACACCACTACCCAGGACACCACTGCCCGGGACACCACTACCCGGGACAGCACTGCCCAGGACACCCCTACCCGGGACAGCATTACCCAGGAAGACAAAATACCGGACAGTGACTCAGAGTGGATGGGTGGAGACGAACCCCCACCCCAAAGTGCCATGGACTCAGAGTGGGACGAAGAGCACGACACAACGCCACTGCTGTCACCAACACCCTCCACCATCGCAGAAACACTCACCTCGGTTGGGCACTGTAGTGATGAGGCGTCTGGTACACTCACTGGTGCGCACAACACAGCCGTCCCGGTACAGCAGGTGGAGGTAGGAGCAGCAGAGGGGCCGGGCGGTCGGAGGGCAGCCCAGCCCAAGCGAACATCTGCCGCCCAGATGGATCCCGGGTTCCTGGAGTTACCACACCCACACATAGATCCGATGCAACCACCGACCCGGAGACGAGCGAAGAGGGTGACGGGCGGCTTGCGGCGGCTGCAGTCGCAGGTGGAGGAGTCCACCCGCGTCCAGGAGCTGGGAGTGGTGCCGGTCATGCGTGCCACCCAAGCTGACACCGCACGGGTGGCGTCCGCGGTGGAGGCAATGGTTGCGACGGTGTCAGACATGGGGAACGGTTTGCGAGGCCTGGGGCTTTCCGTGCAGGCGGTGTCTGTGGCCCAGGAAATGGCTGCCCTCTCACAGGAGGCCATGAGCCAGTGCCAGCGCCAGATGGCAGAGGCGCTCAACGCTATAGCCCAGTCTCTGCAGGCCATGGCCCAGTCTCAGCAGGCCATGGCCCAGTCTCAGCAGGCCATGGCCCAGTCTCTGCAGGCCATCGCTGAGGGCATCGGCGCCATTGGCCATGTGCGAGCCGGCGTTGCACTGTCACAGACAGGGTTTGCCAACCCCCTGGGCTCCATGGCTGCAATCCTGCAGACCCCTGTCGATACCAGCACGGCCCTCCAGGACTGGCAGCGCCAGATGTCGGGGGGGCGTCGGATGGCCAGTCCGTTCGCATCCCCCACCCATGTAGAGGCCTGGGGGCCATCGGGCACCCCGAGGGAGGAGGAGGTGGTGTGGTCCGTACCGGCTCCCCCTGTAGGGTAGGTCCCGGTACACTGCGACACCTCGGACTCCCCCCCTTCCGTCCCAGGTGCATCGGGTGGGCAACGGGCAGGACAGGCTGGCAGCTCGCCATCCCAGTCGCCCGGGCCGCAGCCTGGCCCATCTAGGCCAGGACGCCCCAGGAAACGGCTGCCAAAGGGATCCAGTGTCAGAGGGCAGGAATCACAGGAGTCCACCTCCAGTTCTGCTGTACCGTCTGGGGAACCACGTAGACGTAGTCAAAGGGCCCGTAAGTCCAAACAATTAGACACTGAGTAAGTTGGCACGGGTGCAGGGCACAGATGAGTTTTAGGGGCTAGGGCACGTGCATGAACTCCTTTGGTTATTAAAGTCAATGTTACACCTACAGAAGCTGCCTTTGTGCTCTGTCCAAAGCGTGCGGGGGTGTCATGTACGTTGAGCGCAAGTGTGTGTGTGAGGGGTGGTCTTACCTCAGCCCCAGGTGAGTCTGCCCCCTTCCCCCTGGGCCGCCATCAACATCCCCCGGGTAGAGGACGGGACCGTGCGCTGCAGTGTCACAGCCGCATGCAGGGATGGTCCGGGTGGATGGTGGTACTGTGGCCATGGGTCAGACATAGTCCAACGATGTAGAGCCAGGAGCTCATCGCAGGGCGGGTTGTCATCATCCTCCATGGCCTGCAATAGACACGCGTCCACCCGCAACTGTGTGAGCCCGGCCCGTTGTGCTGCAGGTGGATCGGCAATGGGGGGGGTGGTGTGCATGTGGGTGGGGTGGGTGGGGTTGGGGAGGGGGGTGAGGGTGCTAGGTGGGTGGATGAGTGGGGGGTGTGGGTGGTCGGCTGTTGCCATGGTGTGCGGTCTGTGGCCATACTACCCGATTCCCACGCCCATCTAGTCAGTGAAGCGGGCGGCTATCAGTCTGTCCCGTGCCCGCTGGGCCAGCCGGTAACGGTGGACAGCCACCCGCCTGTGTCTTCCCCGTCTGCCCTGACCATTACCCCCATCCCCCTCATCTGGGGAGGACTGCGCCTCTTCCTGCTGCTCCTCCACTCCGCCCTCCTCTGCCTGCGGCACATCGCCCCTCTGCTGGGCTATGTTGTGCAGGACACAGCACACCACAATGATGCGGCCGACCCTATCTGACCGATACTGGAGGGCGCCCCCAGAGAGGTCCAGGCACCTGAAACGCATCTTCAGCACACCAAAGCACACCTCTCTATCACTCTCCTTGTCGCTACATGGGCATCATTGTAGTGGTTCTCCGCTGCATTGCGTGGCCTCCATATAGGCATCATCAGCCACGATCACAATGGGTAGCCCCTGTCGCCCAGCAACCAGCCCCTCAGCCGCGGATGGCGTCCCTCGTACACGCCGGGGATGGATGACCGCGACAACACGTATGAGTCGTGTACACTGCCTGGGTAACGGGCGCAGACGTGCAGGATCATCATGCGGTGGTCGCAGACCACCTGTATGTTCATCGAATAGGTCCCCTTCCTACTGGTGAACACGGCCCTGTTATCTGCAGGTGGCCGCACGGCGACGTGCATCCCATCGATCGGGCCCTGGACCATGGGGAACCCGGCCACGGCAGAGAAGCCCACGGCCCGGGCATCTTGGCTGGCCCGGTCCACGGGGAAGCGGATGTAGATGTGCGCCATGGCATATAGGGCATCTGTCACTGCCCGGATGCACCGATGCACCAATGTCTGCGATATGCCGGACAGGTCCCCACTCGGTGCCTGGAATGACCCCGTTGCATAAAAGTTCAGGGCCACCGTAACCTTGACGGACACGGGGAGAGGGTGTCCCCCGCCAGTGCCACGCGGTGACAGGTGTGCCAGCAGGTGGCAGATGTGTGCCACGGTTTCCCGCCTCATCCGGAGTCGCCTCCTGCATTCCCGGTCCGTGAGGTCCTGGTATGACTGCCGGGGCCGGTACACACGGGGCGCCCTCGGGTGCCTCCGTTGCCGTGGGGCCGCGACGTCCTCCTCCCCCTCCTCGTCCTGTCGGTCAGGTGTCCCTCCAGCCTGGTCGGCTGCCGCCTGTCCCTCTGGCCAGCCTGCGCCGCCTCTCTGGCACGCTCCTCCTCCTCCTCCTCCTCCTCCTCCTCATCCAGGGCAACATAGACATGAGCGGCTGCCACCACGGCGGCCAACATCGCTGGATGATCGGAAAACATGACGGCCTGGTGGGAGGGAGGGGAACGACGACATGTCATCATTGCCCATATCCCCTCCTCCCCCCAGCCAGGTGGCATGGACCGCATGGGTCCAACTGTTGGAGGCTGGCACCTGGCCAGGTGGACCAACTCACTTGCCCTCGCAACCCCCTCCCCGGCACGGACACCCCCCCCCAACCTCCACCCCGGCACGGACCCCCACCCCAACCTCCACCCCGGCACGGACCCCCCCCAACCTCCACCCCGGCACAGACCCCCCATCCCCCTCCCCGGCACGGACCCCCCACCAACCTCCACCTCGGCACGGACCCCCCCCAACCTCCACCCCGGCACGGACCCCCCCCAACCTCCACCCCGGCACGGACCCCCCCCCCAACTTCCACCCCGGCACGGAACCCCCATCCCCCTCCCCGGCACGGACCCCCCAACCTCCACCCCGGCATGGACCCCCCCCCAACCTCCACCCCGGCACGGACCCCCCCCCCAACCTCCACCCCGGCACGGACCCCCCCCCCCAACCTCCACCCCGGCACGGACCCACCATCCCCCTCCCCGGCACGGACCCCCCCCCATCCCCCTCCCCGGCACGGACCCCCCCCAACCTCCAATCCGGCACGGAACCCCCCCCAACCTCCACCCCGGCACGGACCCCCATCCCCCTCCCCGGCACGGATCCCCCACCAACCTCCACCCTGGCACGGACCCCCCCCCCAACCTCCACCCCGGCACGGACCCCCCCCCAACCTCCACCCCGGTACGTACCCCACCCCCCAACCTCCATCCCGGCACGGACCCCCCCACCAACCTCCACCCCGGCACGGACCCCCCATCCCCCTCCCCGGCACGGACCCCCCCCCAACCTCCACCCCGGCACGGACCCCCCCCCAACCTCCACCCCGGCACGGACCCCCCCCAACCTTCACCCCGGCAAGGACCCCCCCCCCACCTCCACCCCGGCACGGACCCCCCATCCCCCTCCCCGGCACGGACCCCCCCCCCTACCTCCACCCCGGCACGGACCCCCCATTCCCCTCCCCGGCACGGACCCCCCCCAACCTCCACCCCGGCACGGACCTCCCCCCCCAACCTCCACCCCGGCACGGACCCCCCCCAACCTCCACCCCGGCACTGACCCCCCCCAACCTCCACCCCGGCACGGACCCCCCCCCCAACCTCCACCCCGGCACGGACCCCCCCCCCCCAACCTCCACCCCGGCACGGACCTCCCATCCCCCTCCCCGGCACGGACCCCCTCCCGGCACTCCCCCGGAGCCCAGCCTCCTCTAACCACCCCCCCCCGCCGCACACACACACACACACAACCCGAGACACACCTCTCCTCACGCATTCAGACTGCGGTCACGCCATCGCCTACCCAGAGCCAACCCCCCTGGCCGTCACTCACCTCCACGCTGGTCGGCGTGACCCTGGAGCACAGGGCCACGCCGATGAAAAGGAGGTGTAATTTACGTCGACGTGAACGGTCATCACGTCGACGGGACTTCGGCCCATCCGGAAGGGAGAATATCGGCAGGCCGAAAATCGGCTGCCTTGCGCAGACTCGTGACATTCTCCGACGGCAGCGGCGACATTAACGCCCCGCCGCCTTTTCTCCCTTCAGAGACTTCGGCAACCGGCGGGGGTGGGATTCACGGCGGCCAACGGCCATTCTCCGACCCTCTGGGGGTTCGGAGAATGACGCCCATTGATTGGGACTCACTTAGTGCTAGGGGCTTAGATGGGGCAGAGTTTGTAAGGAGCATCCAGGAGAGCTTCTGAAAACAATATGTAGATAGTCCAACTAGGGAAAGGGCTATACTGGACCTGGTATTGGGGAATGACCCGGTCAGGTGGTTGAAGTTTCAGTAAGGGAGCATTTTGGGAACAGTGACCACAATTCAGTAAATTTTAAAGCGCTAGTGGACAAGGATAAGAGTGGTCCTAGGGTGAATGTGCTAAATTGGGGGAAGGCTAATTATAACAATATTAGGCAGGAACTGAAGAACCTAGATTGGGGGAGGATGTTTGAGGGCAAATCAACATCTGACATGTGGGAGGTTTTCAAATGTCAGTTGAAAGGAATTCAGGACTGGCATGTCCTCTGCGGAAGAAGGATAAATATGGCAAATTCCGGGAACCTTGGATAATGAGAGATATTGTACGCCTCATCAAAAATAAAAAGGAGGCATTTGTCAGGGCTAGAAGGCTGGGAACAGACAAAGCCTGTGTGGAGTATAAGGAAAGTAGGAAGGAACTTAAGCAAGGAGTCAGGTGGGCTAAAAAGGGTCACGAAAAGACATTGGCAAATAGGGTTAAGGAAAGAGGGTAGCCAGGGAAGGACAGTTGAGGGAATCTGTGTGTGGAGCCAGAGGAAACGGGTGAGGTACGAAATGAATACTTTGCATCAGTATTCACCAAAGAGAAGGAATTGGTAGATGTTGAGTCTGGAGAAGGGTGTGTAGATAGCCTGGGTCACATTGAGATCCAAAAAGACGAGGTGTTGGGCGTCTTGAAAAATATTAAGGTAGATAAGTCCCCAGGGCCTGATGGGATCTACCCCAGAATACTGAAGGAGGCTAGAGAGGAAATTGCTGAGACCTTGACAGAAATCTTTGGATCCTCACTGTCTTTAGGTGATGTCCCGGAGGACTGGAGAATAGCCAATTGTTTAAGAAGAATAGCAAGGATAATCCAGGGAACTACAGGCCAGTGAGCCTTTCGTCAGTGGCAGGGAAATTACTGGAGAGAATTCTTCGAGACAGGATCTACTCCCATTTGGAAGCAAATGGACGCATTAGCGAGAGGCAGCACGGCTTTGTGAAGGGGAGGTCCTGCCTCACTAACTTGATAGAGTTTTTCGAGGAGATCACAAAGATGATTGATGCAGGTAGGGCAGTGGATGTTGTCGATATGGACTTCAGTAAGGCCTTTGACAAGGTCCCTCATGGCAGACTGTTACAAAAGGTGAAGTCACACGGGATCAGGGGTGAGCTGGCAAGATGGATACAGAACTGGCTAGGTCATAGAAGGCAGAGAGTAGCAATGGAAGGGAGCTTTTCTGATTGGAGGGCTGTGACTAGTAGTGTACCGTAGGGATCAGTGCTGGGACCTTTGCTGTTCGTAGTCTCGAAATGATTTGGAAGAAAATGTAACTCGTCTGATGAGTACGTTTTCAGATGACACAAAGGTTGGTGGAATTGCGGATATCGATGGGGAATGTCAGAGGATACAGTAGGATTTAGATCGTTTGGAGACTTGGGCAGAGAGATGGCAGATGGAGTTTGATCCGGACAAATGTGAGGTAATGCATTTTGGAAGGTCTAATGCAGGTAGAGAATATAGTGAATGGTACAATCCTCAAGTGTATTGACAGTCAGAGAGATCTAGGTGTACAGGTCCACAGGTCACTGAAAGGCGCAACACAGGTGGAGAAGGTAGTCAAGAAGGCATACGGCATGCTTGCCTTCATTGGCCGGGGCATTGAGTATAAAAATTGGCAAGTCACGTTGCAGCTGTATAGAACCTTACTTCGGCCACACTTGGAGTATAGTGTTCAATTCTGGTCGCCACACTACCAGAAGGATGTGGAGGCTTTAGAGAGGGTGCAGAAGAGATTTACCAGGATGTTATCTGGTATGGAGGGCATTAGCTATGAGAAGAGGTTGAATAAACTCTGTTTGTTCTCACTGGAACGACGGAGGTTGAGGGGCGACCTGATAGAGGTCTACAAAATTATGAGGGGCATAGACAGAGTGGATAGTCAGAGACTTTTTCCCAGGGTAGAGAGGTCAAATACTAGGGGGCATAGGTTTAAGGTGCGAAGGGCAAAGTTTAGAGGAGATGTACGAGGCAGGTTTTTTACACAGAGGGAAGTGGGTGCCTGGAACTCGCTGCCGGAGGAGGTGGTGGAAGCAGGAACGATAGTGACGTTTAAGGGGCATCTTGATAAATACATGAATAGGATGGGAATAGAGATACGGACCCCGGAAGTGCAGAAGATTTCAGTTTAGACGGGCAGCATGGTCGGCACAGGCTTGGAGGGCCGAAGGGCCTGTTCCTGTGCTGTACTTTTCTTTACTCTTTGTTCTTTGTCATTCTGTTTTAAAGCTGGAATGCTTGACATTGTCTCAACACTTGTAGCAATAGGTTCAATGGCTTCTTTTCATTACTAATCTTTTTAGTTCTTCTTCAATTTTAGGCTTAATGGTGTACAATTCTAGTTTTGAGCCATTTGGGTGTGCTGTCTGGCTTGATTATTAGGTGTAGCTCAACTCCAGTCACAGAGCCTCGTGAATCTTCAAACACCTTCTTCTACAAAGTTATTGCAAGTTGCTCTTTGACTCTATTGATTTATTGACTGTTTCTCGGTTAAGCCTAATCATTGCCAATCATACTCTGTGAAATAGAACAGGAAGTTTTCCACGGGCAATGTGCTCTACTTTCACCATAATGCATCTTTTTAATGGTACAATCTATTCAATGTAGGTCCTTAGGATCACATATAATGGTTTTAAAGGCAGATGCTTCAGTTTTTGGTGATAAATTGTTTCAGGCATTAGCGATTTTAATTTCATGACCTTCAGGTTATTTCCCAAAACATTGTTGATCTCCTTGCAGTGACAAAATACCTAGCTGAAGCTCTTGCTGTAGCTCAGTTTTGCTGTCTTTTGCGTGATCCTGAGCTTCATCCACCAATTTGTAGACATGATTAGATTGTTTACCTGAATTGTTTTACTTGCATTTTCTTGGTGTAGAAGACATTTTCTGAACCAAATACGCTTTGGCAATGTGGCTTTTCTTACCACAATTCTTGTATGTATTTGGTTTACTCCAGCATTCCCCCATTGAATGTCCAATCTCTGTTCAATGGTGACATGGTTGCACCTTTGCATCCCTGTTTCTTGAGTTACCCATTTTGTGGATCTTTGCTCCAGCCCCTATCTGCGAATTTTCTCTTGTTGCAAACTCCAGACATGTGACAACTTCCACAGCAGCTTTCAGAGTTAAATCACTCACAGTTAGCAGCTTCCTCTGAATAACTTCACTGTGTACTCCACAAACCAGCCTGTCTTAAAGAGTATCATCAAGTGTTGTACCAAATTCACACTATCTTGCTAATCTTCTTAAAAACTCTACAGACTGTAAAATGCTTTCGCCTTCTTCCTGAATATGGAGGAGAAACAGAACCTTTTTGCAATCAATAACGTTTTAGGAGAGAAATGTCCCTCGAAGATTTTCATTAATTCACTGAAGGACGTGTCTCCTGGTTTTGCTGGGTGAACAAGATTCTGTAGCAGCATAAACATTTTACGGTCAACTGAGAAAGAAATGTTGCCACCTTTCGGTCCTCCGGTTCTGATTAGCTTTGAAAGGCAATTGGAATTTTTCTTCATATGAATTCCACGTATCATAGTCCTCATCAAATGCATACATGGCACCTGTTTTACCGCCTTTTTAGATCTCAGCTCCTCGGGTCTACACTTCCTCCCTTCTGACTGTGTTGGAAAGTATGGCGTAAACAATCCCTTGAACAAGTAACTACGAATTTGTTTCCCTTTTATGCCTGAGCATATTTTGACTTTTCACCTGAGTAAAGGCCCATTCATAGTTGGCAGACTTTGAAATCTCTGTTCCATGCAGCCCATGTAGCTTCTCCACATGCACGGTCCCTGCAGCCCTGACCCCACTTACTTTTACGCAAGCAAGTCTTCCCCAACCATCGGTCTTCTCACTCACAGTTGCTGCGGAAAAGTTTGATTAAACCTTCACATCGTCAGCAGTACTTTCCCCATGTTTGTGCGTATGCGAGCCCAGTGCCAAGAATCTTCCGTTACTCCCAAAGCCGCTATTTGACAAAAATCTTCTTTCCAGCGATTTTTCTGCCTCAATCCTCGTCACCAGTTTTCTATCTTATTCCATATTTCTTTGTTGCCACAATGAGAAAAGGTATGGAGGTGCCCACACTCTGAATTCTTGTAATACATGATGAGAGGCTTATTAAGGATGTTGCTCATATAATCAAAGATGGCGATTTGCCAAAAGCCCGTGCAAACACTCTGCTGACATCACTACATACCACGTGACACAGAACCAGCAAGAATGTATTCCCAGGTGCATAACACAATGGGGGCCAGGTGGGCATGCATTTTCAGTGACTATCAACATCACCAAAGGCCTGCACCTCTTTGAATTTGGCTACGTCCAGGCATCTGCTAGCCACTTCTCCAGAATCTCACAATCTGCTGTCCACAGCCATCCAGTTGCTGAAGTTTCAACACACTCCACTTATACTGATTTCTATGTTTAGTTGATTATTCATTTATTTGTTCACAGTACTTCATTTTGAGAACTAACAGAAATTGAAAATGTAGATAATAATGAATAAATGGATTTAGTTGTATTTTAATTCCAACAATAATGAACTTATTTATCTTTGGTTTGGATATCTTAATCAATGATAACCAACTAGCAATTAACATCCCAGAGGGAATTATAAGATGAAAAAGCTCAATTTTCACAAGCTGCTCCATTATGTTGACTGGGACATCACCTCTGCAAACACTCTCAAATGTTCTTATCCCACCTCTGCCAGGTTGCTGTTTAAATCCTCAGGACTGCTCCACCCTCTCCAGAAGCTCATCCAGGTTGCTGTTTAAATACTGCTCCCGTGTTACTCGTGCTTCTCTCAGGCCAATGCCATCCCTCAGATGATATGTAATAATAGGGCAGCATATTCCATGGCATAGTAATAGCCGTCAGATTGCTACTGTGCTGCTGTTTACTTACCCAACACTGGAGCTCAACATTCCTAGCCTGGAATTCCAACCCGGGCCTCTTGATAAATGTGGAGTGGACGTGCTCCTGAAGTCTTTCCCTAAGAGCATTGGAGTGTCAGTTGAAACAATGCATGGAATTTATTACCCATTCCTAGTTGCCCTTGAGAAGATGGTGGTGAGTTACCTTCTTGAACTCCTGCAGTCTCTGTATAATGGGCACTTAAGTCCTTTGTTCTTCCACAGCTAGTATTTTTTCAGAAAATAAAAAGGTTTGTGTTTTTCGATCCAAAGTGGATAACCTCATGCTTGCCCTAATTCAATTCAGTCTAGCAGTGCAATCAGATAAAGCAGCTCAGAAATTAGGAAATGAATAAGTGGAGAAGCCCACCAGTGGAGAATCCAGCCCTCTTACTTTAACTCAGAGTTTTTAAGGATTCCATATACAGGGCTTGTAGTCAGTGCAAGAAGACTTGCAAGAGCTTTCCCCAGTGCATCCTTCGGGTGCCTTTCGGGTACAAGCATCCAGAGAATGAAACATCTGGACCAATATATTGTGACACATGCAAATTCATGTCTTGCTTGGATTTTAACAGTCATAGATGTTTACAGCACGGAAACAGGCCCTTCGTCCCAGCTTCTCCATGCTGCTCAGTTCCTATCACTAAGCTAGTCCCACTTGGCTGCATTTGGTATATATCTCTCGAAACCCACCCTGCCCATGTAACTGTCTAACTGCTTTTTAAATGACTAAATTGCACCCACCTCTACCAGTGCCTTTGGCAGCCCTTCCAGCTGCTCACTACCTCTATGTGAAGAAATTTCCCCTCTGGTCTCTTTAATAATAATAATAATCTTTATTGTCACAAGTAGGCTTACATTAACACTGCAATGAAGTTACTGTGAAAATCCCCTAGTTGCCACACTACTGCACCTGTTCAGGTCCACTGAGGGAGAATTCAGAATGTCCAATTCACCTAACAAGCACGTCTTTCGGGAGCCCCTGGAGGAAATCCACGCAGACACGGGGAGAATGTGCGGACTCCGCACAGACAGTGACCCAAGCTGGGAAAATAACCTGGGACCCTGGCGCTATGAAGCAACAGTGTGAACCACTGTGCTCCCGGGTCTCTTTAATATCTCTCCCCTCTCACCTTAAACCTATGCCCTCTAGTTCTGGACTCCTCCACTTTTGGGAAAAGATGTCGACTATTATAAGAAATAAATCACAATTGATCAGGAAGGAAATCGGCCTATGACCAAGTCGCAGCATTTTTTGTTAAAGAAACTACCAATAAAGGGTCAAGAAATACAGACCAATAAATGTACTAACACTGAGAAAGATGAAACCAACTAAATCACTCAAAATGTATTTTGAAAATCCTTTCAGCTAGCATCTTACTTTGGCAATGACCCAATGTAGCCATCTGGGATGGCCACGTCCCGATTACAAAATGGACACTTGCAAAGAATGCAGGGAAAATTGGACAATACTGAGAAACAAGCAGGTGCAAGGTCTGTCTGTTGATTAGAGCCTTGGCTCTCAGACAGGACAGAAACTGCTAAGCAATCTACATATTAATGAGCCATGTCCGGGGACAAAAGGGAAACATTTAGATAAACAATGTTAAGGCAGACACCCTGGCACCAGAGGAGACTCAAACAAAGCAAACCAACGGCCACCTAGGACACGCCCAGCAACCAGTGAACCCACCCCTCTATCGGAGGAAGATCGATAAGAATGATTGGGAAAGGCCCAATTAATTGAGGCCAAGTTCAAGGCCCGCCCAAAAGCACACAAAGCCCTTTTAGGTACAAAAAGTATTCCCCAAGAGAGAATCTTTCTTCTTTCGCCTTGGCTCTCAGCGAAGAGAGACCAGCCTAGCAGCTGCGCCAGACCAAGTAAGTCCCAAGTCAACACACGCTACGAGATAGACGCTCCTAGTTGCTATCCTGTAAACAGCTCAACCCAGCAGCCTCAGAACCGAGCAACGGCCATTGTTCCTCTGACTGAGTGGGCACCCGAAGCTAAGTATAGGCTTTAGTAATAGTGATAGTTTAGGTTGTAGAGTTTTATGCATGAGTAGATTTGACTGTGTGTAAATAAATGAGCATTGCTTTTGAACTTACTAACTGGTGTATCGAGTCTGTGATCAGTATTCGGTTCTGAACTTTGTGGCAGTGTCGAAAGATACCTGGCGACTCTTGAGCAAACGTAATTAAACAGAGCCAAATTGAGAGACAACACCAAAGAGAGCAACATCAAGGATATAGCACTAAAAGTAAGGTTGGTAACATAACATATACTTCAATAATTCACACTACAATCTTCAAACATGGCCATAAAATGATGTATATACGACAGCAAATTTTTCCCCAGGACCTTATTCTTTCTCAGACCCTTTTGCTACATCTTACTTTTTTTTTGTGGTTTTGCCCATATATTATCTGAGCCTTTGTGAATGTTTGACAAGTAAATTTTGCAGGCAGCAGTTTATAACTTGTCTTCCTTAAATATTTACACACAGATGTGAATATTAAAAGGTGTTGGTATCTGCTGCTGCTAACTGTCAGCAAGAGAGGTGGGTTTCCACTTCAGTTTCCTCCTGAGTTACATCAAAATCTTTGTAGTCACTTGAATAAGGACACGGGGAGTCCACACCGAGTGAAATAAGAAACAAAGTTTTATGTACACTACACAATAGATCCCCACCGAGTTCCTCTCTGGTCAGTGTCTTACTGGCCGAACTTATATACATTGGTTAATTAAGATACCCCACCCCTAGCGGAGGAGATCATACTCCGCCAGGAGCATGGTGAAGACGAGCATTTCCATCCCATAGGTCCCGTGCGGGATATTACAGTTGCAGTGGGGGAGGGGTCACTTTAAATCCTCAGGAAGGGAGGGGTGGAGGCAATGGATGAAATGTTAAAAATAAGAAACGCAACCCCAACAGGCTTTGTAAATAATTCTTTATTACTCATTTACAGGATGTGGGCGTCGCTGGCTGGCCAGAATTTATTACTCATCCCTAGTTGTACTTGAGTATGTAGTGGTGAGCTATCTTCTTGAACTGCTGCATGGGGGCAGCACGGTAGCACAGTGGTTACCACAGTTGCTTCACAGCTCCAGGGTCCCAGGTTCGATTCCCGGCTTGGGTCACTGTCTGTGTGGAGTCTGCACGTTCTCCCCATGTGTGTGTGGGTTTCTTCCGGGTGCTCCGGTTTCCTCCCACATTCCAAAGATGTGCGGGTTAGGTGGATTGGCTATGCTAAATTGCCCTTCGTGTCCAAAAAGTTTAATTGGGGTTACTGGGTAAAGGGATGGGGTGGAGGAGGTGTGTGCTTGAGTGGGGTGCTCTTTCCAAGTGCCGGTGCAGACGCGATGGGCCGAATGGCCTCCTTCTGCACTGTAAATTCTATGAGGTGTAAGTTCACCAACATGCTGATAAAAAGGGAGTTCCAGGATTTTGACCCGGAGTTAGTGAAGGAACGGCAATATATGTCCAAGGCATGGTGGTGAATGGAACCTCCAACTGGTGGTGTTCCCATGTGTTCGCTGTCCTTGTCCTTCTAGAAGGTAGTGGTCATGGGTTTGGAAGATGCTGTCTAAAGAACTTTGGTGAGTTTCTGCAGGGCATCTTTAGCACAGGGCTAAAGAGCTGGTGTTTAAAGCAGACCAAGGCAGTCCAGCAGCACAGTTCAATTCCCGTACCAGCCTCCCCGAACAGGCACCGGAATGTGGCGACTAGGGGCTTTTCACAGTAACTTCATTTGAAGCCTACTTGTGACAATAAGTGATTTTCATTTCATTTAATCTTGTAGGTGGTATTCACTGCTACCATTGTTCATCGATGGTGGAGGGATTGAATGTTTGGGGAAGGGGTACCAACCATATCCAGCAGGAAAGTACTTGTCTCGCACTGTTTGTTGGTCAGCAATGGTAGGCGTAGTCCTGAAATAAGCTGATCTTCAAGTGGCTGATTCACTCCATGATCACATCCCCATCCATGCCATGTTCTAATCCCCCCCTGCAATCTTTCCAGGTGATCTATACCCCCATCCCATTTCCCTTGCCATCGCATAGCCAGCGATCCCTTGTCCCCCTTGATCTCTCCCACTATGATCGCTTCCCCCGTGATCTTATCATCCAAGATCTTTCCCCAACAGCCCACAATACCTTCTTTGTGATTTCTTCCCCCAAAAGATCAGGGCCCGCTCTCATGCCTCCCCTTCATCTTCCCTGCCTCATTCACACGAACAATCCCTGGTATGAAGAGCTTGCCAAGTGAGGAGCGGTTGAGGACCAGGGGCGGGATACTCTGAAAATGGGGCTATGTCCCCATGGCGGTGGGAAAACCGGCACTAACCACGCCAACGTCAACAGCCCCCAAAAGTGAGGAATTCTCCAATTTCTCGGGGGCTAGGTTGGCGCTGGAGTGGTTGGCACCGCCCCAGCCTGCGGCGTAGGTTTGCGCATGCGCGGAACGGCCGGTGTGATCTCGCGCGTGCGCGGACCAGCTGCCGTATTTCTGCGCATGCGCAGACCGGTTGCCGTATTTACGCGCATGCGTGGGGGTTCTCCTCTCCGCACTGGCGTCCGGGCAATATGGTGGAGCCCTACAGGGGCCCGGCGTGGAGGAAAGAGGGCCCCCACGGAACCAGCCCGCCTGAAGGATTGGTAGGCGCAATCACGGGCCAGGTCACCGTAAGGGCTCCCCCTGGGGTTGGATATCCCCGCGCCCCACTTCAGGACCACCCCCGCACACTTACCTGCCAGGTCCCGCCATGTGTGAGGTGAGTAATTCATGCCGGCGGGACTGGGCAAGGCTAGATGGCCACTCGGCCCCCGAAAGACGGCGGCGGAGAATAGGGCAGCCAGCGTCAGGGCGGAAGGGCGAGGGTCAGATCGCCCCATGCCCCCCCCAGGACCCCGGAGCCCGCCCACGCCGCCTGGTCCCGCCGGTAAATACCAGGCGGGCCGGAGAATCCAGCGGGGGGTCCCGCCAACCGGCGCGGCTCGATTCCCGCCCCCGCCCAATCTCCGGTACCGGAGACTTCGGCGGGGGCGGGATTCACGGCGGCCAACGGCCATTCTCCGACCCGGCGGGGGGTTGGAGAATGACGCCCATGATTCTGTGCTCTGAACACATGTAACCTCATAGTTGTATTTTATTGTGATTGTGTGATAAACCCTCTTCCTTTTTCCTACCCACATTTATATTGTGAGTGTAAAACAGGGTGAGAGGGTGAGTGTTGGGAAACCCCTCTCATGTGTGTATGTGTAAAAATAAACCAACTCTTTTATTTTCATCTCATCTTGAGATTGCAGTGCAAGCCATTAACACAGGATTACAACCTTTCCAAATTTAAGAGTTGGGAAAAACACAACCATTTATAAAGGGGGAAAATCAGAATTTAAAAATGCACCTTTCTGTTTACGGATGGGTAGAGAGTGGGGCAATCAGCGTAGTTTAAATTGAACCTCCGCCTGTCAATCCCATGCCACATCAAAGGATAGACAGGGTCATAGAGCTCCAGCTCAAAGGAGGCAATATCCTCAACATCTCCAATGTTGTAGAAAAAGGGCTTTCACAGCAGGTAATTTCTGACACCTCCAGCCCCCAGAATATCTGGAGCGGTGATGAAATACAGGAGCAGCCCTGAGGATTTAAACAGAACAAGAAGTTATGTACTTCTTTGTTGTCACAAAGAGGAAAGATATGCAGCTGCCCACACTCTGGCTTCTTGTAAAACATGATGAGAGGTTTATTAAGGGTGTCTGCACAAAGCCAACGCAAACATTCTACTGACATCACTACACATCACGTGCAAAAACAGCAAGAATGTATTCCCAGATACATACCACCCCTCACTCTTTACTTCATCGGTGCAATGACAACAATTAACATTTATACAGCAGATGTTAATTCTACACATATATACAATTGAATAAGACAGTCTCTGCGTTGAACGTCTGTTCTTTTTTGGTAGAATTCTGCGTTCTTGAACTCGGCACTTGCAGCTTCAGAAGTGCCTTCATTCCTTTCTGTAGATGATATTTTTTGAGTAGTTATTTTAATATCTGTCACTGTGGGTGTGATCCAGTGAAAAGCATATAGGGGCGGGGGTGCTGGACATGGTATGTTGGATCTTGCGAGGTGTTGCGATCTGGGTAGATCACGGGAGTGGAGTCTCCCGGCTATTATCAGCCACATGATCTCACGAGATGTTGGGATGTAAATCCCACCTATTGTGGGCAGGATCATTTTGGGGCAAATCTGCATATTAGAGCAAGACAGCTAGTCTCACTCTATCGTGCAGATTCCAGAGGTACCTGAAGCTTTGGGATTCATCACCTTCACCTCGGAGACCTCTGGCGAGCACCGTTCAGTACTGGTCTCAACACGGACCAGATGGAACGGCACTTGTGGGGGACACCTAGGGATCGGAGGCCCCCAGCTCAATACCCTTTATGTGCGATTGTGCCCTGGCACTGCTAGTGCCACCTGGCAGTGCCAACTTGGCAGTGCCAGCCTGGTACCCTGGCAGTGCCACTTGGGTGCCAGCCTGGCAAAGCCCAGGTGCTATTGCCAGCTGACATTGGCACTGCCAGGTTGGCACTGCCAAGCTTCCAAACTGGCATTTTCTGCACACATGATCGAGCCAGAGTGCCCTGCGTTGGGGGTGTGGGTGGGGGCCGGTGGGCCGGGGATCCTCCCATAGTGCATTCGGGCTGGGCAGGAGGTGGGAGACTGCTTTGAGGGCTCGGAGATCGGCACACCATTTCTCTCGCTACACTGGGAGTTTCAGTGAGCAGAGCTCCCCAGTGTGGAAAGCAGGGCTCTGTGAGGCCTTGGCCATGTATTCTCCGCTGAGACCCCTTATAGAGCCTGAGTCACATTGCATAGCCATGTGTTTCCCAGCCGGAAATCACATGGTTAACTCGCTCTGAAACTTTGTTCCCATTTGTTTGAATTGAGCCCTATAGGTATTGAAAAGCCCTCAGAAACAAAATCTGAAATCATCACTGTCTCTGGACTCTGTTCCAAAGTATAGCTCTCTTGAAGAAAGGGTAGAACCTCTTGGGAAGTTTCTGCAAGTAACTGTTTTTTCTGTGAGTAACTGATCAGCATGATGTTGCCAAACTCTTTCATCATCCGTCTGTTCTGTATGGTATGTGACCTATCTTCGCTAGGATCATAGCTGGTACCCATTTCTCGTTGGTGGTGTAACCCCTAGCTAGCACTCTCTCTCCCTGGTTGAATACTCACTTTTTAGAGATTTGCTTAGTCCTCGCAATTTGTGTACGTTGTTATTGTTGGACAATCTCTGAAGAATCAGGTGGAGTTAACAAATCAAACTGTGTTCACAGTTTCCTCTTAAACAACAGTATTGCTGATGAACTTTGTATGGAAGTATCAACAGTGAGCGATAAGATATTACTCTTCTTGATAATGATCCCTGGTCCTTCAATGCTTTGATAGAATGCTTTAATGATTGCACAAAACTCTTAGCCAATCCATTTGTTACTGGATGATATGGAGCTGACTTGATAAGGTTTATACCGTTCCCTTTCAGGTAGTTTTCAAACTCCTTCAAAGTAAACTGCGAACTATTATCACTGACAATCTGCTCCGGCATTCCAAATCTTGCGACTATTTCATTCAGTTTCTCAGTGGTCTGCTCAGTCGTCATTGACTTCATTATCGTGACTTCTGGCCATTTCGAGTATGTGTTCACAATCACTAAGCATATGTGGCCTTCCAGTGGACCAGCATAATTGATGGGTGTCCTTTCTATAGTTGAGTGAGCCATTTCCACGGATGTAATGGTTGTAATGGTGGAGTGTTCCATAGTTTTGCACAAAATTGGCATTGCCCAACTTTGTCTTCAATTTGAGCATCCAATCCTGGCCACCAAAAATTACTGTGTGTTAATTCCTTCATCTTCACCAAACTAGGATGGCCCTCAAGTAGTTGGTCAAGGGTTCTACTATGTTAGCAGGGAGGAATAATCACATGGATTCCCCACAGTCGAACTCCATTCTGGACTGTCAACTCACGACTTTGTGTGATATAGGGCTTGGAATCTGGATTTTTCTCATGAACATCTAACAGTGTACCTTTTTGGACAAAGTCCATCATCTTTCTTATCACTGCATAATTTTTTGTATAACTGATGCGAGCATCAATTCACTCAAAGACACGAGTAGAAGTAAACCGTGGTTTTAATCAGCTGAGAACAGTGCCTGCCTGCGACTGGTACAATACTGGGAACCGCCTACAGATCAACTGCTCTTTATACTTCCTTTCAAGGGGAGGAGCCATGGGCGGAGCCCGTACATACCCCAACATATCCCCCTGTGGGTGAAGCCACACAATGGCCCATAGGTGGAGCCCACAAGGTCAACAACATAACATAGCTGTAACACAATGGCACAACATGATACTAATACACTGGTGAATTACTAGTACTATACATTCACCCCCGTTAAAAAAAAATGAAGTCCGGCGGGGGTGACGGGCTCATACGTTCAGCAGGTCCGGCGCACGGATTGTGTGCTGTGATCGCCGAAGCACTGGTGTTGCGGCTGGTCCGGGTGTTGGGCTCATCCGTGCTGGCAGTGGAAGTGAGGCCGGTGCGGGCACAGGCGTGGACTCCGGGAGCGTCTCTTCTGGAGCTTCATTCCTGTGGACCGGTGTGGCGAGCGGGAGGGAGCGCGGGAGCCATATAGGGGCGGGGGTGCTGGACATGGTAGGTTGGGCAGGATATAGTGGGGGGGCTGTGGTGGTGGTGGTGGTGATGGAGCCTGCGGGCGCCAGGTCCCGGATGGAGACGGTTGACAAAAGCATACTGGGGGTTGGAGTGTAGGAGCTGGACCCTCTCAACCAGAGTGTCGGTCTTATGGCACCTGGCGTGTTTTCTGAGGAGGACTGGTCCTGGTGTCTTCAGCCAGGACGGAAGCGAGGCCCCTGAGGTAGCTCCCCTGGTGAAAACAAACAAGCGGTCATGAGGAGTCTTGTTTGTGGCCGTGCAAAGGAGGGACCTGATAGAGTGGAGCGCATCGGGGAGAACCTCCTGCCAGTAAGAAACTGGGAGAATCCTGGACTGCGGGGTCAGTAGGACAGTCTTCCAGACCGTTGCGTTCTCCCTCTCCACCTGCCCGTTTCCCCTTGGGTTATAACTGGTAGTCCTGCTCGAGGCAATGCCCTTACTGTGCAGGTACTGATGCAGTTCGTCGCTCATGAACAATGAGCCCCGGTTGCTGAGGACATAACTGGGGAAACCAAACACGATGAAGACACTATGCAGGGCTCTAATGACCATCGACGTGGTCATATTGGGGCAGGGGATTGCAAATAGGAAGCGGGAGAACTCATCTATGATGTTGAGGAAATATGTATTGCGGTTATTGGAGGGGAGGGGCCCTTTGAAATCGATACTGAGGCATTCAAAGGGCCGGGATGCCTTTACCAGGTGGGCCTTATCCGGTCGATAGAAGTGCGGTTTACACTCCGCTCAGTTTGGCAGTCCCTGATCATAGCTCTGACCCCCTCGGTGGAGTAGGGCAGGTTGCGGGCCTTGATATAATGGACGAGCCGGGTGACCCCCGGGTGGCAGAGGTCATCGTGGATAGCTCGTAATCGGTCATCTTGCACGCTGGCGCGTGTGCCGCGGGACAGGGCATCTGGGGGCTCGTTGAGCTTCCCAGGACGATATACTATATCGTAGTTATAGGTGGAGAGTCCGATCCTCCACCTCAAGATCTTATCGTTCTTGATTTTGCCCCGCTGCGTATTGTCGGACATGAAGGCTACCGATCATTGGTCGGTGACGAGGGTAAACCTCCTACCAGTGAGGTAGTGCTCCCAGTGCCATACGGCTTCCACGATGGCTTGGGCTTCGTTTTCGACCGAGGAGTGTCGAATTTCAAAGGGGGTGAGGGTGCGCGAAAAGAACGCTACCGGTCTGCTTGCTTGGTTGAGGGTGGCGGCGAGAGCGACGGCTGATGCGTCGCTCTCCACCTGGAAGGGGACGGACTCATCCACCGCGCGCATCGCGGCTTTGGCGATGTCCGCCTTGATGCAGCTGAAGGCCTGGCGGGACTCAGTTGCCAGTGGAAACATGGTGACCTTGATTAGTGGGTGGGCTTTGTCTGCATAATTGGGGACCCACGGGCATAATATGAAAAGAATCCAAGGCACATCTTAAGGGCCTTGGGACAGTGAGGGAGAGGGAGTTGCAGGAGGGTCAGGATCGGTCAGGATCGGGCCCTAGGACCCCGTTCTCAACGACGTAGCCGCGGATGGCTAGTCTGGTTGTGCGGAAAATGCATTTCTCCTTGGTGTAGGTGAGATTGAGGGTTTGGGCGGTTTGGAGAAATCGGTGGAGTTTGGTGCCGTGGTCCTGCTGATCATGGCCACAGATGGTGACATTGTCCAAATACGGAAATGTGACCCGCAGCCCATACTGGTCCACCATTCGGTCCATTGCTGTTTGGAACACCAAAACCCCATTCGTGACGCCAAACGGGACCCGGAGGAAATGGAAAAGGCGGCCGTCTGCCTGAAAAGCCGTGTAGTGGCGGTCCTCCGGGCAGATTGGGAGCTGGTGGTATGCAGATTTAAGATCCACCGTGGAGAACACCCGGTAGTGTGCAATCTGGTTTACCATGTCTGCAATCCAGGGAAGGGGGTACGCATCGAGTTGCGTATACTGGTTAATGGTTTGGCTGTAATCAACCACCACCCGGAACTTTTCCCCGGTCTTGATGACCACCACCTGAGCTCTCCAGGGTCTATTGCTGGCGTCGATGACACCCTCCTGCAAGAGACGCTGGACCTCGGACCTAATGAACGTCCTGTCCTGCATGCTATACCGCCTGCTTCTGGTGGCGACTGGCTTGCAGTCGGCAGTGAGATTTGCGAAGAGAGGGGGAGAGTTGACTTTCAGGGTTGCGAGGCTGCATATGGTGAGTGGGGGCAGGGGCCCCCCGAACTTCAGGGTTAGGCTCCTGAGGTTACATTGGAAATCGAGTCCCAATAGGAGAGGAGCGCAGAGGTCTGGGAGCACATATAATTTAAAGTTAGCGTACTCCGCGCCTGTATTGCGAGGGTTGCAGTAGTGCACCCTTGGATTTGCACCGAGTGCGACCCAGAGGCGAGGGAGATGGTTTGTTGCGCCGGGAAAATTGGGAGCGAGCAGCGTCTTACCATGTCCGGGTGAATGAAGCTCTCTGTGCTGACGGCCATCATGGAGCTCCGGAGGTGCTTGGGTCGCGACTGTGCCAGGATGACCGCGCTGAGGTGTGGGTAACCGGCGGCGTGATTGGAGGTGCTGGGGCGGCCCCGCGATGACTGTCCATATTAATCATACGCGTCGAGCGGCGTAGCAGATGGCGGCCAAGATGGCGGCCCCTGTTGGTCAAGCGTGGCGGGCGGTGAGGAAGATGGCATCCAGGATGGCGGCCCCCATGGATCGCACGTGGCCGGCCGCGTGAGGGAGGGTTGCCAAGTTGGTGGCCCTCGTGAGTCGCACGTGCTGTGATGGCTGGAAGATGGCTGCCCCCACTGATAGCACAAGGCTGAGGCATCTGCAGGGGGCAGAGCCGACAGACACGCTGCCACCCTGCGGGGTCTGTAGGCCTGTGAGTCTGAGGATCGGGTCTGTGAGGTAGAGTTTTTAGACCTGGCCAGGCAGCCTTGTGGCCCATAGGTGGAGCCCACAAGGTCAACACCATAACATAGCTGTAACACAATGGCAGAACATGATACTAATACACTGGTGAATTACTAGTACTAAACATTCACCACAATAACTTTGAATTTGAGATGAAATCATAGGCATACTCTCCACGAGCGAGAAATATTGACAACATTTTCTTCCGGGTCATGCTTGACCTGTAATGAAAATCGTGATAAAGCATGCTGCTCTGACTTGTGATACTGCATATCGTAAGTGTGTGCCGACAATATTAATGACCACCTTTGCAATCTACTAGCTGTCAAAGAAGGTATACCTTTATATGGCCTAAAGATTGCAGTCAAGGGTGGATGATCTGTCAACAGGGTAAAATGGTGCCCATAAAGGTAATGGTGGAACCTTCTTACACCGGAAATGATGCTCAAAATTATTTTTCGAGCTGAGCGTAATTAATTTCGACGCTAATCATAATGCGTGAAGCAAATGCTATCGATCGTCCCTCTGCTAAAGGCAAAATGCGCGAGACGACTGCACCAACTCCATAGGGTGAAGCATTGCAAGCTAATTGCAAGTTCATTTTTGGATTGTAATGAACCAACAGCTCTGACTTCAGTAAAGCTTCTTTCACTTTGTTGTGTGAATTCTGACATTTTTCTGACCAATGACAGGCCTGTTTGACACATAGCAACGTGTGCAAAGGTTTCAACCATGTTGCTAAATTCAGCACAAATTTACCATAATGATTGATCAACCCTAAAAACAGCCTTAATTGTGCCACATATCGAGGATGTGGTGCTCCTAAAATTTCTTAATTTTTCTTCAGTTCTTCGTGTAAACCGCCTGTGTTGACGATGTGATCCAGGTACTTTATATTAACTTGACAAAGTCTCACTTTTGCTCAACTCTCAGATTGTGACTCTTCAGGGTAGCTCCCAATTCTCCAAGTGTTCCTGTTCACTTGAACCGGTGATGAGTATGTCATCTAAGTAATATTGCATTCTATTTAACCCATTTAGAATGTGATCCATGTATCTTTGAGAAAGAGCAGGCGCAGATGTTATTCCAAAAGGAAGTCTTCTGTAATAAAACAGACCTTTTATAATTGCAGAGCCGTTGGCAATTATCTTTTCGTCCTCACTGTCAACAGGGGTGGTACCAGGGGATTGGAGAGTGGCGAATGTCGTGCCCCTGTTCAAAAAGGAACTAGGGATAACCCTGGGAATTACAGGCCAGTTAGTCTTACTTCGGTGGTAGGCAAAGTAATGGAAAGGGTACTGAAGGATAGGATTTCTGAGCATCTGGAAAGACACTGCTTGATTAGGGATAGTCAGCACGGATTTGTGAGGGGTAGGTCTTGCCTTACAAATCTTATTGAATTCTTTGAGGAGGTGACCAAGCATGTGGATGAAGGTAAAGCAGTCGATGTAGTGTACATGGATTTTAGTAAGGCATTTGATAAAGTTCCCCATGGTAGGCTTCTGCACAAAGTAAGGAGGCATGGGATAGTGGGAAATTTGGCCAGTTGGATAACGAACTGGCTAACCGATAGAAGTCAGAGAGTGGTGGTGGATGGCAAATATTCAGCCTGGATCCCAGTTACCAGTGGTGTACCGCAGGGATCAGTTCTGGGTCCTCTGCTGTTTGTGATTTTCATTAATGACTTGGATGAGGGAGTTGAAGGGTGGGTCAGTAAATTTGCAGACGATACGAAGATTGGTGGAGTTGTGGATAGTAAGGAGGGCTGTTGTCGGCTGCAAAGAGACATAGATAGGATGCAGAGCTGGGCTGAGAAGTGGAATATGGAGTTTAACCCTGAAAAGTGTGAGGTTGTCCATTTTGGAAGGACAAATATGAATGCGGAATACAGGGTTAACGGTAGAGTTCTTGGCATTGTGGAGGAGCAGAGAGACCTTGGGGTCTATGTTCATACATCTTTGAAAGTTGCCACTCAAGTGGATAGAGCTGTGAAGAAGGCCTATGGTGTGCTCGCGTTCATTAACAGAGGGATTGAATTTAAGAGCCATGAGGTAATGATGCAGCTGTACAAAACTTTGGTAAGGCCACATTTGGAGTACTGTGTACAGTTCTGGTCGCCTCATTTTAGGAAGGATGTGGAAGCTCTGGAAAAGGTGCAAAGGAGATTTACCAGGATGTTGCCTGGAATGGAGAGTAGGTCTTACGAGGAAAGGTTGAGGGTGCTAGGCCTTTTCTCATTCGAGCGGAGAAGGATGAGGGGCGACTTGATAGAGGTTTATAAGATGATCAGGGGAACAGATAGAGTAGACAGTCAGAGACTTTTTCCCCAGGTGGAACACACCATTACAAGGGGACATAAATTTAAGGTGAAAGGTGGAAGATATAGGAGGGATATCAGAGGTAGGTTCTTTACCCAGAGAGTAGTGGGGGCATGGAATGCACTGCCTGTGGAAGTAGTTGAGTCGGAAACATTAGGGACCTTCAAGCAGCTGTTGGATAGGTACATGGATTACGGGAAAATGATATAGTGTAGATTTATTTGTTCTTAAGGGCAGCACGGTAGCATTGTGGATAGCACAATTGCTTCACAGATCCATGGTCCCAGGTTCGATTCCAGCTTGGGTCATTGTCTGTGCGGAGTCTGCACGTCCTCCCCGTGTCTGCGTGGGTTTCCTCCGGGTGCTCCGGTTTCCTCCCACAGTCCAAAGATGTGCGGGTTAGGTGAATTGGCCAATGATAAATTGCCCTTAATGTCCAAATTGCCCTTGGTGTTGGGTGGAGGTGTTGAGTTTGGGTAGGGTGCTCTTTCCAAGAGCTGGTGCAGACTCAAAGGGCCGAATGGCCTCCTTCTGCACTGTAAATTCAATGATAATCTATGATTAATCTAGGACAAAGGTTCGGCACAACATCGTGGGCCGAAGGGCCTGTTCTGTGCTGTATTTTCTATGTTCTATGTTCTATGTTTATGCGCCACTGTGGTGAGTAGTGGCTGTCATTCGGCAGCCACATTCATCTGCCCAGCGAATGATCAATTTTACTGAATTTCTGTCCTCCAGAAAGTCCAGCAAATTGGGCGAGATTCTCCGACCCCCCGCCGGGTCGGAGAATCGCCGGGGGCTGGCGTGAATCCCGCCCCCGCCGGTTGCCGAAGTCTCCGGCACCGGAGATTCGGCGGGGGTGGGAATCGCGCCACGCCGGTTGGCGGGCCCCCCCCGCGCGATTCTCCGGCCCGGATGGGCCGAAGTCCCACCGCTAAAATGCCTGTCCCGTCGGCGTAGATTAGACCACCTACCTTACCGGCGGGACAAGGCGGCGCGGGCGATCTGGGGGGTGCCCCCACGGTGGCCTGGCCCGCGATCAGGGCCCACCGATCCCCGTCCCACCAGGTAGGGGAGAATCCCGCCCCTGGAGTGTGATGGAATACTCTTGCCTGGATGAGTACAGCTCCAACAACACTCAAGCTGGACACCATCCAAAACAAAGCAGCTCACTTGATTGGCACCCCATCCGCAAACATTATCAACCTCCACCACCGACATACTGTGGTACCAGTGTATAACATCTACAAGATGCACTGCAGTAACTCACCAAAGCTCCTTCAACAGCACCTACAAAACCAGTGACATCTACCACATAGAAGTACACGGGCAACAGAGATATGGGGCGTCATTCTCCGACCCCCCGCCGGGTCGGAGAATGGCCGTTGGCCGCCGTGAATCCCGCCCCCGCCCCCGCCGAAGTCTCCGCTCCCGGAGATTGGGCGGGGGCGGGAATCCAGCCGCGCCGGTTGGCGGGACCCCCCGCTGGATTCTCCGGCCCGGATGGGCCGAAGTCCCGCCCAGGAATTGCCTGTCCCGCCGACGTAAATCAAACCTGGTATTTACCGGCGGGACCAGGCAGCGTGGGCGGGCTCCGGGGTCCTGGGGGGGGGCGCGGGGCGATCTGACCCCGGGGGGTGCCCCCACGGTGGCCTGGCCCGCGATCGGGGCCCACCGATCCGCGGGCGGGCCTGTGCCGTGGGGGCACTCTTTCCCTTCCGCCTCCGCTACGGCCTCCACCATGGCGGAGGCGGAAGAGACTCTCCCCACTGCGCATGCGCGGGAAACTTTCGGCGGCCGCTGACGCTCCCGCGCATGCGCGGGGAAACTGACAGCGGCCGCTGACGCTCCCGCGCATGCGCCGCATTTCCGCGCCAGCTGGCGGGGCAACAAACGCCATTTCCGCCAGCTGGCGGGGCGGAAATCCCTCCGGTGTCGGCCTAGCCCCTCAATGTTGGGGCTAGGCCGCCAAAGATGCGGAGACTTCCGCACCTTTTTGCCGGCGCGATGCCCGTCTGATTTGCGCCGGCTTTGGCGCCAGTCGGCGGGCATCCCGCCGTTGGGGGAGAATTTCGCCCATGGGAACACCACCATCTTCAAGTTCCCTCAGCCAGGCCACGCACCATCCTGACTTGGAACTATATTACTATACCTTCACTGTCTCTGGGTAAAAATCCTGGAACTCCCTCCCTTGTTAAGCTCTGATGGGATTTCCATGATGAGAACAAGAAAGCAAGTCTTGACTTCTTCAACTTTGTGTTGAGTAATCACTTCAACAACAAAACAGTGCCATCTGTATCCCCTTTATACATTGGTGCAGTCTATTAAACAATAAATACAATGGATTAAACAATTTAAACCCCAATTCCAATTTAAGCACTGAAGAACATGGGGCGTCATTCTCCGCCCCCCCGCCGGGTCGGAGAATGGCCGTTGGCCGCTGTGAATCCCGCCCCTGCCCCCGCCGAAGTCTCCGGTACCGGAGATTGGGCGGGGGCGGGAATCGGGCCGCGCCGGTTGGCGGGACCCCCCGCTCAATTCTCCGGCCCGGATGGGCCGAAGTCCCGCCCAGAAATTGCTTGTCCCGCCGGCGTAAATCAAACCTGGTATTTACTGGCGGGACCAGGCGGCGTGGGCGGGCTCCGGGGTCCTGGGGGGGGCGCGGGGCGATCTGACCCCGGGGGGTGCCCCCAGGGTGGCCTGGCCCACGATCAGGGCCCACCGATCTGCGGGTGGGCCTGTGCCGTGGGGGCACTCTTTCCCTTCCGCCTCCGCCACGGTCTCCACCATGGCAGAGGCAGAAGAGACTCTCTCCACTGCGCATGCGCGGGAAACTGTCAGCGGCCGCTGACGCCCCCGCGCATGCGCCGCCCGGAGATGTCATTTCCGCGCCAGCTGGCGGGGCACCAAAGGCCTTTTCCGCCAGCTGGCGGGGCGGAAATTTGTCCGGCGCCGACCTAGCCCCTTAAGGTTGGGGCTCGGCCCCCAAAGATGCGGAGCATTCCGCACCTTTGGGGCGGCGCGATGCCCGTCTGATTTGCACCGTTTTGGGCGCGAGTCGGCGGACATCGCGCCGTTTCCGGAGAATTTCGCCCAATATCTTCAATCAGGAGCAGTGAATAATGATGTACACACAAAACTGGGTTAACAGAAGTTTTAAAATCTCCACAAATTCTCACTGAGTCCCACAAATTCCCAGGATTTAGATGTTTCAGGTGGGATAGAGGGGGATGTAAAAGGGGTGGAGGAGTTGTGCGACTGGTTAGGGAAAATATCACAGCTGTACTGCGGGAGGACACCTCAGAGGGTAGCGAGGCTATATGAGTAGAGATCAGGGGCGAAATTCTCCCCCAACGGCGGGATGCCCGCCGACTGGCGCCAAAGCCGGCGCCAATCAGACGGGCATCGCGCCGGCACAAAGGTGCGGAAGTCTCCGCATCTTTGGCGGCCTAGCCCCAATATTGAGGGGCTAGGCCGACGCCGGAGGGATTTCCGCCCCGCCAGCTGGCGGAAATGGCGTTTGTTGCCCCGCCAGCTGGCGCGGAAATGCGGCGCATGCGCGGGAGCGTCAGCGGCCGCTGTCAGTTTCCCAGCGCATGCGCGGGAGCGTCAGCGGCCGCTGTCAGTTTCCCGCGCATTCGCAGTGGGGAGAGTCTCTTCCGCCTCCGCCATGGTGGAGGCCGTGGCGGAGGCGGAAGGGAAAGACTGCCCCCACGGCACAGGCCCGCCCGCGAATCGGTGGGCCCCGATTGCGGGCCAGGCCACCGTGGGGGCACCCCCCGGGGTCAGATCGCCCCGCGCCCCCGCCCAGGACCCCGGAGCCCGCCCACGCCGCCTGGTTCCGCCGGCAAATACCAGGTTTAATTTACGCCGGCGGGACAGGCAATTCCTGGGCGGGACTTCGGCCCATCCGGGCCGGAGAATCCAGTGGGGGGTCCCGCCAACCGGCGCGGCCGGATTCCCGCCCCCGCCCAATCTCCGGGAGCGGAGACTTCGGCGGGGGCGGGGGCGGGATTCACGGCGGCCAACGGCCATTCTCCGACCCGGCGGGGGGTCGGAGAATGACGCCCCAGGAATAAGAAGGGTTCAGTCACAATGTTGGGGGTTTACTGCAGGCCTCCCAACAGCCAGCGGGAGATAGAGGAGCAGATAGGTAGACAGATTTTGGAAAGGAGTAAAAGCAACAGGGTTGTTGTAATGGGAGACTTTAACTTCCCCAATATGGGGCGAAATTCTCCGTTATCGGCGTAAAGTCCGCCGATCAGCGCAAAAAACGGCGCAAATCCGACTTGCGTCACGTCGGAAAAATGGGTCGAACGTTTCCGGCCCGAAATGGGCTATCAGCGACCTAACGGGATCCGCGCTTGCGCAGTGGTTCACGCCGTGCAGCGTCATACGCGCCGCACGGAGTGACGGCTCATAAGGCCGCGCTGCTCCCCCCCACCCGACCGCAACACCCGACCGCAACACCCGACTGGATGGCTGGCCGCCGCTCAGCCCCAAGGTTCGAGTCACGGGATGTGGAGGTGCTCCTGGGCGCGGTGGAGGAGAGGAGGGATGCCCTGTATCCCGGGCATGGCCGCAGAGTTGCCCCACGCCACAGCCGGCGTCTGTGGAGGGAAGTGGCAGAGGCCGTCACCGCTGCGGCCCTGACACCACGGACAGGCACCCAGTGCCACAAGAAGGTGAATGACCTCGTCAGAGCAGGCAGGGTGAGCCTCCCCATATCCCCCCTCCCCCATATACCCCCTCCCCCATATCCCCCTCCCCATATCCCCCCTCCCCCATATCCCCCTCCCCCATATCCCCCCTTCCCCCATATCACCCCCTCCCCCATATCCCCCCTCCCCCATATCCCCCCTCCCCCATATCCCCCCTCCCCATATCCGCCCTCCCCATATTCCCCCTCCCATATCCCCCCTCCCCCATATCCCCCCTCCCCATATCCCCCCTCCCCCATATCCCCCCTCCCCCATATCCCCCCTCCCCCATATCCCCCTCCCCCATATCCCCCCTCCCCATATCCCCCTCCCCCATATCCCCCCTCCCCCATATCCCCCATATCCCCCCTCCCCCATATCCCCCCTCCCCCATATCCCCCCCTCCCCCATATCTCCCATATCCCCAAGTGAATCCAGCCCTAACCTTAACCTCTGCAATGCACGCGCAACCGATGGCGTGCATTCACATACCTGCCTAACAGTGTTGCCTTTTACCCCTGCCACCCCCACCCCCCCCCACAGGATAAGCGCGCACACAACAATAGGGAGCATGTGAGGACTAGAGGAGGCCCCGCTGATGAGAGGCCACTGACCGAACACGAGGAAAGGCCCCTGGAACTGGCTGGCGGACCTGACGACCGGGAGGTTGCTGATGCAGAGGTCGGGGGCGTAGTAGCAAGTGAGCCACCGACAGCCCGTCCCCATATCCCCCCTCCCCTATATCCCCCTCCCCCATATCACCTGATCACTGCCTGATGTCTAACCATGCATGCTTCATTGTGTATGGCAGGATCAAACGTCCAGGCACCCATCCCCGCAGATGCAGACCGCCCGCAGGATGCCCCTCGGAGGCCACGGGAGACGGAGAGACCCGGACCCTCCAGCATGCGACGCCCGCAGGATGCCCCTCGGAGGCCACGGGAGACGGAGAGACCCGGACCCTCCAGCATGCGACGCCCGCAGGACGCCCCTCGCACACCACGGGAGACGGAGAGACCCGCACCCTCCAGCATGCGACGCCCGCAGGATGCCCCTCGCGCACCACGGGAGACGGAGAGACCCGCACCCTCCAGCATGCGACGCCCGCAGGATGCCCCTCGCACACCACGGGAGACGGAGAGACACGGACCCTCCAGCATGCGACGCCCGCAGGATGCCCCTCGGAGGCCACGGGAGACGGAGAGACCTGGAGCAACAGGGAGACGACACCCCCGTCACGTGCGGGAGCGACCACCCAGCGACGAGGGGGGCAGCCATAGGCCCCCGTCACATCCGAGCCAGGACACCACTACCCAGGACACCACTACCCAGGACACCACTACCCAGGACACCACTACCCAGGACACCACTGCCCGGGACACCACTACCCGGGACAGCACTGCCCAGGACACCCCTACCCGGGACAGCATTACCCAGGAAGACAAAATACCGGACAGTGACTCAGAGTGGATGGGTGGAGACGAACCCCCACCCCAAAGTGCCATGGACTCAGAGTGGGACGAAGAGCACGACACAACGCCACTGCTGTCACCAACACCCTCCACCATCGCAGAAACACTCACCTCGGTTGGGCACTGTAGTGATGAGGCGTCTGGTACACTCACTGGTGCGCACAACACAGCCGTCCCGGTACAGCAGGTGGAGGTAGGAGCAGCAGAGGGGCCGGGCGGTCGGAGGGCAGCCCAGCCCAAGCGAACATCTGCCGCCCAGATGGATCCCGGGTTCCTGGAGTTACCACACCCACACATAGATCCGATGCAACCACCGACCCGGAGACGAGCGAAGAGGGTGACGGGCGGCTTGCGGCGGCTGCAGTCGCAGGTGGAGGAGTCCACCCGCGTCCAGGAGCTGGGAGTGGTGCCGGTCATGCGTGCCACCCAAGCTGACACCGCACGGGTGGCGTCCGCGGTGGAGGCAATGGTTGCGACGGTGTCAGACATGGGGAACGGTTTGCGAGGCCTGGGGCTTTCCGTGCAGGCGGTGTCTGTGGCCCAGGAAATGGCTGCCCTCTCACAGGAGGCCATGAGCCAGTGCCAGCGCCAGATGGCAGAGGCGCTCAACGCTATAGCCCAGTCTCTGCAGGCCATGGCCCAGTCTCAGCAGGCCATGGCCCAGTCTCTGCAGGCCATCGCTGAGGGCATCGGCGCCATTGGCCATGTGCGAGCCGGCGTTGCACTGTCACAGACAGGGTTTGCCAACCCCCTGGGCTCCATGGCTGCAATCCTGCAGACCCCTGTCGATACCAGCACGGCCCTCCAGGACTGGCAGCGCCAGATGTCGGGGGGGCGTCGGATGGCCAGTCCGTTCGCATCCCCCACCCATGTAGAGGCCTGGGGGCCATCGGGCACCCCGAGGGAGGAGGAGGTGGTGTGGTCCGTACCGGCTCCCCCTGTAGGGTAGGTCCCGGTACACTGCGACACCTCGGACTCCCCCCCTTCCGTCCCAGGTGCATCGGGTGGGCAACGGGCAGGACAGGCTGGCAGCTCGCCATCCCAGTCGCCCGGGCCGCAGCCTGGCCCATCTAGGCCAGGACGCCCCAGGAAACGGCCGCCAAAGGGATCCAGTGTCAGAGGGCAGGAATCACAGGAGTCCACCTCCAGTTCTGCTGTACCGTCTGGGGAACCACGTAGACGTAGTCAAAGGGCCCGTAAGTCCAAACAATTAGACACTGAGTAAGTTGGCACGGGTGCAGGGCACAGATGAGTTTTAGGGGCTAGGGCACGTGCATGAACTCCTTTGGTTATTAAAGTCAATGTTACACCTACAGAAGCTGCCTTTGTGCTCTGTCCAAAGCGTGCGGGGGTGTCATGTACGTTGAGCGCAAGTGTGTGTGTGAGGGGTGGTCTTACCTCAGCCCCAGGTGAGTCTGCCCCCTTCCCCCTGGGCCGCCATCAACATCCCCCGGGTAGAGGACGGGACCGTGCGCTGCAGTGTCACAGCCGCATGCAGGGATGGTCCGGGTGGATGGTGGTACTGTGGCCATGGGTCAGACATAGTCCAACGATGTAGAGCCAGGAGCTCATCGCAGGGCGGGTTGTCATCATCCTCCATGGCCTGCAATAGACACGCGTCCACCCGCAACTGTGTGAGCCCGGCCCGTTGTGCTGCAGGTGGATCGGCAATGGGGGGGGTGGTGTGCATGTGGGTGGGGTGGGTGGGGTTGGGGAGGGGGGTGAGGGTGCTAGGTGGGTGGATGAGTGGGGGGTGTGGGTGGTCGGCTGTTGCCATGGTGTGCGGTCTGTGGCCATACTACCCGATTCCCACGCCCATCTAGTCAGTGAAGCGGGCGGCTATCAGTCTGTCCCGTGCCCGCTGGGCCAGCCGGTAACGGTGGACAGCCACCCGCCTGTGTCTTCCCCGTCTGCCCTGACCATTACCCCCATCCCCCTCATCTGGGGAGGACTGCGCCTCTTCCTGCTGCTCCTCCACTCCGCCCTCCTCTGCCTGCGGCACATCGCCCCTCTGCTGGGCTATGTTGTGCAGGACACAGCACACCACAATGATGCGGCCGACCCTATCTGACCGATACTGGAGGGCGCCCCCAGAGAGGTCCAGGCACCTGAAACGCATCTTCAGCACACCAAAGCACACCTCTCTATCACTCTCCTTGTCGCTACATGGGCATCATTGTAGTGGTTCTCCGCTGCATTGCGTGGCCTCCATATAGGCATCATCAGCCACGATCACAATGGGTAGCCCCTGTCGCCCAGCAACCAGCCCCTCAGCCGCGGATGGCGTCCCTCGTACACGCCGGGGATGGATGACCGCGACAACACGTATGAGTCGTGTACACTGCCTGGGTAACGGGCGCAGACGTGCAGGATCATCATGCGGTGGTCGCAGACCACCTGTATGTTCATCGAATAGGTCCCCTTCCTACTGGTGAACACGGCCCTGTTATCTGCAGGTGGCCGCACGGCGACGTGCATCCCATCGATCGGGCCCTGGACCATGGGGAACCCGGCCACGGCAGAGAAGCCCACGGCCCGGGCATCTTGGCTGGCCCGGTCCACGGGGAAGCGGATGTAGATGTGCGCCATGGCATATAGGGCATCTGTCACTGCCCGGATGCACCGATGCACCAATGTCTGCGATATGCCGGACAGGTCCCCACTCGGTGCCTGGAATGACCCCGTTGCATAAAAGTTCAGGGCCACCGTAACCTTGACGGACACGGGGAGAGGGTGTCCCCCGCCAGTGCCACGCGGTGACAGGTGTGCCAGCAGGTGGCAGATGTGTGCCACGGTTTCCCGCCTCATCCGGAGTCGCCTCCTGCATTCCCGGTCCGTGAGGTCCTGGTATGACTGCCGGGGCCGGTACACACGGGGCGCCCTCGGGTGCCTCCGTTGCCGTGGGGCCGCGACGTCCTCCTCCCCCTCCTCGTCCTGTCGGTCAGGTGTCCCTCCAGCCTGGTCGGCTGCCGCCTGTCCCTCTGGGCAGCCTGCGCCGCCTCTCTGGCACGCTCCTCCTCCTCCTCCTCCTCCTCATCCAGGGCAACATAGACATGAGCGGCTGCCGCCACGGCGGCCAACATCGCTGGATGATCGGAAAACATGACGGCCTGGTGGGAGGGAGGGGAACGACGACATGTCATCATTGCCCATATCCCCTCCTCCCCCCAGCCAGGTGGCATGGACCGCATGGGTCCAACTGTTGGAGGCTGGCACCTGGCCAGGTGGACCAACTCACTTGCCCTCGCAACCCCCTCCCCGGCACGGACACCCCCCCCCAACCTCCACCCCGGCACGGACCCCCACCCCAACCTCCACCCCGGCACGGACCCCCCCCAACCTCCACCCCGGCACAGACCCCCCATCCCCCTCCCCGGCACGGACCCCCCACCAACCTCCACCCCGGCACGGACCCCCCCCAACCTCCACCCCGGCACGGACCCCCCCCAACCTCCACCCCGGCACGGACCCCCCCCCCAACTTCCACCCCGGCACGGAACCCCCATCCCCCTCCCCGGCACGGACCCCCCAACCTCCACCCCGGCATGGAACCCCCCCAACCTCCACCCCGGCACGGACCCCCCCCCCAACCTCCACCCCGGCACGGACCCCCCCCCCCAACCTCCACCCCGGCACGGACCCACCATCCCCCTCCCCGGCACGGACCCCCCCCCATCCCCCTCCCCGGCACGGACCCCCCCCAACCTCCAATCCGGCACGGAACCCCCCCCAACCTCCACCCCGGCACGGACCCCCATCCCCCTCCCCGGCACGGATCCCCCACCAACCTCCACCCTGGCACGGACCCCCCCCCCAACCTCCACCCCGGCACGGACCCCCCCCCAACCTCCACCCCGGTACGGACCCCACCCCCCAACCTCCATCCCGGCACGGACCCACCCAACAACCTCCACCCCGGCACGGACCCCCCATCCCCCTCCCCGGCACGGACCCCCCCCCAACCTCCACCCCGGCACGGACCCCCCCCCAACCTCCACCCCGGCACGGACCCCCCCCAACCTTCACCCCGGCAAGGACCCCCCCCCACCTCCACCCCGGCACTGACCCCCCATCCCCCTCCCCGGCACGGACCCCCCCCCCCCTACCTCCACCCCGGCACGGACCCCCCATTCCCCTCCCCGGCACGGACCCCCCCCAACCTCCACCCCGGCACGGACCTCCCCCCCCAACCTCCACCCCGGCACGGACCCCCCCCAACCTCCACCCCGGCACTGACCCCCCCCAACCTCCACCCCGGCACGGACCCCCCCCCCAACCTCCACCCCGGCACGGACCCCCCCCCCATTCCCCTCCCCGGCACGGACCCCCCCCAACCTCCACCCCGGCACGGACCCCCCCAACCTCCACCCCGGCACTGACCCCCCCCAACCTCCACCCCGGCACGGACCTCCCCCCCCAACCTCCACCCCGGCACGGACCCCCACCCCAACCTCCACCCCGGCACGGACCCCCCCCAACCTCCACCCCGGCACAGACCCCCCATCCCCCTCCCCGGCACGGACCCCCCACCAACCTCCACCCCGGCACGGACCCCCCCCAACCTCCACCCCGACACGGACCCCCCCCAACCTCCACCCCGGCACGGACCCCCCCCCCAACTTCCACCCCGGCACGGAACCCCCATCCCCCTCCCCGGCACGGACCCCCCAACCTCCACCCCGGCATGGACCCCCCCCCAACCTCCACCCCGGCACGGACCCCCCCCCCCAACCTCCACCCCGGCACGGACCCCCCCCCCCAACCTCCACCCCGGCACGGACCCACCATCCCCCTCCCCGGCACGGACCCCCCCCCATCCCCCTCCCCGGCACGGACCCCCCCCAACCTCCAATCCGGCATGGAACCCCCCCCAACCTCCACCCCGGCACGGACCCCCATCCCCCTCCCCGGCACGGATCCCCCACCAACCTCCACCCTGGCACGGACCCCCCCCCAACCTCCACCCCGGCACGGACCCCCCCCCAACCTCCACCCCGGTACGGACCCCACCCCCCAACCTCCATCCCGGCACGGACCCCCCCACCAACCTCCACCCCGGCACGGACCCCCCATCCCCCTCCCCGGCACGGACCCCCCCCCAACCTCCACCCCGGCACGGACCCCCCCCCAACCTCCACCCCGGCACGGACCCCCCCCAACCTTCACCCCGGCAAGGACCCCCCCCACCTCCACCCCGGCACTGACCCCCCATCCCCCTCCCCGGCACGGACCCCCCCCCCCCCTACCTCCACCCCGGCACGGACCCCCCATTCCCCTCCCCGGCACGGACCCCCCCCAACCTCCACCCCGGCACGGACCTCCCCCCCCAACCTCCACCCCGGCACGGACCCCCCCCAACCTCCACCCCGGCACTGACCCCCCCCAACCTCCACCCCGGCACGGACCCCCCCCCAACCTCCACCCCGGCACGGACCCCCCCCCCCAACCTCCACCCCGGCACGGACCTCCCATCCCCCTCCCCGGCACGGACCCCCTCCCGGCACTCCCCCGGAGCCCAGCCTCCTCTAACCACCCCCCCCCCGCCGCACACACACACACACACAACCCGAGACACACCTCTCCTCACGCATTCAGACTGCGGCCACGCCATCGCCTACCCAGAGCCAACCCCCCTGGCCGTCACTCACCTCCACGCTGGTCGGCGTGACCCTGGAGCACAGGGCCACGCCGATGAAAAGGAGGTGTAATTTACGTCGATGTGAACGGTCATCACGTCGACGGGACTTCGGCCCATCCGGAAGGGAGAATATCGGCAGGCCGAAAATCGGCTGCCTTGCGCAGACTCGTGACATTCTCCGACGGCAGCGGCGACATTAACGCCCCGCCGCCTTTTCTCCCTTCAGAGACTTCGGCAACCGGCGGGGGTGGGATTCACGGCGGCCAACGGCCATTCTCCGACCCTCTGGGGGGTCGGAGAATGACGCCCATTGATTGGGACTCACTTAGTGCTAGGGGCTTAGATGGGGCAGAGTTTGTAAGGAGCATCCAGGAGAGCTTCTGAAAACAATATGTAGATAGTCCAACTAGGGAAAGGGCTATACTGGACCTGGTATTGGGGAATGACCCGGTCAGGTGGTTGAAGTTTCAGTAAGGGAGCATTTTGGGAACAGTGACCACAATTCAGTAAATTTTAAAGCGCTAGTGGACAAGGATAAGAGTGGTCCTAGGGTGAATGTGCTAAATTGGGGGAAGGCTAATTATAACAATATTAGGCAGGAACTGAAGAACCTAGATTGGGGGTGGATGTTTGAGGGCAAATCAACATCTGACATGTGGGAGGTTTTCAAATGTCAGTTGAAAGGAATTCAGGACTGGCATGTCCTCTGCGGAAGAAGGATAAATATGGCAAATTCCGGGAACCTTGGATAATGAGAGATATTGTACGCCTCATCAAAAAGAAAAAGGAGGCATTTGTCAGGGCTAGAAGGCTGGGAACAGACAAAGCCTGTGTGGAGTATAAGGAAAGTAGGAAGGAACTTAAGCAAGGAGTCAGGTGGGCTAAAAAGGGTCACGAAAAGACATTGGCAAATAGGGTTAAGGAAAGAGGGTAGCCAGGGAAGGACAGTTGAGGGAATCTGTGTGTGGAGCCAGAGGAAACGGGTGAGGTACGAAATGAATACTTTGCATCAGTATTCACCAAAGAGAAGGAATTGGTAGATGTTGAGTCTGGAGAAGGGTGTGTAGATAGCCTGGGTCACATTGAGATCCAAAAAGACGAGGTGTTGGGCGTCTTGAAAAATATTAAGGTAGATAAGTCCCCAGGGCCTGATGGGATCTACCCCAGAATACTGAAGGAGGCTAGAGAGGAAATTGCTGAGACCTTGACAGAAATCTTTGGATCCTCACTGTCTTTAGGTGATGTCCCGGAGGACTGGAGAATAGCCAATTGTTTAAGAAGAATAGCAAGGATAATCCAGGGAACTACAGGCCAGTGAGCCTTTCGTCAGTGGCAGGGAAATTACTGGAGAGAATTCTTCGAGACAGGATCTACTCCCATTTGGAAGCAAATGGACGCATTAGCGAGAGGCAGCACGGCTTTGTGAAGGGGAGGTCCTGCCTCACTAACTTGATAGAGTTTTTCGAGGAGATCACAAAGATGATTGATGCAGGTAGGGCAGTGGATGTTGTCGATATGGACTTCAGTAAGGCCTTTGACAAGGTCCCTCATGGCAGACTGTTACAAAAGGTGAAGTCACACGGGATCAGGGGTGAGCTGGCAAGATGGATACAGAACTGGCTAGGTCATAGAAGGCAGAGAGTAGCAATGGAAGGGAGCTTTTCTGATTGGAGGGCTGTGACTAGTAGTGTACCGTAGGGATCAGTGCTGGGACCTTTGCTGTTCGTAGTCTCGAAATGATTTGGAAGAAAATGTAACTCGTCTGATGAGTACGTTTTCAGATGACACAAAGGTTGGTGGAATTGCGGATATCGATGGGGAATGTCAGAGGATACAGTAGGATTTAGATCGTTTGGAGACTTGGGCAGAGAGATGGCAGATGGAGTTTGATCCGGACAAATGTGAGGTAATGCATTTTGGAAGGTCTAATGCAGGTAGAGAATATAGTGAATGGTACAATCCTCAAGTGTATTGACAGTCAGAGAGATCTAGGTGTACAGGTCCACAGGTCACTGAAAGGCGCAACACAGGTGGAGAAGGTAGTCAAGAAGGCATACGGCATGCTTGCCTTCATTGGCCGGGGCATTGAGTATAAAAATTGGCAAGTCACGTTGCAGCTGTATAGAACCTTACTTCGGCCACACTTGGAGTATAGTGTTCAATTCTGGTCGCCACACTACCAGAAGGATGTGGAGGCTTTAGAGAGGGTGCAGAAGAGATTTACCAGGATGTTATCTGGTATGGAGGGCATTAGCTATGAGAAGAGGTTGAATAAACTCTGTTTGTTCTCACTGGAACGACGGAGGTTGAGGGGCGACCTGATAGAGGTCTACAAAATTATGAGGGGCATAGACAGAGTGGATAGTCAGAGACTTTTTCCCAGGGTAGAGAGGTCAAATACTAGGGGGCATAGGTTTAAGGTGCGAAGGGCAAAGTTTAGAGGAGATGTACGAGGCAGGTTTTTTACACAGAGGGAAGTGGGTGCCTGGAACTCGCTGCCGGAGGAGGTGGTGGAAGCAGGAACGATAGTGACGTTTAAGGGGCATCTTGATAAATACATGAATAGGATGGGAATAGAGATACGGACCCCGGAAGTGCAGAAGATTTCAGTTTAGACGGGCAGCATGGTCGGCACAGGCTTGGAGGGCCGAAGGGCCTGTTCCTGTGCTGTACTTTTCTTTACTCTTTGTTCTTTGTCATTCTGTTTTAAAGCTGGAATGCTTGACATTGTCTCAACACTTGTAGCAATAGGTTCAATGGCTTCTTTTCATTACTAATCTTTTTAGTTCTTCTTCAATTTTAGGCTTAATGATGTACAATTCTAGTTTTGAGCCATTTGGGTGTGCTGTCTGGCTTGATTATTAGGTGTAGCTCAACTCCAGTCACAGAGCCTCGTGAATCTTCAAACACCTTCTTCTACAAAGTTATTGCAAGTTGCTCTTTGACTCTATTGATTTATTGACTGTTTCTCGGTTAAGCCTAATCATTGCCAATCATACTCTGTGAAATAGAACAGGAAGTTTTCCACGGGCAATGTGCTCTACTTTCACCATAATGCATCTTTTTAATGGTACAATCTATTCAATGTAGGTCCTTAGGATCACATATAATGGTTTTAAAGGCAGATGCTTCAGTTTTTGGTGATAAATTGTTTCAGGCATTAGCGATTTTAATTTCATGACCTTCAGGTTATTTCCCAAAACATTGTTGATCTCCTTGCAGTGACAAAATACCTAGCTGAAGCTCTTGCTGTAGCTCAGTTTTGCTGTCTTTTGCGTGATCCTGAGCTTCATCCACCAATTTGTAGACATGATTAGATTGTTTAACTGAATTGTTTTACTTGCATTTTCTTGGTGTAGAAGACATTTTCTGAACCAAATACGCTTTGGCAATGTGGCTTTTCTTACCACAATTCTTGTATGTATTTGGTTTACTCCAGCATTCCCCCATTGAATGTCCAATCTCTGTTCAATGGTGACATGGTTGCACCTTTGCATCCCTGTTTCTTGAGTTACCCATTTTGTGGATCTTTGCTCCAGCCCCTATCTGCGAATTTTCTCTTGTTGCAAACTCCAGACATGTGACAACTTCCACAGCAGCTTTCAGAGTTAAATCACTCACAGTTAGCAGCTTCCTCTGAATAACTTCACTGTGTACTCCACAAACCAGCCTGTCTTAAAGAGTATCATCAAGTGTTGTACCAAATTCACACTATCTTGCTAATCTTCTTAAAAACTCTACAGACTGTAAAATGCTTTCGCCTTCTTCCTGAATATGGAGGAGAAACAGAACCTTTTTGCAATCAATAACGTTTTAGGAGAGAAATGTCCCTCGAAGATTTTCATTAATTCACTGAAGGACGTGTCTCCTGGTTTTGCTGGGTGAACAAGATTCTGTAGCAGCATAAACATTTTACGGTCAACTGAGAAAGAAATGTTGCCACCTTTCGGTCCTCCGGTTCTGATTAGCTTTGAAAGGCAATTGGAATTTTTCTTCATATGAATTCCACGTATCATAGTCCTCATCAAATGCATACATGGCACCTGTTTTACCGCCTTTTTAGATCTCAGCTCCTCGGGTCTACACTTCCTCCCTTCTGACTGTGTTGGAAAGTATGGCGTAAACAATCCCTTGAACAAGTAACTACGAATTTGTTTCCCTTTTATGCCTGAGCATATTTTGACTTTTCACCTGAGTAAAGGCCCATTCATAGTTGGCAGACTTTGAAATCTCTGTTCCATGCAGCCCATGTAGCTTCTCCACATGCACGGTCCCTGCAGCCCTGACCCCACTTACTTTTACGCAAGCAAGTCTTCCCCAACCATCGGTCTTCTCACTCACAGTTGCTGCGGAAAAGTTTGATTAAACCTTCACATCGTCAGCAGTACTTTCCCCATGTTTGTGCGTATGCGAGCCCAGTGCCAAGAATCTTCCGTTACTCCCAAAGCCGCTATTTGACAAAAATCTTCTTTCCAGCGATTTTTCTGCCTCAATCCTCGTCACCAGTTTTCTATCTTATTCCATATTTCTTTGTTGCCACAATGAGAAAAGGTATGGAGGTGCCCACACTCTGAATTCTTGTAATACATGATGAGAGGCTTATTAAGGATGTTGCTCATATAATCAAAGATGGCGATTTGCCAAAAGCCCGTGCAAACACTCTGCTGACATCACTACATACCACGTGACACAGAACCAGCAAGAATGTATTCCCAGGTGCATAACACAATGGGGGCCAGGTGGGCATGCATTTTCAGTGACTATCAACATCACCAAAGGCCTGCACCTCTTTGACTTTGGCTACGTCCAGGCATCTGCTAGCCACTTCTCCAGAATCTCACAATCTGCTGTCCACAGCCATCCAGTTGCTGAAGTTTCAACACACTCCACTTATACTGATTTCTATGTTTAGTTGATTATTCATTTATTTGTTCACAGTACTTCATTTTGAGAACTAACAGAAATTGAAAATGTAGATAATAATGAATAAATGGATTTAGTTGTATTTTAATTCCAACAATAATGAACTTATTTATCTTTGGTTTGGATATCTTAATCAATGATAACCAACTAGCAATTAACATCCCAGAGGGAATTATAAGATGAAAAAGCTCAATTTTCACAAGCTGCTCCATTATGTTGACTGGGACATCACCTCTGCAAACACTCTCAAATGTTCTTATCCCACCTCTGCCAGGTTGCTGTTTAAATCCTCAGGACTGCTCCACCCTCTCCAGAAGCTCATCCAGGTTGCTGTTTAAATACTGCTCCCGTGTTACTCGTGCTTCTCTCAGGCCAATGCCATCCCTCAGATGATATGTAATAATAGGGCAGCATATTCCATGGCATAGTAATAGCCGTCAGATTGCTACTGTGCTGCTGTTTACTTACCCAACACTGGAGCTCAACATTCCTAGCCTGGAATTCCAACCCGGGCCTCTTGATAAATGTGGAGTGGACGTGCTCCTGAAGTCTTTCCCTAAGAGCATTGGAGTGTCAGTTGAAACAATGCATGGAATTTATTACCCATTCCTAGTTGCCCTTGAGAAGATGGTGGTGAGTTACCTTCTTGAACTCCTGCAGTCTCTGTATAATTGGCACTTAAGTCCTTTGTTCTTCCACAGCTAGTATTTTTTCAGAAAATAAAAAGGTTTGTGTTTTTCGATCCAAAGTGGATAACCTCATGCTTGCCCTAATTCAATTCAGTCTAGCAGTGCAATCAGATAAAGCAGCTCAGAAATTAGGAAATGAATAAGTGGAGAAGCCCACCAGTGGAGAATCCAGCCCTCTTACTTTAACTCAGAGTTTTTAAGGATTCCATATACAGGGCTTGTAGTCAGTGCAAGAAGACTTGCAAGAGCTTTCCCCAGTGCATCCTTCGGGTGCCTTTCGGGTACAAGCATCCAGAGAATGAAACATCTGGACCAATATATTGTGACACATGCAAATTCATGTCTTGCTTGGATTTTAACAGTCATAGATGTTTACAGCACGGAAACAGGCCCTTCGTCCCAGCTTCTCCATGCTGCTCAGTTCCTATCACTAAGCTAGTCCCACTTGGCTGCATTTGGTATATATCTCTCGAAACCCACCCTGCCCATGTAACTGTCTAACTGCTTTTTAAATGACTAAATTGCACCCACCTCTACCAGTGCCTTTGGCAGCCCTTCCAGCTGCTCACTACCTCTATGTGAAGAAATTTCCCCTCTGGTCTCTTTAATAATAATAATAATCTTTATTGTCACAAGTAGGCTTACATTAACACTGCAATGAAGTTACTGTGAAAATCCCCTAGTTGCCACACTACTGCACCTGTTCAGGTCCACTGAGGGAGAATTCAGAATGTCCAATTCACCTAACAAGCACGTCTTTCGGGAGCCCCTGGAGGAAATCCACGCAGACACGGGGAGAATGTGCGGACTCCGCACAGACAGTGACCCAAGCTGGGAAAATAACCTGGGACCCTGGCGCTATGAAGCAACAGTGTGAACCACTGTGCTCCCGGGTCTCTTTAATATCTCTCCCCTCTCACCTTAAACCTATGCCCTCTAGTTCTGGACTCCTCCACTTTTGGGAAAAGATGTCGACTATTATAAGAAATAAATCACAATTGATCAGGAAGGAAATCGGCCTATGACCAAGTCGCAGCATTTTTTGTTAAAGAAACTACCAATAAAGGGTCAAGAAATACAGACCAATAAATGTACTAACACTGAGAAAGATGAAACCAACTAAATCACTCAAAATGTATTTTGAAAATCCTTTCAGCTAGCATCTTACTTTGGCAATGACCCAATGTAGCCATCTGGGATGGCCACGTCCCGATTACAAAATGGACACTTGCAAAGAATGCAGGGAAAATTGGACAATACTGAGAAACAAGCAGGTGCAAGGTCTGTCTGTTGATTAGAGCCTTGGCTCTCAGACAGGACAGAAACTGCTAAGCAATCTACATATTAATGAGCCATGTCCGGGGACAAAAGGGAAACATTTAGATAAACAATGTTAAGGCAGACACCCTGGCACCAGAGGAGACTCAAACAAAGCAAACCAACGGCCACCTAGGACACGCCCAGCAACCAGTGAACCCACCCCTCTATCGGAGGAAGATCGATAAGAATGATTGGGAAAGGCCCAATTAATTGAGGCCAAGTTCAAGGCCCGCCCAAAAGCACACAAAGCCCTTTTAGGTACAAAAAGTATTCCCCAAGAGAGAATCTTTCTTCTTTCGCCTTGGCTCTCAGCGAAGAGAGACCAGCCTAGCAGCTGCGCCAGACCAAGTAAGTCCCAAGTCAACACACGCTACGAGATAGACGCTCCTAGTTGCTATCCTGTAAACAGCTCAACCCAGCAGCCTCAGAACCGAGCAACGGCCATTGTTCCTCTGACTGAGTGGGCACCCGAAGCTAAGTATAGGCTTTAGTAATAGTGATAGTTTAGGTTGTAGAGTTTTATGCATGAGTAGATTTGACTGTGTGTAAATAAATGAGCATTGCTTTTGAACTTACTAACTGGTGTATCGAGTCTGTGATCAGTATTCGGTTCTGAACTTTGTGGCAGTGTCGAAAGATACCTGGCGACTCTTGAGCAAACGTAATTAAACAGAGCCAAATTGAGAGACAACACCAAAGAGAGCAACATCAAGGATATAGCACTAAAAGTAAGGTTGGTAACATAACATATACTTCAATAATTCACACTACAATCTTCAAACATGGCCATAAAATGATGTATATACGACAGCAAATTTTTCCCCAGGACCTTATTCTTTCTCAGACCCTTTTGCTACATCTTACTTTTTTTTTGTGGTTTTGCCCATATATTATCTGAGCCTTTGTGAATGTTTGACAAGTAAATTTTGCAGGCAGCAGTTTATAACTTGTCTTCCTTAAATATTTACACACAGATGTGAATATTAAAAGGTGTTGGTATCTGCTGCTGCTAACTGTCAGCAAGAGAGGTGGGTTTCCACTTCAGTTTCCTCCTGAGTTACATCAAAATCTTTGTAGTCACTTGAATAAGGACACGGGGAGTCCACACCGAGTGAAATAAGAAACAAAGTTTTATGTACACTACACAATAGATCCCCACCGAGTTCCTCTCTGGTCAGTGTCTTACTGGCCGAACTTATATACATTGGTTAATTAAGATACCCCACCCCTAGCGGAGGAGATCATACTCCGCCAGGAGCATGGTGAAGACGAGCATTTCCATCCCATAGGTCCCGTGCGGGATATTACAGTTGCAGTGGGGGAGGGGTCACTTTAAATCCTCAGGAAGGGAGGGGTGGAGGCAATGGATGAAATGTTAAAAATAAGAAACGCAACCCCAACAGGCCACAATTCTTTATTACTCATTTACAGGATGTGGGTGTCGCTGGCTGGCCAGAATTTATTACTCATCCCTAGTTGTACTTGAGTATGTAGTGGTGAGCTATCTTCTTGAACTGCTGCATGGGGGCAGCACGGTAGCACAGTGGTTACCACAGTTGCTTCACAGCTCCAGGGTCCCAGGTTCGATTCCCGGCTTGGGTCACTGTCTGTGTGGAGTCTGCACGTTCTCCCCATGTGTGTGTGGGTTTCTTCCGGGTGCTCCGGTTTCCTCCCACATTCCAAAGATGTGCGGGTTAGGTGGATTGGCTATGCTAAATTGCCCTTCGTGTCCAAAAAGTTTAATTGGGGTTACTGGGTAAAGGGATGGGGTGGAGGAGGTGTGTGCTTGAGTGGGGTGCTCTTTCCAAGTGCCGGTGCAGACGCGATGGGCCGAATGGCCTCCTTCTGCACTGTAAATTCTATGAGGTGTAAGTTCACCAACATGCTGATAAAAAGGGAGTTCCAGGATTTTGACCCGGAGTTAGTGAAGGAACGGCAATATATGTCCAAGGCATGGTGGTGAATGGAACCTCCAACTGGTGGTGTTCCCATGTGTTCGCTGTCCTTGTCCTTCTAGAAGGTAGTGGTCATGGGTTTGGAAGATGCTGTCTAAAGAACTTTGGTGAGTTCCTGCAGGGCATCTTTAGCACAGGGCTAAAGAGCTGGTGTTTAAAGCAGACCAAGGCAGTCCAGCAGCACAGTTCAATTCCCGTACCAGCCTCCCCGAACAGGCACCGGAATGTGGCGACTAGGGGCTTTTCACAGTAACTTCATTTGAAGCCTACTTGTGACAATAAGTGATTTTCATTTCATTTAATCTTGTAGGTGGTATTCACTGCTACCATTGTTCATCGATGGTGGAGGGATTGAATGTTTGGGGAAGGGGTACCAACCATATCCAGCAGGAAAGTACTTGTCTCGCACTGTTTGTTGGTCAGCAATGGTAGGCGTAGTCCTGAAATAAGCTGATCTTCAAGTGGCTGATTCACTCCATGATCACATCCCCATCCATGCCATGTTCTAATCCCCCCCTGCAATCTTTCCAGGTGATCTATACCCCCATCCCATTTCCCTTGCCATCGCATAGCCAGCGATCCCTTGTCCCCCTTGATCTCTCCCACTATGATCGCTTCCCCCGTGATCTTATCATCCAAGATCTTTCCCCAACAGCCCACAATACCTTCTTTGTGATTTCTTCCCCCAAAAGATCAGGGCCCGCTCTCATGCCTCCCCTTCATCTTCCCTGCCTCATTCACACGAACAATCCCTGGTATGAAGAGCTTGCCAAGTGAGGAGCGGTTGAGGACCAGGGGCGGGATACTCTGAAAATGGGGCTATGTCCCCATGGCGGTGGGAAAACCGGCACTAACCACGCCAACGTCAACAGCCCCCAAAAGTGAGGAATTCTCCAATTTCTCGGGGGCTAGGTTGGCGCTGGAGTGGTTGGCACCGCCCCAGCCTGCGGCGTAGGTTTGCGCATGCGCGGAACGGCCGGCGTGATCTCGCGCGTGAGCGGACCAGCTGCCGTATTTCTGCGCATGCGCAGACCGGTTGCCGTATTTACGCGCATGCGTGGGGGTTCTCCTCTCCGCACTGGCGTCCGGGCAATATGGTGGAGCCCTACAGGGGCCCGGCGTGGAGGAAAGAGGGCCCCCACGGAACCAGCCCACCTGAAGGATTGGTAGGCGCAATCACGGGCCAGGTCACCGTAAGGGCTCCCCCTGGGGTTGGATATCCCCGCGCCCCACTTCAGGACCACCCCCGCACACTTACCTGCCAGGTCCCGCCATGTGTGAGGTGAGTAATTCATGCCGGCGGGACTGGGCAAGGCTAGATGGCCACTCGGCCCCCGAAAGACGGCGGCGGAGAATAGGGCAGCCAGCGTCAGGGCGGAAGGGCGAGGGTCAGATCGCCCCATGCCCCCCCCAGGACCCCGGAGCCCGCCCACGCCGCCTGGTCCCGCCGGTAAATACCAGGCGGGCCGGAGAATCCAGCGGGGGGTCCCGCCAACCGGCGCGGCTCGATTCCCGCCCCCGCCCAATCTCCGGTACCGGAGACTTCGGCGGGGGCGGGATTCACGGCGGCCAACGGCCATTCTCCGACCCGGCGGGGGGTTGGAGAATGACGCCCATGATTCTGTGCTCTGAACACATGTAACCTCATAGTTGTATTTTATTGTGATTGTGTGATAAACCCTCTTCCTTTTTCCTACCCACATTTATATTGTGAGTGTAAAACAGGGTGAGAGGGTGAGTGTTGGGAAACCCCTCTCATGTGTGTATGTGTAAAAATAAACCAACTCTTTTATTTTCATCTCATCTTGAGATTGCAGTGCAAGCCATTAACACAGGATTACAACCTTTCCAAATTTAAGAGTTGGGAAAAACACAACCATTTATAAAGGGGGAAAATCAGAATTTAAAAATGCACCTTTCTGTTTACGGATGGGTAGAGAGTGGGGCAATCAGCGTAGTTTAAATTGAACCTCCGCCTGTCAATCCCATGCCACATCAAAGGATAGACAGGGTCATAGAGCTCCAGCTCAAAGGAGGCAATATCCTCAACATCTCCAATGTTGTAGAAAAAGGGCTTTCACAGCAGGTAATTTCTGACACCTCCAGCCCCCAGAATATCTGGAGCGGTGATGAAATACAGGAGCAGCCCTGAGGATTTAAACAGAACAAGAAGTTATGTACTTCTTTGTTGTCACAAAGAGGAAAGATATGCAGCTGCCCACACTCTGGCTTCTTGTAAAACATGATGAGAGGTTTATTAAGGGTGTCTGCACAAAGCCAACGCAAACATTCTACTGACATCACTACACATCACGTGCAAAAACAGCAAGAATGTATTCCCAGATACATACCACCCCTCACTCTTTACTTCATCGGTGCAATGACAACAATTAACATTTATACAGCAGATGTTAATTCTACACATATATACAATTGAATAAGACAGTCTCTGCGTTGAACGTCTGTTCTTTTTTGGTAGAATTCTGCGTTCTTGAACTCGGCACTTGCAGCTTCAGAAGTGCCTTCATTCCTTTCTGTAGATGATATTTTTTGAGTAGTTATTTTAATATCTGTCACTGTGGGTGTGATCCAGTGAAAAGCATATAGGGGCGGGGGTGCTGGACATGGTATGTTGGATCTTGCGAGGTGTTGCGATCTGGGTAGATCACGGGAGTGGAGTCTCCCGGCTATTATCAGCCACATGATCTCACGAGATGTTGGGATGTAAATCCCACCTATTGTGGGCAGGATCATTTTGGGGCAAATCTGCATATTAGAGCAAGACAGCTAGTCTCACTCTATCGTGCAGATTCCAGAGGTACCTGAAGCTTTGGGATTCATCACCTTCACCTCGGAGACCTCTGGCGAGCACCGTTCAGTACTGGTCTCAACACGGACCAGATGGAACGGCACTTGTGGGGGACACCTAGGGATCGGAGGCCCCCAGCTCAATACCCTTTATGTGCGATTGTGCCCTGGCACTGCTAGTGCCACCTGGCAGTGCCAACTTGGCAGTGCCAGCCTGGTACCCTGGCAGTGCCACTTGGGTGCCAGCCTGGCAAAGCCCAGGTGCTATTGCCAGCTGACATTGGCACTGCCAGGTTGGCACTGCCAAGCTTCCAAACTGGCATTTTCTGCACACATGATCGAGCCAGAGTGCCCTGCGTTGGGGGTGTGGGTGGGGGCCGGTGGGCCGGGGATCCTCCCATAGTGCATTCGGGCTGGGCAGGAGGTGGGAGACTGCTTTGAGGGCTCGGAGATCGGCACACCATTTCTCTCGCTACACTGGGAGTTTCAGTGAGCAGAGCTCCCCAGTGTGGAAAGCAGGGCTCTGTGAGGCCTTGGCCATGTATTCTCCGCTGAGACCCCTTATAGAGCCTGAGTCACATTGCATAGCCATGTGTTTCCCAGCCGGAAATCACATGGTTAACTCGCTCTGAAACTTTGTTCCCATTTGTTTGAATTGAGCCCTATAGGTATTGAAAAGCCCTCAGAAACAAAATCTGAAATCATCACTGTCTCTGGACTCTGTTCCAAAGTATAGCTCTCTTGAAGAAAGGGTAGAACCTCTTGGGAAGTTTCTGCAAGTAACTGTTTTTTCTGTGAGTAACTGATCAGCATGATGTTGCCAAACTCTTTCATCATCCGTCTGTTCTGTATGGTATGTGACCTATCTTCGCTAGGATCATAGCTGGTACCCATTTCTCGTTGGTGGTGTAACCCCTAGCTAGCACTCTCTCTCCCTGGTTGAATACTCACTTTTTAGAGATTTGCTTAGTCCTCGCAATTTGTGTACGTTGTTATTGTTGGACAATCTCTGAAGAATCAGGTGGAGTTAACAAATCAAACTGTGTTCACAGTTTCCTCTTAAACAACAGTATTGCTGATGAACTTTGTATGGAAGTATCAACAGTGAGCGATAAGATATTACTCTTCTTGATAATGATCCCTGGTCCTTCAATGCTTTGATAGAATGCTTTAATGATTGCACAAAACTCTTAGCCAATCCATTTGTTACTGGATGATATGGAGCTGACTTGATAAGGTTTATACCGTTCCCTTTCAGGTAGTTTTCAAACTCCTTCAAAGTAAACTGCGAACTATTATCACTGACAATCTGCTCCGGCATTCCAAATCTTGCGACTATTTCATTCAGTTTCTCAGTGGTCTGCTCAGTCGTCATTGACTTCATTATCGTGACTTCTGGCCATTTCGAGTATGTGTTCACAATCACTAAGCATATGTGGCCTTCCAGTGGACCAGCATAATTGATGGGTGTCCTTTCTATAGTTGAGTGAGCCATTTCCACGGATGTAATGGTTGTAATGGTGGAGTGTTCCATAGTTTTGCACAAAATTGGCATTGCCCAACTTTGTCTTCAATTTGAGCATCCAATCCTGGCCACCAAAAATTACTGTGTGTTAATTCCTTCATCTTCACCAAACTAGGATGGCCCTCAAGTAGTTGGTCAAGGGTTCTACTATGTTAGCAGGGAGGAATAATCACATGGATTCCCCACAGTCGAACTCCATTCTGGACTGTCAACTCACGACTTTGTGTGATATAGGGCTTGGAATCTGGATTTTTCTCATGAACATCTAACAGTGTACCTTTTTGGACAAAGTCCATCATCTTTCTTATCACTGCATAATTTTTTGTATAACTGATGCGAGCATCAATTCACTCAAAGACACGAGTAGAAGTAAACCGTGGTTTTAATCAGCTGAGAACAGTGCCTGCCTGCGACTGGTACAATACTGTGAACCGCCTACAGGTCAACTGCTCTTTATACTTCCTTTCAAGGGGAGGAGCCATGGGCGGAGCCCGTACATACCCCAACATATCCCCCTGTGGGTGAAGCCACACAATGGCCCATAGGTGGAGCCCACAAGGTCAACAACATAACATAGCTGTAACACAATGGCACAACATGATACTAATACACTGGTGAATTACTAGTACTATACATTCACCCCCGTTAAAAAAAAATGAAGTCCGGCGGGGGTGACGGGCTCATACGTTCAGCAGGTCCGGCGCACGGATTGTGTGCTGTGATCGCCGAAGCACTGGTGTTGCGGCTGGTCCGGGTGTTGGGCTCATCCGTGCTGGCAGTGGAAGTGAGGCCGGTGCGGGCACAGGCGTGGACTCCGGGAGCGTCTCTTCTGGAGCTTCATTCCTGTGGACCGGTGTGGCGAGCGGGAGGGAGCGCGGGAGCCATATAGGGGCGGGGGTGCTGGACATGGTAGGTTGGGCAGGATATAGTGGGGGGGCTGTGGTGGTGGTGGTGGTGATGGAGCCTGCGGGCGCCAGGTCCCGGATGGAGACGGTTGACAAAAGCATACTGGGGGTTGGAGTGTAGGAGCTGGACCCTCTCAACCAGAGTGTCGGTCTTATGGCACCTGGCGTGTTTTCTGAGGAGGACTGGTCCTGGTGTCTTCAGCCAGGACGGAAGCGAGGCCCCTGAGGTAGCTCCCCTAGTGAAAACAAACAAGCGGTCATGAGGAGTCTTGTTTGTGGCCGTGCAAAGGAGGGACCTGATAGAGTGGAGCGCATCGGGGAGAACCTCCTGCCAGTGAGAAACTGGGAGAATCCTGGACTGCGGGGTCAGTAGGACAGTCTTCCAGACCGTTGCGTTCTCCCTCTCCACCTGCCCGTTTCCCCTTGGGTTATAACTGGTAGTCCTGCTCGAGGCAATGCCCTTACTGTGCAGGTACTGATGCAGTTCGTCGCTCATGAACAATGAGCCCCGGTTGCTGAGGACATAACTGGGGAAACCAAACACGATGAAGACACTATGCAGGGCTCTAATGACCATCGACGTGGTCATATTGGGGCAGGGGATTGCAAATAGGAAGCGGGAGAACTCATCTATGATGTTGAGGAAATATGTATTGCGGTTATTGGAGGGGAGGGGCCCTTTGAAATCGATACTGAGGCATTCAAAGGGCCGGGATGCCTTTACCAGGTGGGCCTTATCCGGTTGATAGAAGTGCGGTTTACACTCCGCTCAGTTTGGCAGTCCCTGATCATAGCTCTGACCCCCTCGGTGGAGTAGGGCAGGTTGCGGGCCTTGATATAATGGACGAGCCGGGTGACCCCCGGGTGGCAGAGGTCATCGTGGATAGCTCGTAATCGGTCATCTTGCACGCTGGCGCGTGTGCCGCGGGACAGGGCATCTGGGGGCTCGTTGAGCTTCCCAGGACGATATACTATATCGTAGTTATAGGTGGAGAGTCCGATCCTCCACCTCAAGATCTTATCGTTCTTGATTTTGCCCCGCTGCGTATTGTCGGACATGAAGGCTACCGATCATTGGTCGGTGACGAGGGTAAACCTCCTACCAGTGAGGTAGTGCTCCCAGTGCCATACGGCTTCCACGATGGCTTGGGCTTCGTTTTCGACCGAGGAGTGTCGAATTTCAAAGGGGGTGAGGGTGCGCGAAAAGAACGCTACCGGTCTGCTTGCTTGGTTGAGGGTGGCGGCGAGAGCGACGGCTGATGCGTCGCTCTCCACCTGGAAGGGGACGGACTCATCCACCGCGCGCATCGCGGCTTTGGCGATGTCCGCCTTGATGCAGCTGAAGGCCTGGCGGGACTCAGTTGCCAGTGGAAACATGGTGACCTTGATTAGTGGGTGGGCTTTGTCTGCATAATTGGGGACCCACGGGCATAATATGAAAAGAATCCAAGGCACATCTTAAGGGCCTTGGGACAGTGAGGGAGAGGGAGTTGCAGGAGGGTCAGGATCGGTCAGGATCGGGCCCTAGGACCCCGTTCTCAACGACGTAGCCGCGGATGGCTAGTCTGGTTGTGCGGAAAATGCATTTCTCCTTGGTGTAGGTGAGATTGAGGGTTTGGGCGGTTTGGAGAAATCGGTGGAGTTTGGTGCCGTGGTCCTGCTGATCATGGCCACAGATGGTGACATTGTCCAAATACGGAAATGTGACCCGCAGCCCATACTGGTCCACCATTCGGTCCATTGCTGTTTGGAACACCAAAACCCCATTCGTGACGCCAAACGGGACCCGGAGGAAATGGAAAAGGCGGCCGTCTGCCTGAAAAGCCGTGTAGTGGCGGTCCTCCGGGCAGATTGGGAGCTGGTGGTATGCAGATTTAAGATCCACCGTGGAGAACACCCGGTAGTGTGCAATCTGGTTTACCATGTCTGCAATCCAGGGAAGGGGGTACGCATCGAGTTGCGTATACTGGTTAATGGTTTGGCTGTAATCAACCACCACCCGGAACTTTTCCCCGGTCTTGATGACCACCACCTGAGCTCTCCAGGGTCTATTGCTAGCGTCGATGACACCCTCCTGCAAGAGACGCTGGACCTCGGACCTAATGAACGTCCTGTCCTGCATGCTATACCGCCTGCTTCTGGTGGCGACTGGCTTGCAGTCGGCAGTGAGATTTGCGAAGAGAGGGGGAGAGTTGACTTTCAGGGTTGCGAGGCTGCATATGGTGAGTGGGGGCAGGGGCCCCCCGAACTTCAGGGTTAGGCTCCTGAGGTTACATTGGAAATCGAGTCCCAATAGGAGAGGAGCGCAGAGGTCTGGGAGCACATATAATTTAAAGTTAGCGTACTCCGCGCCTGTATTGCGAGGGTTGCAGTAGTGCACCCTTGGATTTGCACCGAGTGCGACCCAGAGGCGAGGGAGATGGTTTGTTGCGCCGGGAAAATTGGGAGCGAGCAGCGTCTTACCATGTCCGGGTGAATGAAGCTCTCTGTGCTCCCGGTGTCGAAGAGGCAAGGCGTCTCGTGACCGTTAACCCGGACGGCCATCATGGAGCTCCGGAGGTGCTTGGGTCGCGACTGTGCCAGGATGACCGCGCTGAGGTGTGGGTAGCCGGCGGCGTGATTGGAGGTGCTGGGGCGGCCCCGCGATGACTGTCCATATTAATCATACGCGTCGAGCGGCGTAGCAGATGGCGGCCAAGATGGCGGCCCCTGTTGGTCAAGCGTGGCGGGCGGTGAGGAAGATGGCATCCAGGATGGCGGCCCCCATGGATCGCACGTGGCCGGCCGCGTGAGGGAGGGTTGCCAAGTTGGTGGCCCTCGTGAGTCGCACGTGCTGTGATGGCTGGAAGATGGCTGCCCCCACTGATAGCACAAGGCTGAGGCATCTGCAGGGGGCAGAGCCGACAGACACGCTGCCACCCTGCGGGGTCTGTAGGCCTGTGAGTCTGAGGATCGGGTCTGTGAGGTAGAGTTTTTAGACCTGGCCAGGCAGCCTTGTGGCCCATAGGTGGAGCCCACAAGGTCAACACCATAACATAGCTGTAACACAATGGCAGAACATGATACTAATACACTGGTGAATTACTAGTACTAAACATTCACCACAATAACTTTGAATTTGAGATGAAATCATAGGCATACTCTCCACGAGCGAGAAATATTGACAACATTTTCTTCCGGGTCATGCTTGACCTGTAATGAAAATCGTGATAAAGCATGCTGCTCTGACTTGTGATACTGCATATCGTAAGTGTGTGCCGACAATATTAATGACCACCTTTGCAATCTACTAGCTGTCAAAGAAGGTATACCTTTATATGGCCTAAAGATTGCAGTCAAGGGTGGATGATCTGTCAACAGGGTAAAATGGTGCCCATAAAGGTAATGGTGGAACCTTCTTACACCGGAAATGATGCTCAAAATTATTTTTCGAGCTGAGCGTAATTAATTTCGACGCTAATCATAATGCGTGAAGCAAATGCTATCGATCGTCCCTCTGCTAAAGGCAAAATGCGCGAGACGACTGCACCAACTCCATAGGGTGAAGCATTGCAAGCTAATTGCAAGTTCATTTTTGGATTGTAATGAACCAACAGCTCTGACTTCAGTAAAGCTTCTTTCACTTTGTTGTGTGAATTCTGACATTTTTCTGACCAATGACAGGCCTGTTTGACACATAGCAACGTGTGCAAAGGTTTCAACCATGTTGCTAAATTCAGCACAAATTTACCATAATGATTGATCAACCCTAAAAACAGCCTTAATTGTGCCACATATCGAGGATGTGGTGCTCCTAAAATTTCTTAATTTTTCTTCAGTTCTTCGTGTAAACCGCCTGTGTTGACGATGTGATCCAGGTACTTTATATTAACTTGACAAAGTCTCACTTTTGCTCAACTCTCAGATTGTGACTCTTCAGGGTAGCTCCCAATTCTCCAAGTGTTCCTGTTCACTTGAACCGGTGATGAGTATGTCATCTAAGTAATATTGCATTCTATTTAACCCATTTAGAATGTGATCCATGTATCTTTGAGAAAGAGCAGGCGCAGATGTTATTCCAAAAGGAAGTCTTCTGTAATAAAACAGACCTTTTATAATTGCAGAGCCGTTGGCAATTATCTTTTCGTCCTCACTGTCAACAGGGGTGGTACCAGGGGATTGGAGAGTGGCGAATGTCGTGCCCCTGTTCAAAAAGGAACTAGGGATAACCCTGGGAATTACAGGCCAGTTAGTCTTACTTCGGTGGTAGGCAAAGTAATGGAAAGGGTACTGAAGGATAGGATTTCTGAGCATCTGGAAAGACACTGCTTGATTAGGGATAGTCAGCACGGATTTGTGAGGGGTAGGTCTTGCCTTACAAATCTTATTGAATTCTTTGAGGAGGTGACCAAGCATGTGGATGAAGGTAAAGCAGTCGATGTAGTGTACATGGATTTTAGTAAGGCATTTGATAAAGTTCCCCATGGTAGGCTTCTGCACAAAGTAAGGAGGCATGGGATAGTGGGAAATTTGGCCAGTTGGATAACGAACTGGCTAACCGATAGAAGTCAGAGAGTGGTGGTGGATGGCAAATATTCAGCCTGGATCCCAGTTACCAGTGGTGTACCGCAGGGATCAGTTCTGGGTCCTCTGCTGTTTGTGATTTTCATTAATGACTTGGATGAGGGAGTTGAAGGGTGGGTCAGTAAATTTGCAGACGATACGAAGATTGGTGGAGTTGTGGATAGTAAGGAGGGCTGTTGTCGGCTGCAAAGAGACATAGATAGGATGCAGAGCTGGGCTGAGAAGTGGAATATGGAGTTTAACCCTGAAAAGTGTGAGGTTGTCCATTTTGGAAGGACAAATATGAATGCGGAATACAGGGTTAACGGTAGAGTTCTTGGCATTGTGGAGGAGCAGAGAGACCTTGGGGTCTATGTTCATACATCTTTGAAAGTTGCCACTCAAGTGGATAGAGCTGTGAAGAAGGCCTATGGTGTGCTCGCGTTCATTAACAGAGGGATTGAATTTAAGAGCCATGAGGTAATGATGCAGCTGTACAAAACTTTGGTAAGGCCACATTTGGAGTACTGTGTACAGTTCTGGTCGCCTCATTTTAGGAAGGATGTGGAAGCTCTGGAAAAGGTGCAAAGGAGATTTACCAGGATGTTGCCTGGAATGGAGAGTAGGTCTTACGAGGAAAGGTTGAGGGTGCTAGGCCTTTTCTCATTCGAGCGGAGAAGGATGAGGGGCGACTTGATAGAGGTTTATAAGATGATCAGGGGAACAGATAGAGTAGACAGTCAGAGACTTTTTCCCCAGGTGGAACACACCATTACAAGGGGACATAAATTTAAGGTGAAAGGTGGAAGATATAGGAGGGATATCAGAGGTAGGTTCTTTACCCAGAGAGTAGTGGGGGCATGGAATGCACTGCCTGTGGAAGTAGTTGAGTCGGAAACATTAGGGACCTTCAAGCAGCTGTTGGATAGGTACATGGATTACGGGAAAATGATATAGTGTAGATTTATTTGTTCTTAAGGGCAGCACGGTAGCATTGTGGATAGCACAATTGCTTCACAGATCCATGGTCCCAGGTTCGATTCCAGCTTGGGTCATTGTCTGTGCGGAGTCTGCACGTCCTCCCCGTGTCTGCGTGGGTTTCCTCCGGGTGCTCCGGTTTCCTCCCACAGTCCAAAGATGTGCGGGTTAGGTGAATTGGCCAATGATAAATTGCCCTTAATGTCCAAATTGCCCTTGGTGTTGGGTGGAGGTGTTGAGTTTGGGTAGGGTGCTCTTTCCAAGAGCTGGTGCAGACTCAAAGGGCCGAATGGCCTCCTTCTGCACTGTAAATTCAATGATAATCTATGATTAATCTAGGACAAAGGTTCGGCACAACATCGTGGGCCGAAGGGCCTGTTCTGTGCTGTATTTTCTATGTTCTATGTTCTATGTTTATGCGCCACTGTGGTGAGTAGTGGCTGTCATTCGGCAGCCACATTCATCTGCCCAGCGAATGATCAATTTTACTGAATTTCTGTCCTCCAGAAAGTCCAGCAAATTGGGCGAGATTCTCCGACCCCCCGCCGGGTCGGAGAATCGCCGGGGGCTGGCGTGAATCCCGCCCCCGCCGGTTGCCGAAGTCTCCGGCACCGGAGATTCGGCGGGGGTGGGAATCGCGCCACGCCGGTTGGCGGGCCCCCCCCCGCGCGATTCTCCGGCCCGGATGGGCCGAAGTCCCACCGCTAAAATGCCTGTCCCGTCGGCGTAGATTAGACCACCTACCTTACCGGCGGGACAAGGCGGCGCGGGCGATCTGGGGGGTGCCCCCACGGTGGCCTGGCCCGCGATCAGGGCCCACCGATCCCCGTCCCACCAGGTAGGGGAGAATCCCGCCCCTGGAGTGTGATGGAATACTCTTGCCTGGATGAGTACAGCTCCAACAACACTCAAGCTGGACACCATCCAAAACAAAGCAGCTCACTTGATTGGCACCCCATCCGCAAACATTATCAACCTCCACCACCGACATACTGTGGTACCAGTGTATAACATCTACAAGATGCACTGCAGTAACTCACCAAAGCTCCTTCAACAGCACCTACAAAACCAGTGACATCTACCACATAGAAGTACACGGGCAACAGAGATATGGGGCGTCATTCTCCGACCCCCCACCGGGTCGGAGAATGGCCGTTGGCCGCCGTGATTCCCGCCCCCGCCCCCGCCGAAGTCTCCGCTCCCGGAGATTGGGCGGGGGCGGGAATCCAGCCGCGCCGGTTGGCGGGACCCCCCGCTGGATTCTCCGGCCCGGATGGGCCGAAGTCCCGCCCAGGAATTGCCTGTCCCGCCGACGTAAATCAAACCTGGTATTTACCGGCGGGACCAGGCAGCGTGGGCGGGCTCCGGGGTCCTGGGGGGGGGCGCGGGGCGATCTGACCCCGGGGGGTGCCCCACGGTGGCCTGGCCCGCGATCGGGGCCCACCGATCCGCGGGCGGGCCTGTGCCGTGGGGGCACTCTTTCCCTTCCGCCTCCGCTACGGCCTCCACCATGGCGGAGGCGGAAGAGACTCTCCCCACTGCGCATGCGCGGGAAACTTTCGGCGGCCGCTGACGCTCCCGCGCATGCGCGGGGAAACTGACAGCGGCCGCTGACGCTCCCGCGCATGCGCCGCATTTCCGCGCCAGCTGGCGGGGCAACAAACGCCATTTCCGCCAGCTGGCGGGGCGGAAATCCCTCCGGTGTCGGCCTAGCCCCTCAATGTTGGGGCTAGGCCGCCAAAGATGCGGAGACTTCCGCACCTTTTTGCCGGCGCGATGCCCGTCTGATTTGCGCCGGCTTTGGCGCCAGTCGGCGGGCATCCCGCCGTTGGGGGAGAATTTCGCCTATGGGAACACCACCATCTTCAAGTTCCCTCAGCCAGGCCACGCACCATCCTGACTTGGAACTATATTACTATACCTTCACTGTCTCTGGGTAAAAATCCTGGAACTCCCTCCCTTGTTAAGCTCTGATGGGATTTCCATGATGAGAACAAGAAAGCAAGTCTTGACTTCTTCAACTTTGTGTTGAGTAATCACTTCAACAACAAAACAGTGCCATCTGTATCCCCTTTATACATTGGTGCAGTCTATTAAACAATAAATACAATGGATTAAACAATTTAAACCCCAATTCCAATTTAAGCACTGAAGAACATGGGGCGTCATTCTCCGCCCCCCCGCCGGGTCGGAGAATGGCCGTTGGCCGCTGTGAATCCCGCCCCTGCCCCCGCCGAAGTCTCCGGTACCGGAGATTGGGCGGGGGCGGGAATCGGGCCGCGCCGGTTGGCGGGACCCCCCGCTCAATTCTCCGGCCCGGATGGGCCGAAGTCCCGCCCAGAAATTGCTTGTCCCGCCGGCGTAAATCAAACCTGGTATTTACTGGCGGGACCAGGCGGCGTGGGCGGGCTCCGGGGTCCTGGGGGGGGCGCGGGGCGATCTGACCCCGGGGGGTGCCCCCAGGGTGGCCTGGCCCACGATCAGGGCCCACCGATCCGCGGGTGGGCCTGTGCCGTGGGGGCACTCTTTCCCTTCCGCCTCCGCCACGGTCTCCACCATGGCAGAGGCAGAAGAGACTCTCTCCACTGCGCATGCGCGGGAAACTGTCAGCGGCCGCTGACGCCCCCGCGCATGCGCCGCCCGGAGATGTCATTTCCGCGCCAGCTGGCGGGGCACCAAAAGCCTTTTCCGCCAGCTGGCGGGGCGGAAATTTGTCCGGCGCCGACCTAGCCCCTTAAGGTTGGGGCTCGGCCCCCAAAGATGCGGAGCATTCCGCACCTTTGGGGCGGCGCGATGCCCGTCTGATTTGCACCGTTTTGGGCGCGAGTCGGCGGACATCGCGCCGTTTCCGGAGAATTTCGCCCAATATCTTCAATCAGGAGCAGTGAATAATGATGTACACACAAAACTGGGTTAACAGAAGTTTTAAAATCTCCACAAATTCTCACTGAGTCCCACAAATTCCCAGGATTTAGATGTTTCAGGTGGGATAGAGGGGGATGTAAAAGGGGTGGAGGAGTTGTGCGACTGGTTAGGGAAAATATCACAGCTGTACTGCGGGAGGACACCTCAGAGGGTAGCGAGGCTATATGAGTAGAGATCAGGGCGAAATTCTCCCCCAACGGCGGGATGCCCGCCGACTGGCGCCAAAGCCGGCGCCAATCAGACGGGCATCGCGCCGGCACAAAGGTGCGGAAGTCTCCGCATCTTTGGCGGCCTAGCCCCAATATTGAGGGGCTAGGCCGACGCCGGAGGGATTTCCGCCCCGCCAGCTGGCGGAAATGGCGTTTGTTGCCCCGCCAGCTGGCGCGGAAATGCGGCGCATGCGCGGGAGCGTCAGCGGCCGCTGTCAGTTTCCCAGCGCATGCGCGGGAGCGTCAGCGGCCGCTGTCAGTTTCCCGCGCATTCGCAGTGGGGAGAGTCTCTTCCGCCTCCGCCATGGTGGAGGCCGTGGCGGAGGCGGAAGGGAAAGACTGCCCCCACGGCACAGGCCCGCCCGCGAATCGGTGGGCCCCGATTGCGGGCCAGGCCACCGTGGGGGCACCCCCCGGGGTCAGATCGCCCCGCGCCCCCGCCCAGGACCTCGGAGCCCGCCCACGCCGCCTGGTACCGCCGGTAAATACCAGGTTTAATTTACGCCGGCGGGACAGGCAATTCCTGGGCGGGACTTCGGCCCATCCGGGCCGGAGAATCCAGTGGGGGGTCCCGCCAACCGGCGCGGCCGGATTCCCGCCCCCGCCCAATCTCCGGGAGCGGAGACTTCGGCGGGGGCGGGGGCGGGATTCACAGCGGCCAACGGCCATTCTCCGACCCGGCGGGGGGTCGGAGAATGACGCCCCAGGAATAAGAAGGGTTCAGTCACAATGTTGGGGGTTTACTGCAGGCCTCCCAACAGCCAGCGGGAGATAGAGGAGCAGATAGGTAGACAGATTTTGGAAAGGAGTAAAAGCAACAGGGTTGTTGTAATGGGAGACTTTAACTTCCCCAATATGGGGCGAAATTCTCCGTTATCGGCGTAAAGTCCGCCGATCAGCGCAAAAAACGGCGCAAATCCGACTTGCGTCACGTCGGAAAAATGGGTCGAACGTTTCCGGCCCGAAATGGGCTATCAGCGACGTAACGGGATCCGCGCTTGCGCAGTGGTTCACGCCGTGCAGCGTCATACGCGCCGCACGGAGTGACGGCTCATAAGGCCGCGCTGCTCCCCCCCACCCGACCGCAACACCCGACCGCAACACCCGACTGGATGGCTGGCCGCCGCTCAGCCCCAAGGTTCGAGTCACGGGATGTGGAGGTGCTCCTGGGCGCGGTGGAGGAGAGGAGGGATGCCCTGTATCCCGGGCATGGCCGCAGAGTTGCCCCACGCCACAGCCGGCGTCTGTGGAGGGAAGTGGCAGAGGCCGTCACCGCTGCGGCCCTGACACCACGGACAGGCACCCAGTGCCACAAGAAGGTGAATGACCTCGTCAGAGCAGGCAGGGTGAGCCTCCCCATATCCCCCCTCCCCCATATCCCCCCTCCCCCATATACCCCATATCCCCCCTCCCCCATATCCCCCTCCCCATATCCCCCCTCCCCCATATCCCCCTCCCCCATATCCCCCCTTCCCCCATATCACCCCCTCCCCCATATCCCCCCTCCCCCATATCCCCCCTCCCCCATATCCCCCCTCCCCATATCCGCCCTCCCCATATTCCCCCTCCCATATCCCCCCTCCCCCATAGCCCCCTCCCCATATCCCCCCTCCCCCATATCCCCCCTCCCCCATATCCCCCATATCCCCCCTCCCCCATATCCCCCTCCCCCATATCCCCCCTCCCCATATCCCCCCTCCCCCATATCCCCCCTCCCCCATATCCCCCATATCCCCCATATCCCCCCCTCCCCCATATCCCCCCTCCCCCATATCCCCCCCTCCCCCATATCTCCCATATCCCCAAGTGAATCCAGCCCTAACCTTAACCTCTGCAATGCACGCGCAACCGATGGCGTGCATTCACATACCTGCCTAACAGTGTTGCCTTTTACCCCTGCCACCCCCACCCCCCCCACAGGATAAGCGCGCACACAACAATAGGGAGCATGTGAGGACTGGAGGAGGTCCCGCTGATGAGAGGCCACTGACCGAACACGAGGAAAGGCCCCTGGAACTGGCTGGCGGACCTGACGACCGGGAGGTTGCTGATGCAGAGGTCGGGGGCGTAGTAGCAAGTGAGCCACTGACAGACCGTCCCCATATCCCCCCTTCCCTATATCCCCCTCCCCCATATCACCTGATCACTGCCTGATGTCTAACCATGCATGCTTCATTGTGTATGGCAGGATCAAACGTCCAGGCACCCATCCCCGCAGATGCAGACCGCCCGCAGGATGCCCCTCGGAGGCCACGGGAGACGGAGAGACCCGGACCCTCCAGCATGCGACGCCCGCAGGATGCCCCTCGGAGGCCACGGGAGACGGAGAGACCCGGACCCTCCAGCATGCGACGCCCGCAGGACGCCCCTCGCACACCACGGGAGACGGAGAGACCCGCACCCTCCAGCATGCGACGCCCGCAGGATGCCCCTCGCGCACCACGGGAGACGGAGAGACCCGCACCCTCCAGCATGCGACGCCCGCAGGATGCCCCTCGCACACCACGGGAGACGGAGAGACACGGACCCTCCAGCATGCGACGCCCGCAGGATGCCCCTCGGAGGCCACGGGAGACGGAGAGACCTGGAGCAACAGGGAGACGACACCCCCGTCACGTGCGGGAGCGACCACCCAGCGACGAGGGGGGCAGCCATAGGCCCCCGTCACATCCGAGCCAGGACACCACTACCCAGGACACCACTACCCAGGACACCACTACCCAGGACACCACTACCCAGGACACCACTGCCCGGGACACCACTACCCGGGACAGCACTGCCCAGGACACCCCTACCCGGGACAGCATTACCCAGGAAGACAAAATACCGGACAGTGACTCAGAGTGGATGGGTGGAGACGAACCCCCACCCCAAAGTGCCATGGACTCAGAGTGGGACGAAGAGCACGACACAACGCCACTGCTGTCACCAACACCCTCCACCATCGCAGAAACACTCACCTCGGTTGGGCACTGTAGTGATGAGGCGTCTGGTACACTCACTGGTGCGCACAACACAGCCGTCCCGGTACAGCAGGTGGAGGTAGGAGCAGCAGAGGGGCCGGGCGGTCGGAGGGCAGCCCAGCCCAAGCGAACATCTGCCGCCCAGATGGATCCCGGGTTCCTGGAGTTACCACACCCACACATAGATCCGATGCAACCACCGACCCGGAGACGAGCGAAGAGGGTGACGGGCGGCTTGCGGCGGCTGCAGTCGCAGGTGGAGGAGTCCACCCGCGTCCAGGAGCTGGGAGTGGTGCCGGTCATGCGTGCCACCCAAGCTGACACCGCACGGGTGGCGTCCGCGGTGGAGGCAATGGTTGCGACGGTGTCAGACATGGGGAACGGTTTGCGAGGCCTGGGGCTTTCCGTGCAGGCGGTGTCTGTGGCCCAGGAAATGGCTGCCCTCTCACAGGAGGCCATGAGCCAGTGCCAGCGCCAGATGGCAGAGGCGCTCAACGCTATAGCCCAGTCTCTGCAGGCCATGGCCCAGTCTCAGCAGGCCATGCCCCAGTCTCAGCAGGCCATGGCCCAGTCTCTGCAGGCCATCGCTGAGGGCATCGGCGCCATTGGCCATGTGCGAGCCGGCGTTGCACTGTCACAGACAGGGTTTGCCAACCCCCTGGGCTCCATGGCTGCAATCCTGCAGACCCCTGTCGATACCAGCACGGCCCTCCAGGACTGGCAGCGCCAGATGTCGGGGGGGCGTCGGATGGCCAGTCCGTTCGCATCCCCCACCCATGTAGAGGCCTGGGGGCCATCGGGCACCCCGAGGGAGGAGGAGGTGGTGTGGTCCGTACCGGCTCCCCCTGTAGGGTAGGTCCCGGTACACTGCGACACCTCGGACTCCCCCCCTTCCGTCCCAGGTGCATCGGGTGGGCAACGGGCAGGACAGGCTGGCAGCTCGCCATCCCAGTCGCCCGGGCCGCAGCCTGGCCCATCTAGGCCAGGACGCCCCAGGAAACGGCCGCCAAAGGGATCCAGTGTCAGAGGGCAGGAATCACAGGAGTCCACCTCCAGTTCTGCTGTACCGTCTGGGGAACCACGTAGACGTAGTCAAAGGGCCCGTAAGTCCAAACAATTAGACACTGAGTAAGTTGGCACGGGTGCAGGGCACAGATGAGTTTTAGGGGCTAGGGCACGTGCATGAACTCCTTTGGTTATTAAAGTCAATGTTACACCTACAGAAGCTGCCTTTGTGCTCTGTCCAAAGCGTGCGGGGGTGTCATGTACGTTGAGCGCAAGTGTGTGTGTGAGGGGTGGTCTTACCTCAGCCCCAGGTGAGTCTGCCCCCTTCCCCCTGGGCCGCCATCAACATCCCCCGGGCAGAGGACGGGACCGTGCGCTGCAGTGTCACAGCCGCATGCAGGGATGGTCCGGGTGGATGGTGGTACTGTGGCCATGGGTCAGACATAGTCCAACGATGTAGAGCCAGGAGCTCATCGCAGGGCGGGTTGTCATCATCCTCCATGGCCTGCAATAGACACGCGTCCACCCGCAACTGTGTGAGCCCGGCCCGTTGTGCTGCAGGTGGATCGGCAATGGGGGGGGTGGTGTGCATGTGGGTGGGGTGGGTGGGGTTGGGGAGGGGGGTGAGGGTGCTAGGTGGGTGGATGAGTGGGGGGTGTGGGTGGTCGGCTGTTGCCATGGTGTGCGGTCTGTGGCCATACTACCCGATTCCCACGCCCATCTAGTCAGTGAAGCGGGCGGCTATCAGTCTGTCCCGTGCCCGCTGGGCCAGCCGGTAACGGTGGACAGCCACCCGCCTGTGTCTTCCCCGTCTGCCCTGACCATTACCCCCATCCCCCTCATCTGGGGAGGACTGCGCCTCTTCCTGCTGCTCCTCCACTCCGCCCTCCTCTGCCTGCGGCACATCGCCCCTCTGCTGGGCTATGTTGTGCAGGACACAGCACACCACAATGATGCGGCCGACCCTATCTGACCGATACTGGAGGGCGCCCCCAGAGAGGTCCAGGCACCTGAAACGCATCTTCAGCACACCAAAGCACACCTCTCTATCACTCTCCTTGTCGCTACATGGGCATCATTGTAGTGGTTCTCCGCTGCATTGCGTGGCCTCCATATAGGCATCATCAGCCACGATCGCAATGGGTAGCCCCTGTCGCCCAGCAACCAGCCCCTCAGCCGCGGATGGCGTCCCTCGTACACGCCGGGGATGGATGACCGCGACAACACGTATGAGTCGTGTACACTGCCTGGGTAACGGGCGCAGACGTGCAGGATCATCATGCGGTGGTCGCAGACCACCTGTATGTTCATCGAATAGGTCCCCTTCCTACTGGTGAACACGGCCCTGTTATCTGCAGGTGGCCGCACGGCGACGTGCATCCCATCGATCGGGCCCTGGACCATGGGGAACCCGGCCACGGCAGAGAAGCCCACGGCCCGGGCATCTTGGCTGGCCCGGTCCACGGGGAAGCGGATGTAGATGTGCGCCATGGCATATAGGGCATCTGTCACTGCCCGGATGCACCGATGCACCAATGTCTGCGATATGCCGGACAGGTCCCCACTCGGTGCCTGGAATGACCCCGTTGCATAAAAGTTCAGGGCCACCGTAACCTTGACGGACACGGGGAGAGGGTGTCCCCCGCCAGTGCCACGCGGTGACAGGTGTGCCAGCAGGTGGCAGATGTGTGCCACGGTTTCCCGCCTCATCCGGAGTCGCCTCCTGCATTCCCGGTCCGTGAGGTCCTGGTATGACTGCCGGGGCCGGTACACACGGGGCGCCCTCGGGTGCCTCCGTTGCCGTGGGGCCGCGACGTCCTCCTCCCCCTCCTCGTCCTGTCGGTCAGGTGTCCCTCCAGCCTGGTCGGCTGCCGCCTGTCCCTCTGGGCAGCCTGCGCCGCCTCTCTGGCACGCTCCTCCTCCTCCTCCTCCTCCTCCTCCTCATCCAGGGCAACATAGACATGAGCGGCTGCCGCCACGGCGGCCAACATCGCTGGATGATCGGAAAACATGACGGCCTGGTGGGAGGGAGGGGAACGACGACATGTCATCATTGCCCATATCCCCTCCTCCCCCCAGCCAGGTGGCATGGACCGCATGGGTCCAACTGTTGGAGGCTGGCACCTGGCCAGGTGGACCAACTCACTTGCCCTCGCAACCCCCTCCCCGGCACGGACACCCCCCCCAACCTCCACCCCGGCACGGACCCCCACCCCAACGTCCACCCCGGCACGGACCCCCCCCCAACCTCCACCCCGGCACAGACCCCCCATCCCCCTCCCCGGCACGGACCCCCCACCAACCTCCACCCCGGCACGGACCCCCCCCAACCTCCACCCCGGCACGGACCCCCCCCAACCTCCACCCCGGCACGGACCCCCCCCCCAACTTCCACCCCGGCACGGAACCCCCATCCCCCTCCCCGGCACGGACCCCCAACCTCCACCCCGGCATGGACCCCCCCCCAACCTCCACCCCGGCACGGACCCCCCCCCAACCTCCACCCCGGCACGGACCCCGCCCCCCAACCTCCACCCCGGCACGGACCCACCATCCCCCTCCCCGGCACGGACCCCCCCCCATCCCCCTCCCCGGCACGGACCCCCCCCAACCTCCAATCCGGCACGGAACCCCCCCCAACCTCCACCCCGGCACGGACCCCCATCCCCCTCCCCGGCACGGATCCCCCACCAACCTCCACCCCGGCACGGACCCCCCCCCCAACCTCCACCCCGGCACGGACCCCCCCCCAACCTCCACCCCGGTACGGACCCCACCCCCCAACCTCCATCCCGGCACGGACCCCCCCACCAACCTCCACCCCGGCACGGACCCCCCATCCCCCTCCCCGGCACGGACCCCCCCCCAACCTCCACCCCGGCACGGACCCCCCCCCAACCTCCACCCCGGCACGGACCCCCCCCAACCTTCACCCCGGCAAGGACCCCCCCCACCTCCACCCCGGCACGGACCCCCCATCCCCCTCCCCGGCACGGACCCCCCCCCCTACCTCCACCCCGGCACGGACCCCCCATTCCCCTCCCCGGCACGGACCCCCCCCAACCTCCACCCCGGCACGGACCTCCCCCCCCAACCTCCACCCCGGCACGGACCCCCCCCAACCTCCACCCCGGCACTGACCCCCCCCAACCTCCACCCCGGCACGGACCCCCCCCCCAACCTCCACCCCGGCACGGACCCCCCCCCCCAACCTCCACCCCGGCACGGACCTCCCATCCCCCTCCCCGGCACGGACCCCCTCCCGGCACTCCCCCGGAGCCCAGCCTCCTCTAACCACCCCCCCCCCGCCGCACACACACACACACACAACCCGAGACACACCTCTCCTCACGCATTCAGACTGCGGCCACGCCATCGCCTACCCAGAGCCAACCCCCCTGGCCGTCACTCACCTCCACGCTGGTCGGCGTGACCCTGGAGCACAGGGCCACGCCGATGAAAAGGAGGTGTAATTTACGTCGACGTGAACGGTCATCACGTCGACGGGACTTCGGCCCATCCGGAAGGGAGAATATCGGCAGGCCGAAAATCGGCTGCCTTGCGCAGACTCGTGACATTCTCCGACGGCAGCGGCGACATTAACGCCCCGCCGCCTTTTCTCCCTTCAGAGACTTCGGCAACCGGCGGGGGTGGGATTCACGGCGGCCAACGGCCATTCTCCGACCCTCTGGGGGGTCGGAGAATGACGCCCATTGATTGGGACTCACTTAGTGCTAGGGGCTTAGATGGGGCAGAGTTTGTAAGGAGCATCCAGGAGAGCTTCTGAAAACAATATGTAGATAGTCCAACTAGGGAAAGGGCTATACTGGACCTGGTATTGGGGAATGACCCGGTCAGGTGGTTGAAGTTTCAGTAAGGGAGCATTTTGGGAACAGTGACCACAGTTCAGTAAATTTTAAAGCGCTAGTGGACAAGGATAAGAGTGGTCCTAGGGTGAATGTGCTAAATTGGGGGAAGGCTAATTATAACAATATTAGGCAGGAACTGAAGAACCTAGATTGGGGGTGGATGTTTGAGGGCAAATCAACATCTGACATGTGGGAGGTTTTCAAATGTCAGTTGAAAGGAATTCAGGACTGGCATGTCCTCTGCGGAAGAAGGATAAATATGGCAAATTCCGGGAACCTTGGATAATGAGAGATATTGTACGCCTCATCAAAAAGAAAAAGGAGGCATTTGTCAGGGCTAGAAGGCTGGGAACAGACAAAGCCTGTGTGGAGTATAAGGAAAGTAGGAAGGAACTTAAGCAAGGAGTCAGGTGGGCTAAAAAGGGTCACGAAAAGACATTGGCAAATAGGGTTAAGGAAAGAGGGTAGCCAGGGAAGGACAGTTGAGGGAATCTGTGTGTGGAGCCAGAGGAAACGGGTGAGGTACGAAATGAATACTTTGCATCAGTATTCACCAAAGAGAAGGAATTGGTAGATGTTGAGTCTGGAGAAGGGTGTGTAGATAGCCTGGGTCACATTGAGATCCAAAAAGACGAGGTGTTGGGCGTCTTGAAAAATATTAAGGTAGATAAGTCCCCAGGGCCTGATGGGATCTACCCCAGAATACTGAAGGAGGCTAGAGAGGAAATTGCTGAGACCTTGACAGAAATCTTTGGATCCTCACTGTCTTTAGGTGATGTCCCGGAGGACTGGAGAATAGCCAATTGTTTAAGAAGAATAGCAAGGATAATCCAGGGAACTACAGGCCAGTGAGCCTTTCGTCAGTGGCAGGGAAATTACTGGAGAGAATTCTTCGAGACAGGATCTACTCCCATTTGGAAGCAAATGGACGCATTAGCGAGAGGCAGCACGGCTTTGTGAAGGGGAGGTCCTGCCTCACTAACTTGATAGAGTTTTTCGAGGAGATCACAAAGATGATTGATGCAGGTAGGGCAGTGGATGTTGTCGATATGGACTTCAGTAAGGCCTTTGACAAGGTCCCTCATGGCAGACTGTTACAAAAGGTGAAGTCACACGGGATCAGGGGTGAGCTGGCAAGATGGATACAGAACTGGCTAGGTCATAGAAGGCAGAGAGTAGCAATGGAAGGGAGCTTTTCTGATTGGAGGGCTGTGACTAGTAGTGTACCGTAGGGATCAGTGCTGGGACCTTTGCTGTTCGTAGTCTCGAAATGATTTGGAAGAAAATGTAACTCGTCTGATGAGTACGTTTTCAGATGACACAAAGGTTGGTGGAATTGCGGATATCGATGGGGAATGTCAGAGGATACAGTAGGATTTAGATCGTTTGGAGACTTGGGCAGAGAGATGGCAGATGGAGTTTGATCCGGACAAATGTGAGGTAATGCATTTTGGAAGGTCTAATGCAGGTAGAGAATATAGTGAATGGTACAATCCTCAAGTGTATTGACAGTCAGAGAGATCTAGGTGTACAGGTCCACAGGTCACTGAAAGGCGCAACACAGGTGGAGAAGGTAGTCAAGAAGGCATACGGCATGCTTGCCTTCATTGGCCGGGGCATTGAGTATAAAAATTGGCAAGTCACGTTGCAGCTGTATAGAACCTTACTTCGGCCACACTTGGAGTATAGTGTTCAATTCTGGTCGCCACACTACCAGAAGGATGTGGAGGCTTTAGAGAGGGTGCAGAAGAGATTTACCAGGATGTTATCTGGTATGGAGGGCATTAGCTATGAGAAGAGGTTGAATAAACTCTGTTTGTTCTCACTGGAACGACGGAGGTTGAGGGGCGACCTGATAGAGGTCTACAAAATTATGAGGGGCATAGACAGAGTGGATAGTCAGAGACTTTTTCCCAGGGTAGAGAGGTCAAATACTAGGGGGCATAGGTTTAAGGTGCGAAGGGCAAAGTTTAGAGGAGATGTACGAGGCAGGTTTTTTACACAGAGGGAAGTGGGTGCCTGGAACTCGCTGCCGGAGGAGGTGGTGGAAGCAGGAACGATAGTGACGTTTAAGGGGCATCTTGATAAATACATGAATAGGATGGGAATAGAGATACGGACCCCGGAAGTGCAGAAGATTTCAGTTTAGACGGGCAGCATGGTCGGCACAGGCTTGGAGGGCCGAAGGGCCTGTTCCTGTGCTGTACTTTTCTTTACTCTTTGTTCTTTGTCATTCTGTTTTAAAGCTGGAATGCTTGACATTGTCTCAACACTTGTAGCAATAGGTTCAATGGCTTCTTTTCATTACTAATCTTTTTAGTTCTTCTTCAATTTTAGGCTTAATGATGTACAATTCTAGTTTTGAGCCATTTGGGTGTGCTGTCTGGCTTGATTATTAGGTGTAGCTCAACTCCAGTCACAGAGCCTCGTGAATCTTCAAACACCTTCTTCTACAAAGTTATTGCAAGTTGCTCTTTGACTCTATTGATTTATTGACTGTTTCTCGGTTAAGCCTAATCATTGCCAATCATACTCTGTGAAATAGAACAGGAAGTTTTCCACGGGCAATGTGCTCTACTTTCACCATAATGCATCTTTTTAATGGTACAATCTATTCAATGTAGGTCCTTAGGATCACATATAATGGTTTTAAAGGCAGATGCTTCAGTTTTTGGTGATAAATTGTTTCAGGCATTAGCGATTTTAATTTCATGACCTTCAGGTTATTTCCCAAAACATTGTTGATCTCCTTGCAGTGACAAAATACCTAGCTGAAGCTCTTGCTGTAGCTCAGTTTTGCTGTCTTTTGCGTGATCCTGAGCTTCATCCACCAATTTGTAGACATGATTAGATTGTTTACCTGAATTGTTTTACTTGCATTTTCTTGGTGTAGAAGACATTTTCTGAACCAAATACGCTTTGGCAATGTGGCTTTTCTTACCACAATTCTTGTATGTATTTGGTTTACTCCAGCATTCCCCCATTGAATGTCCAATCTCTGTTCAATGGTGACATGGTTGCACCTTTGCATCCCTGTTTCTTGAGTTACCCATTTTGTGGATCTTTGCTCCAGCCCCTATCTGCGAATTTTCTCTTGTTGCAAACTCCAGACATGTGACAACTTCCACAGCAGCTTTCAGAGTTAAATCACTCACAGTTAGCAGCTTCCTCTGAATAACTTCACTGTGTACTCCACAAACCAGCCTGTCTTAAAGAGTATCATCAAGTGTTGTACCAAATTCACACTATCTTGCTAATCTTCTTAAAAACTCTACAGACTGTAAAATGCTTTCGCCTTCTTCCTGAATATGGAGGAGAAACAGAACCTTTTTGCAATCAATAACGTTTTAGGAGAGAAATGTCCCTCGAAGATTTTCATTAATTCACTGAAGGACGTGTCTCCTGGTTTTGCTGGGTGAACAAGATTCTGTAGCAGCATAAACATTTTACGGTCAACTGAGAAAGAAATGTTGCCACCTTTCGGTCCTCCGGTTCTGATTAGCTTTGAAAGGCAATTGGAATTTTTCTTCATATGAATTCCACGTATCATAGTCCTCATCAAATGCATACATGGCACCTGTTTTACCGCCTTTTTAGATCTCAGCTCCTCGGGTCTACACTTCCTCCCTTCTGACTGTGTTGGAAAGTATGGCGTAAACAATCCCTTGAACAAGTAACTACGAATTTGTTTCCCTTTTATGCCTGAGCATATTTTGACTTTTCACCTGAGTAAAGGCCCATTCATAGTTGGCAGACTTTGAAATCTCTGTTCCATGCAGCCCATGTAGCTTCTCCACATGCACGGTCCCTGCAGCCCTGACCCCACTTACTTTTACACAAGCAAGTCTTCCCCAACCATCGGTCTTCTCACTCACAGTTGCTGCGGAAAAGTTTGATTAAACCTTCACATCGTCAGCAGTACTTTCCCCATGTTTGTGCGTATGCGAGCCCAGTGCCAAGAATCTTCCGTTACTCCCAAAGCCGCTATTTGACAAAAATCTTCTTTCCAGCGATTTTTCTGCCTCAATCCTCGTCACCAGTTTTCTATCTTATTCCATATTTCTTTGTTGCCACAATGAGAAAAGGTATGGAGGTGCCCACACTCTGAATTCTTGTAATACATGATGAGAGGCTTATTAAGGATGTTGCTCATATAATCAAAGATGGCGATTTGCCAAAAGCCCGTGCAAACACTCTGCTGACATCACTACATACCACGTGACACAGAACCAGCAAGAATGTATTCCCAGGTGCATAACACAATGGGGGCCAGGTGGGCATGCATTTTCAGTGACTATCAACATCACCAAAGGCCTGCACCTCTTTGAATTTGGCTACGTCCAGGCATCTGCTAGCCACTTCTCCAGAATCTCACAATCTGCTGTCCACAGCCATCCAGTTGCTGAAGTTTCAACACACTCCACTTATACTGATTTCTATGTTTAGTTGATTATTCATTTATTTGTTCACAGTACTTCATTTTGAGAACTAACAGAAATTGAAAATGTAGATAATAATGAATAAATGGATTTAGTTGTATTTTAATTCCAACAATAATGAACTTATTTATCTTTGGTTTGGATATCTTAATCAATGATAACCAACTAGCAATTAACATCCCAGAGGGAATTATAAGATGAAAAAGCTCAATTTTCACAAGCTGCTCCATTATGTTGACTGGGACATCACCTCTGCAAACACTCTCAAATGTTCTTATCCCACCTCTGCCAGGTTGCTGTTTAAATCCTCAGGACTGCTCCACCCTCTCCAGAAGCTCATCCAGGTTGCTGTTTAAATACTGCTCCCGTGTTACTCGTGCTTCTCTCAGGCCAATGCCATCCCTCAGATGATATGTAATAATAGGGCAGCATATTCCATGGCATAGTAATAGCCGTCAGATTGCTACTGTGCTGCTGTTTACTTACCCAACACTGGAGCTCAACATTCCTAGCCTGGAATTCCAACCCGGGCCTCTTGATAAATGTGGAGTGGACGTGCTCCTGAAGTCTTTCCCTAAGAGCATTGGAGTGTCAGTTGAAACAATGCATGGAATTTATTACCCATTCCTAGTTGCCCTTGAGAAGATGGTGGTGAGTTACCTTCTTGAACTCCTGCAGTCTCTGTATAATTGGCACTTAAGTCCTTTGTTCTTCCACAGCTAGTATTTTTTCAGAAAATAAAAAGGTTTGTGTTTTTCGATCCAAAGTGGATAACCTCATGCTTGCCCTAATTCAATTCAGTCTAGCAGTGCAATCAGATAAAGCAGCTCAGAAATTAGGAAATGAATAAGTGGAGAAGCCCACCAGTGGAGAATCCAGCCCTCTTACTTTAACTCAGAGTTTTTAAGGATTCCATATACAGGGCTTGTAGTCAGTGCAAGAAGACTTGCAAGAGCTTTCCCCAGTGCATCCTTCGGGTGCCTTTCGGGTACAAGCATCCAGAGAATGAAACATCTGGACCAATATATTGTGACACATGCAAATTCATGTCTTGCTTGGATTTTAACAGTCATAGATGTTTACAGCACGGAAACAGGCCCTTCGTCCCAGCTTCTCCATGCTGCTCAGTTCCTATCACTAAGCTAGTCCCACTTGGCTGCATTTGGTATATATCTCTCGAAACCCACCCTGCCCATGTAACTGTCTAACTGCTTTTTAAATGACTAAATTGCACCCACCTCTACCAGTGCCTTTGGCAGCCCTTCCAGCTGCTCACTACCTCTATGTGAAGAAATTTCCCCTCTGGTCTCTTTAATAATAATAATAATCTTTATTGTCACAAGTAGGCTTACATTAACACTGCAATGAAGTTACTGTGAAAATCCCCTAGTTGCCACACTACTGCACCTGTTCAGGTCCACTGAGGGAGAATTCAGAATGTCCAATTCACCTAACAAGCACGTCTTTCGGGAGCCCCTGGAGGAAATCCACGCAGACACGGGGAGAATGTGCGGACTCCGCACAGACAGTGACCCAAGCTGGGAAAATAACCTGGGACCCTGGCGCTATGAAGCAACAGTGTGAACCACTGTGCTCCCGGGTCTCTTTAATATCTCTCCCCTCTCACCTTAAACCTATGCCCTCTAGTTCTGGACTCCTCCACTTTTGGGAAAAGATGTCGACTATTATAAGAAATAAATCACAATTGATCAGGAAGGAAATCGGCCTATGACCAAGTCGCAGCATTTTTTGTTAAAGAAACTACCAATAAAGGGTCAAGAAATACAGACCAATAAATGTACTAACACTGAGAAAGATGAAACCAACTAAATCACTCAAAATGTATTTTGAAAATCCTTTCAGCTAGCATCTTACTTTGGCAATGACCCAATGTAGCCATCTGGGATGGCCACGTCCCGATTACAAAATGGACACTTGCAAAGAATGCAGGGAAAATTGGACAATACTGAGAAACAAGCAGGTGCAAGGTCTGTCTGTTGATTAGAGCCTTGGCTCTCAGACAGGACAGAAACTGCTAAGCAATCTACATATTAATGAGCCATGTCCGGGGACAAAAGGGAAACATTTAGATAAACAATGTTAAGGCAGACACCCTGGCACCAGAGGAGACTCAAACAAAGCAAACCAACGGCCACCTAGGACACGCCCAGCAACCAGTGAACCCACCCCTCTATCGGAGGAAGATCGATAAGAATGATTGGGAAAGGCCCAATTAATTGAGGCCAAGTTCAAGGCCCGCCCAAAAGCACACAAAGCCCTTTTAGGTACAAAAAGTATTCCCCAAGAGAGAATCTTTCTTCTTTCGCCTTGGCTCTCAGCGAAGAGAGACCAGCCTAGCAGCTGCGCCAGACCAAGTAAGTCCCAAGTCAACACACGCTACGAGATAGACGCTCCTAGTTGCTATCCTGTAAACAGCTCAACCCAGCAGCCTCAGAACCGAGCAACGGCCATTGTTCCTCTGACTGAGTGGGCACCCGAAGCTAAGTATAGGCTTTAGTAATAGTGATAGTTTAGGTTGTAGAGTTTTATGCATGAGTAGATTTGACTGTGTGTAAATAAATGAGCATTGCTTTTGAACTTACTAACTGGTGTATCGAGTCTGTGATCAGTATTCGGTTCTGAACTTTGTGGCGGTGTCGAAAGATACCTGGCGACTCTTGAGCAAACGTAATTAAACAGAGCCAAATTGAGAGACAACACCAAAGAGAGCAACATCAAGGATATAGCACTAAAAGTAAGGTTGGTAACATAACATATACTTCAATAATTCACACTACAATCTTCAAACATGGCCATAAAATGATGTATATACGACAGCAAATTTTTCCCCAGGACCTTATTCTTTCTCAGACCCTTTTGCTACATCTTACTTTTTTTTTGTGGTTTTGCCCATATATTATCTGAGCCTTTGTGAATGTTTGACAAGTAAATTTTGCAGGCAGCAGTTTATAACTTGTCTTCCTTAAATATTTACACACAGATGTGAATATTAAAAGGTGTTGGTATCTGCTGCTGCTAACTGTCAGCAAGAGAGGTGGGTTTCCACTTCAGTTTCCTCCTGAGTTACATCAAAATCTTTGTAGTCACTTGAATAAGGACACGGGGAGTCCACACCGAGTGAAATAAGAAACAAAGTTTTATGTACACTACACAATAGATCCCCACCGAGTTCCTCTCTGGTCAGTGTCTTACTGGCCGAACTTATATACATTGGTTAATTAAGATACCCCACCCCTAGCGGAGGAGATCATACTCCGCCAGGAGCATGGTGAAGACGAGCATTTCCATCCCATAGGTCCCGTGCGGGATATTACAGTTACAGTGGGGGAGGGGTCACTTTAAATCCTCAGGAAGGGAGGGGTGGAGGCAATGGATGAAATGTTAAAAATAAGAAACGCAACCCCAACAGGCCACAATTCTTTATTACTCATTTACAGGATGTGGGCGTCGCTGGCTGGCCAGAATTTATTACTCATCCCTAGTTGTACTTGAGTATGTAGTGGTGAGCTATCTTCTTGAACTGCTGCATGGGGGCAGCACGGTAGCACAGTGGTTACCACAGTTGCTTCACAGCTCCAGGGTCCCAGGTTCGATTCCCGGCTTGGGTCACTGTCTATGTGGAGTCTGCACGTTCTCCCCATGTGTGTGTGGGTTTCTTCCGGGTGCTCCGGTTTCCTCCCACATTCCAAAGATGTGCGGGTTAGGTGGATTGGCTATGCTAAATTGCCCTTCGTGTCCAAAAAGTTTAATTGGGGTTACTGGGTAAAGGGATGGGGTGGAGGAGGTGTGTGCTTGAGTGGGGTGCTCTTTCCAAGTGCCGGTGCAGACGCGATGGGCCGAATAGCCTCCTTCTGCACTGTAAATTCTATGAGGTGTAAGTTCACCAACATGCTGATAAAAAGGGAGTTCCAGGATTTTGACCCGGAGTTAGTGAAGGAACGGCAATATATGTCCAAGGCATGGTGGTGAATGGAACCTCCAACTGGTGGTGTTCCCATGTGTTCGCTGTCCTTGTCCTTCTAGAAGGTAGTGGTCATGGGTTTGGAAGATGCTGTCTAAAGAACTTTGGTGAGTTCCTGCAGGGCATCTTTAGCACAGGGCTAAAGAGCTGGTGTTTAAAGCAGACCAAGGCAGTCCAGCAGCACAGTTCAATTCCCGTACCAGCCTCCCCGAACAGGCACCGGAATGTGGCGACTAGGGGCTTTTCACAGTAACTTCATTTGAAGCCTACTTGTGACAATAAGTGATTTTCATTTCATTTAATCTTGTAGGTGGTATTCACTGCTACCACTGTTCATCGATGGTGGAGGGATTGAATGTTTGGGGAAGGGGTACCAACCATATCCAGCAGGAAAGTACTTGTCTCGCACTGTTTGTTGGTCAGCAATGGTAGGCGTAGTCCTGAAATAAGCTGATCTTCAAGTGGCTGATTCACTCCATGATCACATCCCCATCCATGCCATGTTCTAATCCCCCCCTGCAATCTTTCCAGGTGATCTATACCCCCATCCCATTTCCCTTGCCATCGCATAGCCAGCGATCCCTTGTCCCCCTTGATCTCTCCCACTATGATCGCTTCCCCCGTGATCTTATCATCCAAGATCTTTCCCCAACAGCCCACAATACCTTCTTTGTGATTTCTTCCCCCAAAAGATCAGGGCCCGCTCTCATGCCTCCCCTTCATCTTCCCTGCCTCATTCACACGAACAATCCCTGGTATGAAGAGCTTGCCAAGTGAGGAGCGGTTGAGGACCAGGGGCGGGATACTCTGAAAATGGGGCTATGTCCCCATGGCGGTGGGAAAACCGGCACTAACCACGCCAACGTCAACAGCCCCCAAAAGTGAGGAATTCTCCAATTTCTCGGGGGCTAGGTTGGCGCTGGAGTGGTTGGCACCGCCCCAGCCTGCGGCGTAGGTTTGCGCATGCGCGGAACGGCCGGCGTGATCTCGCGCGTGAGCGGACCAGCTGCCGTATTTCTGCGCATGCGCAGACCGGTTGCCGTATTTACGCGCATGCGTGGGGGTTCTCCTCTCCGCACTGGCGTCCGGGCAATATGGTGGAGCCCTACAGGGGCCCGGCGTGGAGGAAAGAGGGCCCCCACGGAACCAGCCCACCTGAAGGATTGGTAGGCGCAATCACGGGCCAGGTCACCGTAAGGGCTCCCCCTGGGGTTGGATATCCCCGCGCCCCACTTCAGGACCACCCCCGCACACTTACCTGCCAGGTCCCGCCATGTGTGAGGTGAGTAATTCATGCTGGCGGGACTGGGCAAGGCTAGATGGCCACTCGGCCCCCGAAAGACGGTGGCGGAGAATAGGGCAGCCAGCGTCAGGGCGGCGGGGCGAGATTCGCGCCTCGCCCCGGGGTTCTCCGGCCCAGCGCAGGGTCGGAGAATCCCGGCCCCTGTGTCTGTACTCGTTAGAGTTTAGAAGGGTGAGGGGGGATCTTATTGAAACCTACAGAATACTGAGAGGCCTAGACAGAGTGGACGTGGAGAAAATGTTTCCACTAGTTGGAAAAATTAGAACAAGAGAGCACAGCCTCAGACTGAAGGGACAATTCTTTAAAACAGAGATGGCGAGGAATTTCTTCTGTCAGAAGGTGGAACTCTTTGCCGCAGAAGGCTGTGGAGGCCAAGTCACTGAATGTCTTTAAGACAGAGATAGAAGGTTCTTGATTAATAAGGTATCAAGGGCTTTGTGGGTGGAAGGCAGGAGAATGGGGATGAAAAACATATCAGCCATGATTGAATGGAGGAGCAGACTCGAAGAACAAAGAACAAAGAACAAAGAAATGTACAGCACAGGAACAGGCCCTTCGGCCCTCCAAGCCTGTGCCGACCATGCTGCCCGACTAAACTACAATCTTCTACACTTCCTGGGTCCGTATCCCTCTATTCCCATCCTATTCATGTATTTGTCAAGATACCCCTTAAATGTCACTATCGTCCCTGCTTCCACCACCTCCTCCGGTAGCGAGTTCCAGGCACCCACTACCCTCTGCGTAAAAAACTTGCCTCGTACATCTACTCTAAACCTTGCCCCTCTCACCTTAAACCTATGCCCCCTAGTAATTGACCCCTCTACCCCGGGGAAAAGCCTCTGACTATCCACTCTGTCTATGCCCCTCATAATTTTGTAGACCTCTATCAGATCGCCCCTCAACCTCCTTCGTTCCAGTGAGAACAAACCGAGTTTATTCAACCAAATGGGCCTCGATGGGCCGAGTGGCCTAATTCTGCTCCTAAGTCTTATGGTCTCCTCCGATCTCTCTCATAATTGTCACCACTTTCTTGTGCGATCTCTCCCACTGTGATATGTTCACAGAATCAAAGAGTTGTTACAACATAGTAGGAGGCCATTCAGCCTATCATACCTGTGCTGTCCCTCTGAATTCACCTCGTGTCACTCCCCTACCTTCTCTTCATCACCCTGCACATTCTTTCCTTTCTGATAACAATCCAATTCTCTTTTGAATGCCTCAGTTGAACCTACCTCTACTACAATCACAGGTAATGCATTCCTGACCCTAGCCACTCGTTGTGTGAAAAATGTTTTTTCTGCTGTTGCCTATTCTTGATTTGCTAACTGCCTAAATCCGTGCCCCCTGGATCTCCATCTTTCTTTGTGAGACACTACACTTTGAAGCCATCCTCACCCACAAAACAAAGAACATCACACCCACAATCTCTCCCTACCAACTCTCCCCCACCATCTCATCTCTCACCACTCTCCCTGAATGATCTTGGGCGGTATTCTCCGTTTCTGAGATTCAGGGCTGGTTTCTCCAATTTTGAGGCTATGTCCGCAGGAAGTGCCTGGTATAACGACAAAAAAATCGGCGAGGCCTCAGCACCAATCCGCCGACCGGCTAGCAGCTGTGCCACGCAAAATGGATGGCCTTCCCAATACAAACACCTGGAGAATTGCCGGGTCCGTGACCGAGCTTGCACACGGCCACCCCAGGGCACCCCACACCAGTGCCCCCAGCCCTCGCCGAAGACCACCCCCCCCCGGCCAGCAGCACAGCCCCCTCCCCCCTGACTGTGATGCCGCTGGACACAGTCCGCAGCCGCCACGCCGGGTTCACAAAAACTGACAATACACTTGTCCAGCGCCTTCGGCAACTCAGCCTATCGGGATGGGGCATTGGGTGAGGGCCTTCAGGTGACGTCCTGAGGCCGTCCCAATGGAGTGTGACATACACCTCGATGATGCCGTTTTGGAGGGGGAGGAGCATCTGAAAACTGGCGCCGCCCCCGATTCAGTCGGAAACAGGGATTCTCTGCCCGGTCGCCGATTATGATATCGGTGTCGGGCAATGGACAATCCCGCGTTGACACCAAAGCAGAATTTGTGGACTTTCACGACAGCAAAACAGGCACCGCACCTGGACCGATTCCGTTACTATTAAGGGGCAAGCACCGGTGCCACTTGGACCACAATCGGTTCTTATGAAAAACAGTGTGGGATTCGCCGGGTTCGTGATTGACACTCGGGAGGCTGACAAGCTGCAGCTGCACATACACATTACAATCCACACACACTGGTTGTGCCGGGGCGCGTTCATTCAGTTAATGGGGTGGCTGGGGCCAGGGGACACCCATGGGGGGGGGGACCTATACGGTCCATGGTGCTAAGTTCACAGTGAGCTGTCAGTGGCATGCGCAGCTGCATGGCTGCCTTGCCAGCTGTGGGATTGGTGTTCCATGTCCGTTCACCCCGACCCCGCAGCCCACGTCCTGGCCATCCCCCGCTACTTCCGCTGGCCCTGGCAGAAGCCCCCCGGCGAGCGGCACAACTGTGAGCACACTATGGCAATGTTGGACATTTTCCACCACCCTCTCTCTCCCTCAGCAGCTACCATGTCAATTTTACGATCTTTAAAAGCACAAGTGAGCCGCGCTGTCAGGAACTCGGCCCATTGGAGGAGGAGAATCGAGGAGGCCCCAGAGAATACAGGGCCTGGCCCGCTAATGATATGCAAACGAGGTTTACCGTACATGTGTTCTGGAAAGCATTGCTCCGCTGTCGAGGTGATGGGGAATCACGATTTGGCGTCAAATTGACGCCCGCCACGATTTCAATATCGGAACCGATTCTCCGCCCAATACCGTTTCGCAATTTTGGCGTTGGCCAATGGAGAATCCGACCCCTTGGGCGCAATTCTCCCATCGGCGCTGGAGTGAAAACCGGAGTGTTTCACTCCGGAGCTGGAGCCTGCTCCCAGCCCCCTATTCTCCCGCCCCCGGGGGGCTAGGAGCGGTGTTGCGTCATTTATGCTTGCCAGGCCTTGGCGCCGCGTAAAAGCGGTGCCGCGTAAATGACATCACCCGCGCATGCGCGGTTGCCGTCCTCCCCAAGGCCGCCCCGCAAGAAGATGTCGGATGGATCTTGCGGGGTGGCGGAGGAAAGGACGTCCTCCTTCAGAGAGGCCGGCCCGCCGATCGGTGGGCACCGATCGCGGGCCAGACACCATTTGAGGCCCCCCTGGTGCAGGAACCCCCCTCCCCACCCACAAGCCGCCCCCCCCCCCCCAGCATTCCAGCGCTGTTCCCGCCGGCAGCGACCATGTGTGGACGGCGTCAGCGGGAACTCGTCGTATTGGGCAGGCCGCTCGGCCCATCCGGGCCGGAGAATCGCCGCTCGCCCGTTGCAAACGGCGTTTGCACGTTTCGCGTGCAGGTGTCGGGGCGGCGTGGCGGGTCGCGCGCGACGCCCCGGCGATTCTCCCACCCGGCGTGGGGGGGGAGAATTCCGCCCCTTACCTCTTGCTGCAATCTCTCTTCCACTGCAATCTCTCCCTTCGCATTCTTTCCCCCCACAATCCCTCTCCGCAAACAATCTCTTCCTCATCCCCAGAGCAACTTTTCCCCACCTCCCTCTGCAATATCCCTTGTCCTCCCTCCCCACAATCTCTTCCTCCCCCTCTCCCTGCCCACCCCCATGTGCCCCCATCCTTCATTTTCCATCTGCGGCCTCAAATATCAGGCTTACTGCATCACAGCCAGCCAGCCTCCACATCTGGCCAGCTGCTGACAAACTGAATACAAATTTCTGGGTCACTGACAGTCGTAGCGCTCTATCATACTTTCCCGTAAATATCTAGTGCTGATGTCACTGAGCCACTATTGGGGCAGCATATTGGCAAGTTCTTAAAATGTACCAGTTTTAGATCACTAACTGAGGCAATTCTGGGGACAGTTGATGATTCTCGCACCTGAATATATCATGTGAATGAAATGGAAAGAGGGGGTCATCTTGGAAAACAGAATGTGTAATAAGGACACTGTGAGGGACTCGTGAACAGTGCATGTTGTAATAGAAAGCCTGATAAAAGTGAACAACTTTAATTCTAATATTAGAGGATAAGGAACGTGAGAGAACTTTGTAAAAGTCGTACATGCAGAAAATTAGAATTCCAAAGTAAAATCCCTACTGCTTCCTTTATTTTCTGCTAGTACAATAATTAATGAAACCATAAGCCTATATTTTCATACCATAAATAATTGATGCTCAGGCAAACTAAACTAAATGTGATTAGCAGACATGCCTTATTGCACAATATCACCAATGTAATTACAATTTTAAAGACCTCAAAATTTTGATGATATCAGGAGTAGTTACAAATAATGCAATTATTTATTGTTGCTGTAAAGTACTTTATTTTACAGCCTGTGTGCATAAAGTGTGGCGATGTAAACTAATTGAAAATGACATTGTCATCTAAATGTTAGACTTGCACCAAGAAGTATAGTAGCAGTCTATCTCTCATTCAAGTCCCATTATCAGTTTCAGACTGGCAGATTGTGGTGTCAGTGAAAATGCAACAGACCATGCTCTCCAGTCCATCAACTCTTGTCAAATCCATTTCAGAGACAGGCAATGGAGACTCCTCATGATGACCCCAGCACTAAATGCCTTTTTTTCTCTGACCACTTATCTGTCAAGAAATGCTGTTTGCGATAAAAGCCCAGCCAAGAAATATAGAACGGAAGAATGTCCAAAGAGTAGAATAAATACTGCAGTTCAAATATCTGATGAACTTTTATGCTTTGAAGATTTGTTCCCAGAAATTAAGTTTTATGCATTGATTCAACAATATTCTTGGGAGTGTGGGCGGTGCTGAGGATTGTGGATATCAACCTGACAAGGTAGTAGGACTGAAATTGTCAGCATATTGGGATGCCATCAGAAATTACCTTCAGCTTGAGCCAATCTGTAGCACCTGGGAAACCCATATTGGACTGGCAGATTATTTTTTTAAATTTCATGGACTGTGAGGGTCGCTGGTGAGATCAGCATTTATTGCCCAGCCCTAATTGCCCTTGAGAAGTAGGGATAGGCCACCATGTTGGAACGCTGCAGTCCATGTGTGGTGCAGGTACACCCACAGTGCTGTTAGGAATGTTAGAAAAAAGTTAATGTTCCCTTGTACATAAGTTGGAATTGGGATTTTAATTGTTTAATAGATTGCACTTATTGTTTCACAGATTGCACCGCTATATAAAGGGAATACAGGTGACACTGTTTTGTTGGAGAAGTGATTACAGAAAACAATGAACTTGGAGTTGAAGCAGTCAAGACTTGCTTCCAAGTTGTTATTATAGAGTTCCCACTGGTGCTCAAGGGTAGCAGAGGATGGTTTCTGCATGCAAGAAAAAGAAAGATTCCAAACTAAGATTTCTTCGAATGAAAGACTGGGCTGAATTCTCCGCCGTCGGGATGCTCATTTTTGCCGACAGCCCAGGGGGTTTCCCGAAGGCGTGGGGCTGCCCCACAATGGGAAACTCCATTGGCCAGCCGGTGAAACGGAGCATCCCGCCGGCGTGCTGAACCAGAAATCTGGCATGGCGAATAAGATGCAAGGTATTTTCAGAATTGGAGTCAGAGCAATTGGACATGTATGAAGCTTAGGATGCATTATTAATTTTCATGGATAAGGTTTACCAAAATTATGACTTATTAAGTGCTTATTGAGGCTTGGTCAGATTTTGACATATTTAGAAAGTAGGAGGATACCTCCATACAAGAGTACATAATAGAATTTAACAGACTGTATACAAGGCTGCAAAAATTCCAACTAGAATTTTCACAATCAATGCTAGCGTTCAAATTATTGGACTGTGCTAAAGTTACAAATATGGATGGGCTTCCGGTTTTGACTGGAGTTAAATTTGCAGAAAGACACACCGCGATAAAAAAATGTCAGAGGCTCTAAAAATGTTCTTGGGCAAACATTCCTTCCCGGCAGTATTCTTGACATAAATGATCCATAATTAGTATGCCCTTAGGAGCAGATTTTAATGAAGTTGTGGCGATGGATCGTAAAGAGTGGGATGAAGAAAAGAACATTTTCATTCACACTTTGTAGACTTGGCAACAGGATATATAGTCAGTCGATGATTATACTGTGGAAAGAAAGGAAAATAATTCTGGAACAGACATAGGAAAATTGGATAGGGACCGGTCTCAGTACACCGGCAAGTTCCTCACTGATAATTGGGGGGGGGGGGGGGGAGTTTGCTAATGATAAATTTTGGGATATGTGTAAGAACATGAACATAATAGTTATGAATACAGCTGCCGAAAGTCCATTTAGTAATGGGATTTGCAAAATAAATCATGCTATGATAGATGAAATGCTTATTAAATGTTGGCAGATAGGCCAAATTGTAAATCAACTTCGGCTTTAGCATGGGCTGTCCATGGAAATAATTCACTACAGATGGTTGGAGGCTATAGTCCATATCAGTTGGCTTTTAAGGGAATTCCCCACATTCCTTCAGTCATGAATGATCATCCTCCAGCTGGGAGGGGACTATGATTAGCTTTACTTTTTCTGAGCATTTAAATGCACTAGAAGCGGGCAGAAGAGCATTCCTCAAAGCAGAAATGTCAGAAAGAATTTGAAGAGTTTTGAGGCACAATGTACAGCCATCGGAAACTATTTTCAAACATGACATACTATAAAAGAGATGGATTTAATAAGTGGAAAGGTCCAGGAAAAGTTATAGGTACAGATGGTAAAACAATCATTTTGGGGCATGGGAACCAGACTGGGTACCATTGTCAAGAGGAGTGGGCACAGATTACAAGTTTGCAGATTCAAAAGGGGTTATTGAACTTACTGAGGAACTAGGTACTTCTCATACACATATATTACAGAATTATGAGGACCAGGTTGCGGAAATTGACAGGGTATCTGAAGAGAGGCATAATAATCCTGATAAACATGGTGAGGCTATTTGTCCCAAAGGACAACGGGCAAACGTAGGCACTAAACTGACATGCTTGCCAGAAGGGGTCAGTCAGTGGAAGGACGGAACTATTGTTAGCAGGCCAGATAAGACCACTGGAAAATATAAAAACTGGGTGAATGTACAAGATAAAGGGAAGGAACTTAGGCTCATGGATTGGGAACATGCATGGGCGAAATTCTCTGACCCGGCGGGGGCTGTCGTGAATCCCACCCACGCCGGTTGCCGAAGACTCCGGCACCGGAGATTCGGCGGGGACGGGAATCGCGCCGCGCCGGTTGGCGGGCCACCCCGCTCGATTCTCCGGCCCGGGTGGGCCGAAGTCCCGCCGCTAAAATGCCGGTCCCGCCGGCGTGAATTAAATCACCTACCTTACCGGCGGGACAAGGCGGCGCGGGCGGGCTCCGGGGTCCTGGAGGGGGCGCGGGGCGATCTGGCCCTGGGGGGTGCCCCCATGGTGGCCTGGCCCGCGATCGGGGCCCACCGATCCGCGGGCGGGCCTGTGCCGTGGGGGCACTCTTTCCCTTCCGCCTCCGCCACGGTCTCCACCATGGCGGAGGCGGTAGAGACTCCCTCCACTGTGCATGCGCGGGAATGCCGTCAGCGGCCGCTAACGCTCCCGCGCATGCGCCGCCCGGAGATGTCATTTCTGCGCCAGCTGGCGGGGCACCAAAGGCCTTTTCCGCCAGCTGGCGGGGCGGAAATTCGTCCGGCGCCTACCTAGCCCCTTAAGGTTGGGGCTCGGCCCCCAAAGATGCGGAGCATTCCGCACCTTTGGGGCGGCGCGATGCCCGTCTGATTTGCGCCGTTTTGGGCGCCAGTCGGCGGACATCGCGCCGTTTCCGGAGAATTTCGCCCATGAAGTCCCATAACGTAGAGCACATGTGTCAGTTTGGACAGTAAGTCTGACAGTGAGCATGCCCACAGGAAGAGATTAAGAACCTTTGAAAGAACATCTCATAATAGGAAGGAGACATCACACAGTAGCAGTCTGGAACACGTTATAAAGCAGGCAACTTAACGGGGTCAAGAAATATGGTACAGACTAGAATGCTACTAGGAGAAGAAGCCCATATGACCTAGAGATTTTAGTGGCTTCCAGCAAATTAGATTATAAAATAATAAAATTTGCAAAACAGTAAGAACTGCAAAGTTTGAAAGGATTTGGGGTGTACACGGAGGTCACAGATAGGGGACAATGAATTATGTGTCGTAGTTGGGTATGCACAGAAAGATGCTTTCTGATGGCCAAAGCCAGGCTGGTGGCATGAGATTTTGAAAAAACTTGATTGACCAAGGTAAAAGAGTAGATTCACTGATGGCAGGAGAGGTTATTTTGAACTTATTTTCAGCTCTGTTAGTCACAAATGCTTGGGAATGTCAGTCTGTATATATTAAAGCTGCTTTCTCACATGGACATCAGCTTAATAGAGAAATGTGTCTTTGGCCTCAGAGAGGCGCCACAAACAGAAAACGTACTCTGTAAGTTAAATAAATGTGTATACGGGTTGAAGGACCCCTATTTCTCAATGAGGTTGGTTTTGTTAACGTTAGATTAATTGAAAGCAGACCCCACGATGTTTTATTGGCACCATGGAGCGAAACCTTCGGGCATCTTCATGATGCATGGAGATGATTTTTTGTGGGGTGGTAGCAGAAAATTTGAAAATACTGTTATTAATGGGCTTAGAATGGAGTTGAAGATTGGAAGTCAGCCTCTGGTGCATTCAAATATATTTGGTTAGAAATTGGGCAGAGTGGTTCGCATTTCACTCTACATCAGCAACTTTACTTGGAGAATATTAACTCCATAGAAATTGCTCTTGGTAGGGCCTCACAAAAGGATACAGAGACTCCTAAAATGGAAAAAGGGGAACTCCAATGTTTAACTGGGCAGCTGAGTTGGTTAGCTGGACAAACAAGACCGGTAACCAGTTTTGATGCTTTAGAACTAAGCACTAACATGACCAATCCTAAAGTTGAAGGAATTATTAGAGCTGTTATGGGCCAGGGTTTAGAGAACCCCAAAGTGTATCATGGAGTTCACCTGAACCACAACTTTAAATAGATTTTGGTTACGGGGAACACAAGGGCCTACTTTACAAGTGTGATGCAACAGAGAACTAAGAGTATTTTTAAATAAAAACAATGTTTAGTCTATGAATCCAGTTGACATTTTTAAACACACACAGTAAGCATCTTAGCAAATATCAACTCAAATACTCCCCGCAAAGAATACAGTACTCTATAAGTAACCCTTAATCTTTCCTGACAACATCCATAAGACAAAAGACCCTTTTTACAGAAAGACAATTAAATTCTCTACTGAGAATTGTTAAATTAGCAAGTGATCTGAAGGCATTCTTTTCATACAGAGAGAGATCAGAATTACACTTTATTTCTCTGGCTGCAGCTCCCAATCTGCAAAACGAAACAAAACACACCCTATAGCTGCAAGCTCAAAGCGAAAGTAAAACAGACAGCTCCACCCACACGCTGACATCACTGCAGCTATTTGATAAACACCCATTTCTTAAAGGTACAGCCACTACAGCTATTTGATAAGCACCCATTTCTTAAAGGTACCTCCACTACAGCTATTTGATGAACACCATGGGCGGGATTCTCCAACCCCCCACCGGGTCAGAGAATCACCGGGGGCTGGCGTGAATCCTGCCACCGCCGTGTCCCGAATTCTCTGCCACCAGAGATTCGGCGGGGGCGGGAATCGCGCCGCGCCGGTCGGCGGGCAAACCCCCGGCGATTCTCCGGCCCGCGATGGGCCGAAGTCTCGCCGCTGTCAACCCTCTCCCGCCGGCGTGGATTAAACCACCCACCTTACCGGCAGGAGCAGGCGGCACGGGTGGGCTCCAGAGTCCTGGGGGGGCACAGGGCGATCTGGCCCCGGGGGGTGCCCCAACGGTGGCCTGGCCCGCGATCTGGGCACACCGATCCGCGGGCCTGTGCCGTGGGGGCACTCTTTTTCTTCCGCCTTCGCCATGGTCTTCACCATGGCGGAGGCGGAAGAGATCCCGTCCCCTGCGCATGCACAGGGATGACGTCAGCAGCTGCCGGCGCTCCCACGCATGCGCGGACTTACGCAGGCCGGCGAAGTCCTTTCGGCCCCATCTGGCGTGGCGCCAAAAGCCTTCCACGCCAGCCGGTGGAGCGGAAACCACTCTGGCATGGGCCTAGCCCCTCAAGGTGAGGGCTTGGCCCCTAAAGGTGTGGAGACTTCCCACCACTCCAACATGCCGCGACCCCCCGCCCCGCTGGGTAGGTGAGAATCCCGCCCCTATTCTTAAAGGTACTCTCACATGACAGAGCAAACAAAACATTGGTGAAATTATGTTTTGAAATTCCCATCTTTAGGTGATATTAGACAACTGAAACTGATTGTTTATAGTGAAGAGTCTTATGTTAATCTCTGTGTTGGCTTGTTGAGTGCAGGAGGTTTTATTATTTTTCTCCTGGCGGAGAAAGGTAAATGTTGTCCTTTTGCATGGGAAACTAAAAAGATACGAAAAGTGGTAAAAAGTACATTGGCAGTGGAGACATTTGCCCTAGTGGAGACAGTGGATATGGAGCGGGATTCTCCTCTCGTGGGACAAGTCCCCACGCCGGCGGGAAAACTTGTGCGAACCGCTCCGGTATCAACAGCTCCCAAAAGTGCAGAGTTCTCTGCACTTCCGTGGGCTAGGTGGATGCTGGAGTGGTTGCCGCCGCGCCAACCACCGCCGAAGGGCCGGCGTGATCTCGCGCATGCGCGGAACTGCCGGCGTGGAAGGAAGGAGTGCCCCACGGCACAGGCCCACCCACAGATCAGTGAGCCCCGATCGCGGGCCAGGCCACCGTGGGGGCCCCCCCTGGGGTCGGATCCCCCCGCGACTCCCAGAGGACCACTCCAGCCGACTTACCTGCCAGATCCCACCGTGTGCGACCATGTCTAATCCACGCTGGCGGGACTGGCCAGAAATGGGTGGCCGCTCGGCCCATCGGGGCCTGGAGAATTGCAGGAGGGACCGCTGCCAACGGCCCCCGACCGTCATGGCGTGAACCCCGCCCCCGCGCCAAAACTAGCACCAGAGAATACGGCAGCCGGCGTCAGGGCTGTGGAGCAGGATTCGCGCCGCCCCCCACCCCCCGGGGATTCTCCGACCCGGCGGGAAGTCGGCGAATCCCGCTGATGGCATTTTCTGTATCCAAGATCCTGATTGAAATTTTGAATGGAACAGGACATTCAGGAACAATACCTACAGAGCGTAGGACCCTTTGAAGGAATGTCCACTCTACAAAATGCATCAATGAAAAGAGACTATGGATTGACATAGCGAGCCTGAAAAAGTTGCTAGAGAACAGGGAGATTCACAAGATCAAGTGGGTTAATAGCAGTTAGCAATTATCTGACTTTTCGACGAAAAGAGGTGCTAGCTCGAAAAGTTATTAGAAATTCTTAAAGAGGGGCACCTTTTCTGATAAGGAAGAGATATGTGAGTGCAACAAGGTGGAATAGGGTGCACTTGTTGCAGAGAAAAACATATATATATATATTTGTGTTATGGTATATTGTAATTTACGCCAGAATTAAAGATGAATTGTTTTTCTTTTAAGAGGCAGAATCTGTTAGGAAGGAGTTCATGTTCTTCAGTGCTTAAATTGGAATTGGGGTTTAAATTGTTTAATACATTGTATTTATTGTTTAATAGACTGCACCAATGTATAAAGGGGATACAGATGGCACTGTTTTGTTGTTGAAGTGATTACTCAACACAAAGTTGATGAAGTCAAGACTTGCTTTCTTGTTCTTATCATGGAAATCCCATCAGAGCTTAACAAGGGAGGGAGTTCCAGGATTTTTACCCAGAGACAGTGAAGGTATAGTAATATAGTTCCAAGTCAGGATGGTGCGTGACCTGGCTGAGGGAACTTGAAGATGGCGGTGTTCCCATATCTCTGTTGCCCGTGTACATCTATGTGGTAGATGTCACTGGTTTTGTAGGTGCTGTTGAAGGAGCTTTGGTGAGTTACTGCAGTGCATCTTGTAGATGTTATGCACTGGTACCACAGTATGTCGGTGGTGGAGGTTGATAATGTTTGCGGATGGGGTGCCAATCAAGTGAGCTGCTTTGTTTTGGATGGTGTCCAGCTTGAGTGTTGTTGGAGCTGTACTCATCCAGGTAAGAGTATTCCATCACACTCCAGAGGCGGGATTCTCCCCTACCTGGTGGGACGGGGGGTCCCGGCGGGATAGAGTGGCGTGAACCATTCTGGCGTCGGGCTGCCCCAAAGATGCGGATTTCTCCGCACCTTTAGGGGCCAAGCCCTCACCTTTAGGGGCTAGGCCCGCGCCGCAGTGGTTGCCGTCCCGCTGGCTGGCGTGGAAGGCCTTTGGCTCCACGGCAGCTGGGGCCGAAGGGATTCCGCTGGCTGGCGGAAGTCCACGCATGCGCGGGAGCATCAGCGACCGCTGACGTCATCCCCGCGCATGCGTGGGGGGGGGTCACCTTCACGTCGGCCATCGCGGAGACGATGGCCGACGCAGAGGGGAAAGAGTGCCCCCACGGCACAGGCTCGTCCGCAGATCGGTGGCCCTGATCGCGGGCCAGGCCACCGTGGGGGCACCCCCCGTGGCCAGATCGCCCCGTGCCCCTCCCAGGACCCCAGAGCCCGCTCGCGCCGCCTGGTCCTGCTGGTAAGTGAGGTGGTTTAATTAACGCCGGCGGGACCAGCATTACAGCAGTGGGACTTCGGCCCATCAAGGGCCGGAGAATCGCCGGGGGGTCCCGCCGACCGGCACGGTGCGCGATTCCCGCCCCCACCGCATCTCCGGTGCCAGAGAATTCGGCAGCCAGCGGGGGCGGGATTCACGCCGCCCCCCACCCCCCCCCCCGGCGATTCTCCGACCCGGCGGGGGGGGTCGGAGAATCCCACCCCTGACCTTTGATTTGTAGATGGTGGACAGACTTTGGGGAGTCAAGAGGCTACTTTCTGCAGAATTCCTAGCCTCTGACCTGCTCTTATAACCATAGTATTTATAGGGCCAATCCAGTCCCATTTCTGGTTAATGGTAACCCCCAAGATGTTGATAGTGGGGGATTGAGTGATGACAATGACATTGAATGTCAAGAGTAAATGGGTGGATGCTCTCTTGTTGGAGATGGTTATTACTTGGCACGAATATGCTGTGAATGTTATTTCTCACTTATCAGCCCAAGCTTGAATGTTGCCCAGGTCTTGCTGTCTATGGACAAAGACTGTTTTAATATTCAAAGAGTTGTGAATGGTGCTGAACATTGTGCAATTAGCAACAATCAGCCCCACTTCTGACTTTATAATAAAGAGAAAGGGCGAAATTCTCCCCCAACGGCGCGATGTCCGCCGACTGGCGCCAAAAACGGCGCCAATCAGGCGGGCATCGCGCCGGCCCAAAGGTGCGGAATGCTCCGCATCTTTGGGGGCCGAGCCCCAACATTGAGGGGCTAGGCCGGATTTCCGCCCCGCCAGCTGGCGGAAATGGCGTTTGCTGCCCCGCCAGCTGGCGCAGAAATGTGGCGCATGCGCGGGAGCGTCAGCGGCTGCCGACAGTTTCCCGTGCATGCGCAGTGGGGAGAGTCTCTTCCGCCTCCGCCATGGTGGAGGCCGTGGTGGAGGTGGAAGGGAAAGAGTGCCCCCATGGCACAGGCCCGCCCGCGGATCGGTGGGCCCCTATCGCGGGCCAGGCCACCGTGGGGGCACCCACGGGGTCAGATTGCCCCACGCCCCCCCCCCAGGACCCCAGAGCCCGCCCACGCCACCTGGTCCCACCGGTAAATACCAGCTTTGATTTACGCCGGCGGGACAGGCAATTTCTGGGCGGGACTTTGGCCCATCCGGGCCGGAGAATTGAGCGGGGGGTCCCGCCAACCGGCGCGGCCCGATTCCCGCCCCCGTGCAATCTCCGGTACTGGAGACTTCGGCGGGGGCGGGATTCACGGCGGCCAACGGCCATTCTCCGACCCGGCGGGGGGTCGGAGAATGACGCCCAAAGTCATTGATGAAGTGACTGAAAATTTATAATTCTAATATGTGAAGTGTTTGTTAACATCTTCTTTAACTCTAATTTTTCTGCGTGTGGGTGAGTTTGTTTGTGTCTGTGCATGTGTTTTTCTCATGCTTCATAAAACTCGCCTGGAAAACCGGGACAGTGGAATTTCAGGTGGGCGGAATTCCTTTAAATACTGCAATCTCACACCTGTTTTCTTACCTGGGAGTAAGCTTTTGCTTACAGAAATTATTCTCAGTGTCTTTTTGCTGCTTCAGAGGTAATTTCTACTACTTTAGGCATCATTTCTACTGTTTCCCAGCTTCAGCATAACTGTGGATCTTAGATGAGGAATGAAAGCAACATCACCACCAGCAGCAGGGGCAGGGGCAGGACCAGCCTTCTCCTCAAACATCTGTCACTCTACAGAAGAGAGGGGAGGATTACCAAGCTCCAGCTCACAGCAGGCGATACCTGCAAGACAGAGTTGCAGGCAGGGGAGAAGTTTTCTGGATATGACTTTGGACAGCAGTGCCTCATGAAGTGCAGGGTTTTAGTTAGATTGCCCCAATATCTGCAGCCTCCTGGGAGAAGGGGCAACCTAACTAAAACCCGCCAAGCAGAGACATATTGTCAATGCCTGTTAAAATCAGCCTTATATACTTGCCTCTAGCTTGGAAGACAGAGTGGGAGGTGTGGAGATAAGATGCACATCAGGATATGAATGAACCATTCCACTCACCTTTACTGCCCTGGTTAGATCATTAAGCCTCTCCCAGTACTGTGTCCAGGAGATGGTATCACACTCTTGGTGTTATCCTCCTCAGCAGCTTCAAACCTTTTTTTTTGTTGGCAGGTAATTTGCACACAGCAAGCACCCATAAATGGCAATTTGATAATGACCTGGCAATCTGGTTTTGTTATATTGATTCAGGGATAAATATTTTCCAGGACATGAGGATAATTTCCCCGCTGTTCTTCAGCGGCCATGGGATCCGTTACATCTTTCTGAGAGGGCAGATCATGCTCTAGTTTGACATCTCAGCTGAAAGGCAGTGCATTCAACAATGTTGCGCTCCCTTGATAAACATAGAACATACAATGCAGAAGGAGGCCATTCGGCCCATCGAGTCTGCACCGACCCACTTAAGCCCTCACTTCCACCCTATCCCCGTAACCCAATAACCCCTCCTAACCTTTTTTTGGACACTAAGGGCAATTTAGCATGGCCAATCCACCTAACCTGCATGTCTTTGGACTGTGGGAGGAAACCAGAGCACCCGGAGGAAACCCACGCAGACGCGGGGAGAACGTGCAGACTCTGCACAGACAGTGACCCAGCGGGGAATCGAACCTGGGACCCTGGAGCTGTGAAGCCACAGTGCTAGCCACTTGTGCTACCGTGCTGCCCAGTTATTTTTACAACTAAGTCCTGGAGTAGGATTTGAATCTGCAACCTTCTAAATCAAAGTTATGATGCTGCAAACTGAGTCACAGCTGACATTCAAATTGGGACAATGTATTTGCTTTATGTCTTTATTTGATTATTCCAGTAAAGGTAAGGTAGGTAAAGTCGCCATAGTCCCAGATGACCATAGGCTGCTTTCACCTTTGGGGATGGTGGTTTAATCTGATGATCGCCACACCTGAGGTGAGGGACAAGGCTGAGAAGGCAGGGCCTTAATAACCTCAGCCAGTGCGGGAACTGAACCCATGCTGCCGGCCTTGTTCTGCATCGCAAACCAGCTATCTAGCCCACTGAGCTAAACCGGCCCCCGAGTACTGTATCTGTCTATTACTTAACATTTTTAGGATTTAAATGTTAGTGTCTCTCTAGTAAGCTTGTAGAAGGTTATTGTAATTTATAACAGTATTGTTGGATAACCTTGGCAGATTTCTTGAGGTCTGAAATATTTTTCCTCATGTATCTATCAGGGGTTAGGTTCTAGATATATCATCGATTCATCTTCTAGACTTGCACTGACAGGCACCGTTGGGAACTGATCCCAAATCTGTCCGTCATTCATTTCATTCCTTCCAACAGAATATCCAGGACTTTATCTGTTCACTTGATTATTTTTCCGGCTGCATTGTTCAAGATATGTTGGCTTTAGCAGCCTTCCTTTTATTATTTCAGAGTATAAATGCCTATCTGTTGCACTGAATGTGTGTTGATCTGTTAGTTATTTTCCTCATTAGACATTCTGCTGTAGAGGCATTTAAGTGGACATTTACTGCACTTGGCTTTTTATGTTTAAACCATCATGAAATGTTGGTTGAAAGTATGATTTGCAAAGTTAAAAAAGCTTAAGCAAAGCTCATTTAACCCGTTGAAACAATGGTAATTTGAAGGTTGTTTACTTATTTGTTGTACAAAAAGGTGTGCGACATAATTGTTCAGGGATTATTGCCATTTCAAATAGATGTCAACATTCAACAGACTTGCTAAAATCTAAATGTGCCATTGTTTTGAGTTAGTAGTTGCATCATTAATGTTCTATATGACTGGGACTAATTGTAGAAGGGACTTTAGTTGGCGGATTAGTTGCCTTGATACCCTGTATTCCTTCTTAACCGGTTCTTGACTATATTTCATGGCAATAGGCACTTGGCAAAGCATGATGGGTATATTAGCTTTATTTCAGTCAAGAAGTTCTGTATGTAATAGGCAGAAGGTCAGACTATGTAAACAAGTGCACAGCTATTATTGTTCTTAGGCTAGGAATTCAAGGCCTGTTGTTTAACGCTGCTCGCTTTTCTGTCTCTGGGCTTATCAAAGGAATGCCTCGTATTTCTAAATATTGCTTATTGTACCGTATAAAGTACTGCTGTACTCTTGTAAGGTGGGGACAATTAGAAGGGCTGTGGTCACTCGAACTCTAACTCCCTCCACGAACTTTGTGTTAAATAAAGGACCTTTGCAAAAACTCGAAGTGCTGACTATTTTTTCCTCAACACTGACATAAATCACACCTTGTCATTGACAAAATGAATCTTTGCTTGTTTCAAAGAATGTGATGACAGAGTGTATAGGATTGACACTAATAATAATTTAAGGAATTAAAGATCACTGGGATCTCTGTTCAAGTAATATTCTCTGTGATGTGGCTTCACAGTGCCAGGGTCCCAGGTTCGATTTCCGGCTGGGTCACTGTGTGCAGAGTCTGCGCGTTCTCCCTGTGTGTGCGTGGGTTTCCTCCGGGTGCTCCGGTTTCCTCCCATTAGTCCTGGAAGACTAGTTCATTGAAGCCTACTTGTGACAATAAGCGATTATTATTATTAAGACGTGCTGTTGGGTCATTTGGACATTCTGAATTCACCCTCTGTGTACCCGAACAGGCACTGGAATGTGGCAACCATGGGCTTTTCACAGTAACTTCACTGCAATTTAACTTGTGACAGTGAAGATTTAAAAAAAAAAAATTTAGAGCACCCAATTCATTTTTTCCCTGAAGGGGCAATTTAGCATGGCCAATCCATCTCCCTGCACATCTTTGATGTGGGGGCGAAACCCACGCAAACACGGGGATAATGTTCAAACTCCACACGGACAGTGATCCAGAGCCATGATTGAACCTGGGACCTCGGCGCCGTGAGGCAGAAATGCTAACCACTGCGCCACCGTGCTGCCGTTTGTGACAATAAAGATTATCATTACTAGTTACTCTGGTTTGATTTTCTACACGAGAATTTTTCTCTGTGACATAACCGTGTAACTTACACAGAAACTTCCTTCATACCAGGCAATGTGTGTAGTCACAACTTTTCAATGCCAAAGTGTTATGTGTCTGAAATACTTTGCACAATGATAGAACTTACAACCCAGAAAGGGGTCATTTGGCAGAACTGGTCTGTCTAGTGTTAATGCTCTGAACAAGCTTACTCTCTCCCTACTTCAGCTAACCTGATTAACATATCTTTATATTCCTTTTCCTCTCGTATAGCTTCTACACTTTTCATCTCCATGCCTTCTACATAAACATTGCCCATTTCAATGACACTTCACTGAAATCACTTAATCAGTTGGAACTCAAGCAGAAGATGATGGATTAAACTCCAACTATGGTCTTGCTATATAATAGCAATGCTACTGATATTACCGTTACCATTTTTGACTGCTTCTTTCTATCACTCCATTGATTTGCACTTGTATGCCATGCATATAAACAAATAAAAAAACAGACAGAAACCGAGTTACTGGCCCATCAAACCTTTCACAAACAGTGCATTGAAACACCCCGGTCTGAATTCTCCGCCGTCAGGATTCTCCGTTTTGTCGGCAGCCCGGGGGTTTCCCGATGACGTGGGGTTGCACCACAATGGGAAACCCCATTGACCAGCCGGCGAAACGGAGAATCCCGGCGGGACGGAGAGACCCACCCGTTTATAATCCTGAAAAAGACCGATCAATGCCCTTGGCCACTTCGAGGAAATAAATCCCAGGAAATTGCTCTCTGACATCAGGGGCGCGATTCTCCGACCCCCCCCCCACCGCGTCGGAGAATCGCCGGGGGCCGGCTTGAATCCCGCCCCCGCTGTGTCGCGAATTCTCCGCCACCGGTGATTCGGCGGGGACGGGAATTGCGCCGCGCCGGTCGGCGGGAATCCCCCGGCGATTCTCCGGTCCGCGATGGGCCGAAGTCCTAACAAAGGGAAACCCCGGAGGGCAGGGGCGCGTCCACCAGGTAAGTATGGTTAATCCCACAGGAGCGGGGGGACAGAAGCCCCCCACCAGGATAGTCACCTGGAACGTAAGGGGACTCAACGGCCTAGTGAAAAGATCCAGAATCCTCACCCACCAAAGAAACATGAAAGCCGACATAGTCTTCCTCCAAGAGACACACCTGAGAGAGCAGGACCGACTGCGGGTAAGAAAGGGCTGGGTGGGGCAGACCTACCATTCCTGCTATGGGACGAGGGCCAGGGTGGTGGCAATACTGATCAGCAAGAAGACGATGTTTAGGGCGACGAAGACGGTTACAGACCCAGGGGGACGGCACTTCATGGTCAGTGGGGCCCTGGATGGGGCACCGGTAGTACTAGTTAACGTGTCCGCGCCCTACTGGGACGACACGAGCTTCATCAAAAAGACCATGGCAGACGTCCCCGACACAGCGACGTACCGACTAATCATGGGGCGGGGACTTCAACTATGTACAGGACCCAACGACTGACAGATCAAACTCCAAAATGGGGAAAACTTCAAACATGGCTAGGGAACTCGGTCACTTTATGGAACAGATGGGAGCGGTGGACCCCTGGAGGTTCACCCACCCAGGGGAGAAGGAGTTCTCCTTCTTCGCCCCAGTACACAATGTATACACCAGAATTGACTTCTTTGTGGTGGGGAAAACGGTGCTTCCAGGGATAGACAAAGTGGAATACTCCGCAATTGTGATATCTAACCATGCTTCACACTACATGGACGTGAGGCTGGAGATGGGCAGGGCCCAACGCCCCACAAGTAGGTTGGACATTGCCCTACTAGCAGACAAGGCCTTCAACAAAAAGATATCGCAGGCCATAGCAGAGTACACGGAGAACAACCAAAACGGGGAGGTCTCACCCTCCAGGTTCTGGGAAGCGCTGAAGGCTGTATGTAGTAAGAGGGGAAATTATCGCTTTCAAAGCTCGAAGAGATAGGGAGGAAAGGGCAGCTAGGCAGCAGCTGGTCGGCTCCATACTGGAGGTAGACCGTAAATACTCCGAGGCCCCGACCATAGAGCTCCTGGCAGAGAGGAAAGAGCTACAAAGGAACTTTGATCAGCTCTCCACCAGGAAAGCAGCGCACCAACTCCGCCAGGCACGTGGGACCCTATGCGAACACGGAGAAAAAGCCAGCCGCCTGTTGGCACACCAGGTGAGAAAGCAGGCAGCCACCAGAGAAATTGCACAAATCAGGGATACCAGAGGCACATTAGAAACAGAACCGGAAAAGATTAACAAAACAAGGCCTTCTACCAAGGGCTGTACACCTCAGAGCCCTAATGTGGGAGTCTGGGATGACTTGGAACTGGGTTCACCTCCTGGGTAAAACACCTATACAACGCTCCCATGGTGAGCGTAAGGACCAACAACACCAACTCCCGATATTTCCAGCTGCACAGGGGCACCAGACAAGGATTCCCACTGCCCCACTACTGTTCGCTCTAGCGATCGAACCATTAGCAATTGTTCTCAGAGCAGTAAAAAACTGGAGGGGGATCCAAAGGGGAGGCAGAGAGCACAGAGTCTCACTCTATGTAGATGACCTGCTCCTCTCCATTTCGGACCCTCAAAGCAGCATGGACGGAATCATCGCGCTACTGAAAGAGTTTGGTGCCTTCTCGGGCTACAAACTCAACATGAGCAAAAGCGAGATCTTCCCGGTACACCCACAAGTAGGGGGGGGCAGCACTAACGGGACTGCCGTTTAAACAAGCTTGACACAAATTCTACCGGGGGATCCAAATAGCCCATGACTGGAAAGGGATCCACCAATGGAACCTCACCAGTCTGACAGAGGAAGTAAAAAAGGACCTGCAAAGATGGAACATACTCCCCCTCTCCCTCGCGGGGAGAGTCCAGACGATCAAAATGAACGTGCTGCCCAGGTACCTCTTCCTATTTAGATCCATCCCGATCTACATCCCCACGGCCTTTTTCAAAGCACGAGACAAACTAATCATGGCGTTTGTATGGGGGGGGGGGGGGGGGGGGGGGGGCCGGTGGAGAATACTAGGATCCCAAAGAAGGTCCTACAAAAAACAAAATCCAGTGGGGGGGCTAGCCCTCCCAAACCTACAATTCTACCACTGGGTGGCGACGGCCGAACGAATGAGGGGCTGGATCAAGGAGCCAGAAGCCGAGTGGGTGCGGGTGGAAGAGGCCTCTGGGCCCTCACCACAGCGGCACTCCCATCCCCACCCAAAAAACACTCCAGCAGCCCAGTGGTGATAGCCACCCTCCAGTCCTGGAAACAACTACGGCAGCAATTTGGCCTGACCAAAATGTCGGACAAAGCTCCCATCTGCAATAACCACAGGTTCACACCAGCGCTGACTGACGCCACCTTTAAAAAGTGGGGACAGGACGGAGCGACACTGACAGTCATGGCGACAGGATCGCAACAATGGACGAACTGACAGAGAAATTCCAGCTCACCAGGAGGAACGAGCTAAGGTACCTGCAACTCAAAACCTTCCTACGAAAGGAGACAAGGACGTATCCACAACCGCCACGACAGACATTACTGGAAGAGTTACTGGACGCAGGCATCCTATATAAAGGGAACTGTAGCGACATGTATGTTTAAACGGCAGTCCCGTTAGTGCTGCCCCCCTACTTGTGGGTGTACCGGGAAGATCTCGCTGGTAGAAAGGGCCTACACTGTACTGGGAGCAACAAGAAATAAATGGGAGGAGGGCCTGGGGATTGAAATCGGGTGGGGTCTCTGAAGCAAAGCACTGCGTAGGGTCAACTCCACCTACTTGTGCGCAAGGCTCAGCCTGACGCAACTGGTACATAGAGCCCACTTAACAAGAACTCGTATGAATAGGTTCTTCCCGGAGGTGGAGGATAGATGTGAATGGTGCCAAGGAGGCCCGGCCAACCACGCCCACATGTTCTGGTCTTGCCCCAGACTTGCTGGATACTGGACAGCCTTCTTCGAGGCAATGTCCAAAGTGGTGGGGATGAGGGTGGAGCCATGCCCGAAAGTGGCGGTCTTCGGCGTATCAGACCAGCCAGAGCTATTCCTGGGGAGGAGAGTGGACGCCCCTGCCTTTGCCTCCCTGATCGCCTGCCGTAGAATCCTGTTTGGCTGGCGGTCAGCTGCACCACCCAAAGCAGCAGACTGGCTGTCCGACCTCTCAGAAGCTCTCCAAATGGAGAAAATCAAATTCGCCATCCGAGAGTCAGACAACGGCTTCCACAGAACGCGGGAGCCATTCACCCAATTGTTCTGAAACCTGTTTGTGGCCAATGAACAAGCAGAAGAATAGCCAGGTAGCCAAGAATCAGGGGAAAGTAGCCGAGGCGGGGAGGGAGGGATAGACCGGGGGAGGGGGGATAGCAGCTAAACCTAAGAGAAAAGAAAGGCGAACCATAGGAGAAGGGGAGGGGAGGGGTGGAAGAGGGAGGAGACAGGGAACAATAGAGGGGAACCAATGAGGTGGGGGGGAGGCAAGAGGATGACAGCTGGAAGGAGGGCACGGGAAACAATAACAAACTTGGCATCTACAGGAGCAGAGAACCAGGAAAATCCGGGCAAAAGACGGGGCGAACGGCTGAAGCGGAGGTGATCGCGAGACGACAACGGCAGCGAAAACCATCCGGGAGAAGCAAGTGACAACACCAACACCAGACCCATTCGCGTATTGCCCTCTGTAATTGTTCTGTAATTGTTTCCCTGGCACCCAAAGGTATATGTACTCCCCCAGTTTCCCGCCCCGCCCCCCATAAACAGATGCCTACTTATGTGCTAAAAACAAGACTGCCAATTGTACAGAGCTGCTATTGTTGACCTAGCGCATAATGCCTGACCAATTATTTTATTCTAACTTTTTTGTTGTTGTTGTTTGTTTTGTTCTTTGTGCGTGTTCCCTTCTCTTCTATGTATATATATTTGTATTCTATTTTAATACATAACAGTAAATATACTTTATTCAAAAACCCATTAAAAAACATTTGTAAAAAAAAAACAAAGAGACTGCCAGAGACTCAAATCGGCAGTTTACCTATTGGACAGGATCTCATAATGGAAGCTGCTGGTACTCAGGAGAGTCCAGGGCAGGACAGGGCAGTACCATTGTTAGCTCTGTACAGAGCTCAAAGGCCTCTGGCTAACAGCCTACAAAGAAGAAACTTAGCTCGAGAACAAAGCAGTATAAAGATGATTTCTTGAAGTACGGTTTTGTTAATAGTGCCAATGTAAATAAGGATGCAAAGCCCATTTGCAGGGAAGTACTGGCAAATGAGAGAAGATTCAGATTTTGAAAGAGAAGTAGTGGGTGAAAAATTTCTTTGAGGTTGAGACCCTAGAGTCAGTTATTAACTTACAGCTGACTCAAAATGAGAAGACTACACCGTTATTTCTGTCGTAGAACACCACGGTTCCCACGCCAGCGTCGGGACATAGCCGCAGAATTTGAGAATCCAGCCCATGAGCTCCGGGGTGTCACCCGGTTGCGGCTGGTGGTGTGGGAGCCCGGAGAGTCCCACCTCATCGTCTGGTGAGTCGCGGGGACGTGGCTGGGGGTGGGGGACAACGGCTGGTTCTGCATCCTCATGTGATGACCTTGCAAGACATAATACAAGACTCATGGTGAAATCGCAGGTAGGCATGGTGTGTTAGGGAGAAGGGGTGACTCATGTGCCATAGGGACATCGCAACCCATCGGGGCCTCACTTGGATGTCCTCTGCCGAACTCCGCCTCTGCAACTGTCCGTTCCCCCCCCTCCCCCCCCCCCCCCCACTGACCAGGTCCAACACCTTCTGTTCCACAATGGGGAGGGGCCATCGGTCTGGCAGCCCCCTTCTGTTCCACAATGGAGAGGGGCCATAGGTCTGGCAGCCCCCTTCTGTTCTCTCTCTCAGTGGCTGTGGGCCACCTTCTCCTGGGGGGACAGATAATGCTCGGTGTGAGACACTCGGACGCGGGCAGTGCAGGGGGTCTGCACCCGGCCATAGTGGGCAGCACGGGTGTCAGCATGTGGTGTAAGATGGGGTTTGATTGGGGCTATCGGTGGGTGGAGTTTGGTCGCCTCTGGGGGATGAGGGTGTGGGACGAGGGGTGTGGTGTGATGGGGGTGGTACCAGGGGCACTGAGGTGGCGACTCACCCAGGCTGCCCTGAGGAGATTATGCAGCCATTTCCGGCACTGCTGCCCGGTCCTCGCGGTGGGGCACATGATGCCCATGGCCTCTTCAACCTGCGCCCAGCTGCGATTGATGTTGGCGAGCGGCAGCCTCCTTTCCCACCCTGGAGAACCGGGCGACCCGCCTCTCATTCACTGCATCCAGTAGCATCTTGAGCTCTGCTCCTGCAAATCCCGGGGTGGTGTCTTCTTGGCTGGGACAGGAGTGGGTGGGGAGTGGAGTGGAGTGCTTATACGCAGCTCCTACTTGTCAGTCTCTCCAGCGCCAATCCCGACCGCAGTGAATCCGACGCTGGTGTCAGCTGGAATATCACTAGATCCATGTGGTGGGAATGCTAGCTCATTAGCATATCCTGAATTGCTCTGGGAATGGCACCCCCATCAGGACCGTGGAACATCCTCCATTGAGTCCCGGCGTCGGCACTTAGTCTCAAACACAGAATCCAGCCCTTGATCTTTCAGATTAGATTTTAAAACTGTGGATTTGTCTCCTAGTTCTGCTAGATGGATAAAGACTGCTTGACATTGCTGGCCGGTCTAAGCTGCACTGACTGACAAGCAAAGGTATACGGGGTGTCCTGATCCCTCGGGTGCTCAGTGTAAATGACATGCTGCATTTCAGCTGTGCTACCATTTTTGCGATCACACCTAGATTCTGCTCCGATCACTGTTTTATCCGATGACGTATAATTCAATTGTACTCTTCTCTCCTCCTCGGACCTCCACTTCGAGCAATCACTTGTCCCAATTTTGTCCCTTGTATTTTCAATCATGGGATAACTTACATCTTCAATACTTAGGAGGTAAACTGGCAAAGCTGCTTGTCCACTTGGTAAAGGTGAATATAACAACCCCGCCCCCCCCCCCCCCCCCCCCCCCCCCCACCACCACCACCACCTCCACATCTCCTTTATTTTGGCTTTTATTGTAACTGCAGCTTGTACAAAAAATATTGCCGAAAGACATCGTGATGCCTGGATAAACTCAGCCAAGTAATGCTGAATCCACTTTATCCACTACACAGAAAGGTGTGGAGCAGAGCCAGGGCCCTGCTTTTTAACAATTCTTTTATTCTTTCTTACAGGTACCTCCACAATGTGGAAAGGTGATTTTAACAGGAGTAGGGCAGGAAACTGGATCAACAATGCCACACTTACACGGGATGGGAATGAGATGAAGCAAACAAAAATGAGCACAAATAGTAAAAGGATAAACAGCAAATAACATTAAGAACAGAGAGAATAATGGATGGGACGTTTTGCTGTGCCCCCCTCCTTTCCGCCCCCCCTTCCCTTCCAGCGATGTGTTTTCTGGCGGGGGAGGTGGGGTTGGCCGCCATTGGCCAGCAATGGGCTCTCTTGTTCCCGCCAATATCTATGCCAATTTGCATGGCTCACATCCTCCATCGCCAGGGAAACCACCACAACGAGGTGTGTGTGTGTATGTGTGTGGGAATTGTGTGTGTGTGTGTGTGGGGGGGGGGGGGGGGGGGGTGCACCAGTGGGACCGGAAGATCCTGTCAGCAGGAAGGACCTGGAGCTATTCATCAACAGTTAGTGGGCAAGCACCGGTATCCCATGGAACGCGAGCAATTCCAATGAAAAATGGTATCCGAATCCCCGGGGTCGGGATTGACACACAAGAAATGAAATGAAATGAAAATCGCTTTATCACAAGTAGGCTTCAAATGAAGTTACCGTGAAAAGCCCCTAGTCGCCACATTCCGGCGCCTGTTCGTTGAGGCTGGTACGGGAATTGAACTGTGCTGCTGGCCTACCTTGGTCTGCTTTGAAAGCCAGCTCTTTAGCCCTGTGCTAAACCAGCCCCTGAGGGTTGAGGCTGACAAGCTGCAGCCACATATTAGCACTCCACTCCCCACGTACATTCATCCCAGCGAACAAGATGGCAGCACAGAGAGCGACACCCCAATTTATGGAAGCGGAGCTGGATACATTGTTGGACAGTGTGGAGCAGAGGTGGGCTACCCTGTACCCCGGGTTGGGAAGGAGGCTGCCACCTGCCACTGGACACTGGGTCTGGGTGCAGGTGGCAGAGGCTGTGAGCGTTGTGGGCCGCACCGCCAGGATCGGACAGCAGTGCAGAAGTAGCTACACAACCTCCTCAGGGCGGCCATGGTGAATAGGCAGCACCGTGCCCCTGGAACTAACCCGTGTCCCACGCCTGCAACTCACCTCCCCAATCCAGAGGGTGGCCAGACAACACCTGCTGGCAGTGTGCATTCTCCCCACTGTGCAACGCATGCCAGCACCCATACCGGCTGCCATGGCTGGGTGCCCTGGCCACAAAGGCCACCAGATACCCACCCCCTGTGCTGCATGCGTCTGACTATCGAACACTGTGTACTTTCTGTCTCTGCCGACAGCCCCCCCTCCCATCCGTCAGGATAAGGCGGTGCAGGGAGAGAGAATACCGGGAGTGACCGCAGTATGTGATACCTCACAACAGCAGGCACTGTACCTGGTCGGTGGGCCTGGAGAGAGGGCAGCCGCCAATGTGGAGCTCAGCATCGGGCAAGCAAGTGAAAACCCACTGAGTTGCAGTTCCCAATGGCACTTGTGGCACGCCCCCCACACCATCCCCCCGACACCACACCTCCTAAAACCCCAACGTGCAATACAATCACTTGTCATGTCTTGTGTTGTGCAGGATCACCTGGCGAAGAGGCGCTTCAGGTGTCCCCTGCCCCCGACCCCGACTCGAAGTGGATAGCAACAAGGAAGAGGTAATAAACAATGCCGAGAACTGCAGCCCGAGACACCCCAGCGCACCAGTCTGGAGACAAAACTGACTTCCCATCACAGCTGACTCCAACACCCTCCACTGTCCCAGAGACACTCGCCTCAATTGGGCACTTTAGCAAAGAGGCGACTGGGGTACTATTTGGTGCGCACCACAAACACACGTGCTGTGGCACATCAGTTGGAGGTAGGATCCCCCAAGGGGGCGGACAGTCGGAGGGCGGCCCAACCCCAGGGACTAGCTGCCGTTCGTAGAGGTTTCAGGCTTCTGGAAAGAGTGGTCCAATTGATAGTGGAGATGCAGTCACAGAGCCGGGGCTGCATGAGGGCTAATAAGCAACCATCCAGCACCTGCAGTGCAGATAGAGGAGTCCACCCATCTTCAGAGGCAGGAGGTGGTGCCGACCATCACCGTTTCACTGGTGTCCTTTGTGGAGGCCTTGTGGTGAAGGTTGCAGCCACGGGTCAGGTTGTTCAAGGCTTGTGGCACTGTGTGCGGTGGTGGCCGAGGCACAGGGCAGAGCTGCCCTGTCACAGGCAACTATGTACCAGAGCCACCTTGATATTGCAGCGGCGCTCTATAGCTTGGCCCAGTCACAGCAGGTCATGGCTAAGGACATCGGCAGCATTGCCCGGTCTCTGGCTGACCTGAGCCCGTCCCAGAGGCTCCTCTGCCACCTGCCGCTGCCAGTCCTAGAGGCTCGCTCCCAGCTCAACCAAGGTCTCAATGTTCATGCCATGGAGCACAGGGAGTTGACCACCCCCATTAGATTAAAAATCCAAGAGTTGTACAGGTTTATGTCAGCAAAGTTGGAAATTACCATAGATCCAGAAGAGGTGGAGAGGTGTACTTCAGTCCTAGCTTGGCTTGTCAACTTGTTCTCTCAGGGAATTGGAATTGTAATACTTGGCACAACACATTTGTGCACAAATTAATCATGCCAACTGAGGAAGCTATTATTCCAAACAAGGCTCTGAAAGTTTTTTTTTCCAAGTTATGGATCTTTTGTGTAAAAATACATTTGTTTCAGATGTTTCTATTTCAATTTGATACTTAGATTTTCCATAAAGAAGAAACTTCCAAAGGATATGTGTTGTATGATAAATTATATGAATTCATTTCATGAAATGAATTTCAAAGCGTACAATTGAAATGATTTCCTATCCTGCCTTTTTTCAAATGAAAATAAAAGTAATTATATTATTTTTAATCGTAGAAAGGTTTGAATAATGAGCAGCCTCTTGTCTGAAAATGTATGGCTAAATAAAGTCAAATGGGCGGGGTTTTCCCATGCAGTGTGCCATCGCCAGCAGCGGGATTGTCCGCTCCCCCCACCTGCCAATGGGATTTCCCATTGGGGCCACCCCACGCCGCCAGGAAACACACGGGTGTGGGTGCACTGCCAGCGCAACGGAGATGCCCTCCAATGGAGAATCCAGCCCAATGTTTTTAATCATTTATTGTCACAATGTTTGCGCATGAGCTTATTAGTCCAACACAACATTGCAGTCAAAAGGGCTGATGGGCAACAGTTCCTCTGCTTTCCAGAGACAGGAGAAAAATCCAGGCTGGTCCTCAAAATTCTACACTACTGTTAGCCAATTTTCTGATAAGTAAATAACTGAGGCCGGGTCAACCCTCTTGGGTAAATGTAGAAGATCCCATGGCACTATTCAAAGGAAAGCAGTGCAGTTATCTCCAATCAGTCAATATTTATCCCCAATTAACATCAGTAAAACAGATGATCCTGGTCATTATCAGATTTCTCTTTAAGGGAACTTGATGTGTACATGCTGGCTGTCTGGTTTCCTACTTACAACAGTGACCTCACTTCACCTACTTCATTGGCCATAAGAGGGCATTGGGATGTGCTGAAGTCATAAAAGGTGCTTCATAAATATTAATTCATATTTTTATTATTTATTTTAGAGTAATCACAGAAATCTATGGATGCCAAATTATTTTATAACTGTAAACACAGGGCAGCACGGTGGCACAGTGGTTAGCATTGCTGCCTATGGCGCTGAGGACCTGGGTTCGAATCCCGGACCTGGGTCACTGTCCATGTGGAGTTTGCACGTTCTCCCTGTGTTTGCGTGGGTTTCACCCCCACAACTCAAAAATGTGCAGGATGGGTGGATTGGCCACACTAAATTGCCCCTTAATTGGAAAAACTAATTGGGCACTCTAAATTTATTTTAAATAATAAAAAAAATAACTGTAAACAGGAAAAATCTTTCCTCTCTGAGAGATTAAGGAGTTAAGGTGGCTCAGGTCCTTGATTGTTTTATTGCCAACAGAAGCTTTCTCATCTTATCTTCAGAAGCAATTGCTATGCCTGTCAGGTTGTGAACATCTTCACAGTTTATTCAGCATTGCCAGTGACACAACTAACAGACATATTTCAGTTTTCTTCTGTAACGTATTAATATATGGTAATTATGACTTTACAAGCAGGTCTTCCCTTCCTTTGCAGCATTTTAAATTGATTGAAAGCTAATTTCCTTACAGATTTTGTGGTACTTCATCTGAAAATAGTACTACTTGATAGTGCCAATAACTACATCTAATTTGGAACGTTCATTGCATTAAGTTGAACGTTTGCATGTCTCATTTTTTTCTTTGACTATGTAGGCAGTTTACTGACACAAACAACTTCATTTCCTTTAAGATCGCATATTCCCAAGTTTGCCAATGTTTCCATTCCTCTTTTTCCCAACATAGTGTTTAATTTAATTTGAGTATCTTCGTATACATTTTTGCATTGAGCTTCATTGCATTCATAATCTTCATTAGGTCCTTTATTTTATGTTGCACTTCAGTCCCCAGTAGACCTACTATTATAATAAACCTCATATTTCCCTATTTTTATTCTAATAACATTTTATTACAATATATCGACATTATTCAAAATAAATACAATACTGTATCTTATCTCTTATCCTGTCCATTTTATTTTGGCATTTTAAATTATTTTGGAGGCTTTGTAATTTTCCCCTTCCAAAATTAATCCAGTAATCACTCATTTAATTCTGCTCACGTCAGTCAATACAATACATCTCACAATTGAATTTCTAATTGAGGATAGCACACAAAGATGTCTGCCATACCTATTCATTTTTTCAAGGCAGTCTTTTATGGCTGTAATCAGAAGGTGAAAATCAAAACCTCACAGAACTCCCTTGGTAGATTCACAATGGGTATTCTTTACTTGTAGTCAAGAAGCAAGGGTATGGATTGTTTCATTTTCCTGTTTTAATTTGTGACTCAGTAGTAACCAAACGGTACATCATTCTCCTCGAATAATTCAATACTGTCTTTTGAAAGAAAAATTGTGGTGACTTTGTAAAATACGTAACATTCACTTTGCACTATTTGTTTTGTTACGGATGCCACTAATTTCTCCTTTTACCACCCATCCATAAACAGAAAGATGTTTTGATTTATTCCCCTCTTTATAAGTGGTGGCGTATTTTCCAACCCCCTGATTCTGGTGTCATGCAATTGTCTCGTCATAAATAAACACAAACCTGAGATAGGATTACCTTAAAGGGTTATTTTATTTGTACACACTCAAAAGGCAATAGGAGGGCCCCAATGATATCTCCATATACTGACTGTAAAGAGAGGGATAGAGTAAAGAAATATTTTCAGTGCAAAGACCACCGAGAAAAGCAAAATTGTTTCACATGGTTTCCAGAGTTCAGAATCAAAGTCCAATGAGGACTTTGGTGGGCTGAAAATCGGTGCCGTAAAATTCACTTTTCCGGTGGTGTTGACTTCACGTGATGAGATCGGCAGGCATGCAGAGATGAATGTGTCTGGAGCTAATGGCATGGAATTTCCAGCAGAAGCAATGTAGATGGGGTCAGTTGTTCAACTTGGCACAGCTTCTTTTATGTCAGGCAACCAGTCAGATGGTAAACAGCAGACTGATCTTTGCGATTCGACAAGACAATATTATTGATTCCACAAGCTGAAGGCCCATATCACATGACTACCACCTCATCACACTGTCTTTGATAAAGGATGCATATCTCTTGTCTGGGTTTCTGAGATTGTCAAATGTCTCGACCGTTAAAAATTGAAAGGAAAGTTGCAAGGCCCTTTGTCTTAGCAGATCTCAGCAAGAGCACACTCTTGTTGGCCAGCCTAGGTTATGAGATACATAGAATCATAGAATGTTCAGTGTAGAAGGAGGCCATTCGACCCATCTGCACGGTCCTTGGAAAGAGCATCCCACTTAAGCCCACCCCATCCCCATAACTCAGTAAGCCCACCTAATCTTTTTGGACACTAAGGACATTTTATCACAGCCAATCCACCTAACCTGCACATCTTTGGACTATGGGAAGAAAGCGGAGCACCCGGAGGAAACCCACGCATACACGGGTTGAACATGCAGACTCCACACAGACAGTAACCCAAGCCGGGAATCGAACCTGGGACCCTGAAGCTGTGAAGCAACTGTGATAACCACTGTGCTACCATGCTGCTTTTGTAAAGCTCTCTTTGAATTTGGCCTGTGCAGCCCACAAGGAGTTGTTTGTGGATCTCCAGAGATAACTATGTGCAGGTTTCCCTGATACCACCAGGCAGCTCCTTTTGTTTGGGGGTCGCAGACAGAAATTGATTCAGCCATGTTCAGGATCTTTTTAATAAAAGCAAAGTACTGCAGATGCTGGAAACCTAAAATAAAACCAGAAAATGCTGGGAAGGCTCAGAAGGTCTGGTAGCGTCTGTGGAGAGAGAAGCAGAGTTCACGTTTCAAGGCTGTATGAAGAGTCATACGATAGCAGGATGTACTGAGAGGTCGACAAGGATATGCAGAAGCAGGATAAACATGTTCATAGCTTTGGTCATGAAGTGGTAAATAACTTATTCACACCAAAGAGTTGAGTCAAGTCTATTTATTAGCAAAAGCTTTTGGGGGAAAGCCAGGCACTCCGCAGTGCTCGTGGTCACCTTCTCAATTGTACAACGACAGTTAGCCTCTTTTATACATGTACATACTTGGTTAGTTCCTCATTAGCTTGGGGGGTTACATACATGACCAATTCGGCCCCCCTAGCAACAAGGGCAGCACGGTAGCATTGTGGATAGCACAATTGCTTCACAGCTCCAGGGTCCCAGGTTCGATTCCCGGCTTGGGTCACTGTTTGTGCGGAGTCTGCACATCCTCCCCGTGTGTGCGTGGGTTTCCTCTGGATGCTCCGGTTTCCTCCCACAGTCCAAAGATGTGCAGGTTAGGTGGATTGGCCATGATAAATTGCCCTTAGTGTCCAAAATTGTCCTTAGTGTTGGGTGGGGTTACTGGGTTATGGGGATAGGGTGGCGGTGTTGACCTTGGGTAGGGTGCTCTTTCCAAGAGCCGGTGCAGACTCGATGGGCTGAATGGCCTCCTTCTACACTGTAAATTCTATGATAATTCTATGATAATTAGCTTCCAATCACTCTGAGACCATTCATTATCTAATGTCCACAACGCCTTGTCCACAATTATAAGGATAACAGGTGTCTCAATAGTTAACGGTCCGTTTGTCAGAAACAGAATGACTCAGCAATTAATCAGAACGTGGCAGGTGTCAGTGGGTCAGTTAGAGAATGACTCGCCAGTAACCGTACTTATCAGCTGATTGCAGAATTAGATTGCCGTGGTGAGTAAGCTAGTATAGAATGACTCAGCAGTCCACACTATTGCAGGCATAAGCTAATAATTGAACATAATAAAACAGAGAGATTCTTAATGAATAAATGAAAAAAAAAAAATTGCTTATTGTCACGAGTAGGCTTCAATGAAGTTACTGTGAAAAGCCCCTAGTCGCCACATTCCGGCGCCTGTTCGGGGAGGCTGATACGGGAATTGAACCGTGCTGCTGGCCTGCCTTGGTCTGCTTTAAAAGCCAGCGATTTAGCCCAGTGTGCTAAACCAGCCCCCTTTTTAAAAAAAAAAATTTTTTTTATGGGGCATGAGGATCTATTAGTTGATGGTAAAAATGTCCTCCACTGCGTCCCTCCCACTCTGGTCCTTTCAAAATTTTGAAACTGTCCCAAAGGCATTGGATCCCTTGGTGATGTGATTTTCAAAGCACTCCCACACAGGGACCCTTCCCCACTGCCCAATGAAAATCCCAGCTATTTTGCCCATTACAAAAATTAAGAAATGGTCAGGGATTTGTCCGTACCTCCACCTTCACAGATTACAGCTTTAATAACAAAAGGGAAGAGTAGAGATAGCATCCATACCACAGTGATTGGCTGTTGTCTGGCAGGGCTTTTGAGGACATGATGTCCACCATTAGAATAATGATCCTTCAGATCAATGTGGATACATATCCAGAGTCCAATAATGCAGTATTTTAGGATAGCAGCAGATGTGAGGATTCTGGCCTTCTCCTCAGAGCACTGCACAAGGGGGAAATCAGGAAATGGGAGCATGCTTCCCAGGAGCAAGTGACTTCCTGCTATGAACCAACTGCAATGAGAGGAAGGCCGCCTTCTATGTTCATACTCCTATTGCACAGCATGAACAAGCAACTCTCTCTGGTGAGAATGTCCTTTAGGTTTCACTAAAAGTAAGCCATGTGCCATGAACGTTGCATAAGAAGTCACTGAACAGCTGAATAAATTTAATTTTCTCTTGCCAGGGAGAAACAGCCAGAGAGACACGTGATTTATGAACAGTGCAGGTTTCTCCTTGATGCAGAGGGCCATTAACAGCAAGCATGCAATTTTATGGAAGCTGCATGGTAACTCTGTGATGTACCAAAACTGAAAAAGTGATTCTACACCTTCAACGTTCAGCTAGTGTGTGACTCCATGTGGTAGATCATATAGGTTAATGCCAAGGATCCTGGCAACAGTCTGTATTCTGTGGTAGTCCACTGTGCCATCTGCATTTGTGGCACCAAGACAAACCACCAGATGGCTATGGGTATCAATGATTGATTCTTTGCTCATGACTGTGTTGTGCAGCCCATGCAAATGAAGGCAGCAGGGACATAATGGAGGATGTGTTATAGTGCAGATAGTTATGGTGCTTAAACAAAACTTCCACTGCTTGAGACACTCTGGAGGGGACTTTGCACCACTCATAGAGTGTGGAGGGGGCCTTGCAGCACTGGTAGAGTGTGGAGGAGACCTTGCCACACTCGTAGAATGTATGTCAACATTTGAATGGTCTGCTACACATTGCGCAGCCTCACCATCACGAGTACACAACCCTTGTCACCAAATATGCAGCGACCAGCAGTGGAAGACTTAGGAGGGAGAGGAGGAAAGGAAGGAGATGGGGAGGAGGTGACCAACACGGCTCCTATCTGGATGGACTGCCTGTGATCATCTCATCCGGCTGTGTTAACAGTAAATGCAATCCCAATTCCCCACTCATCAAGAGTCCCACACTCCGTACTTCCCTGTGTCACTGAATAAAAAAATAAATAAACATGCAAGCCAAATTTATAAATCAAATCATCTCAGATTGCATACACATATCAATAATCACGGCCGCTCCCCGGTACATGCTGTCTATGTGGCTGTGCCTTTCTGGATACTCCTATACGAACAGATAAAAGAGAAGCAGGAGTAAGGCATTCGGCCCATCGAGCCTGCTCCGCCATTTATTGGGGTAAATTTTCCACTGCCCGCCACCGGTAGTGAGGTTTCCGATGAGGTGATGAATCGTGCGCTGGGCTATAAATGGGATAGTCACCGGGTTACACACCCTGCGCGGGCAGGAGGATGCAAATGGGTCATTTGAACCTATTTGCAGCCGATTACAGGCTGGAAGCCTGATTCTCCACACCTGCATGCTGCTACCGCCCTCTCGGCCGGGATTTACATGGGTGTGGATTGCTGAAAGCATTTCCCAGTGAGGCTCTGATGTTGTGGACACCACAGTGGGTTAAGGGGATACGTGTGTAACAAAGATGCCTCCAAAGTCCATTGGGAGGGCAACCCTCCCACCCAATGCAAATCCTGTCCAACCCAGCGTCCAAATCATTCCCCCATATCAAAGACCCCACAAACCAGAGACCCCCATATCAAACCCCCCCCCCCTCCATCTGTCATGCCTGCCTGGAAGCTAAAGACCAGTCCAGGCACAGCGGTGAAAAATCACTGCTTTTTCACTTTCCAGTCCCTGACACCTCCTGTCTCAGTCAGTAGTGTAGAAAGCAGCAGCTGATCCTTCATATAAAGCCGAAACACAGCACAAAGCTTTAAACCCCCTCAGATCCTTTAATCTGCAAGGACTCTATTCACTTTCAAACAGAAATAGCTTTTAGTAGGCTGTAATTGATAGGGTTGCAGACAACCAAGTGTCTGGATTGTTTATTGTTATTTCCGTTCACACTTGAAAGCATCTCAAGTATCCTGCTGTGAAGCGAACCACAATGTTTATAAACAATTAGTTATGATTGACAGGTCCTCACCACATCAAAGGAAGTTAAGCACTTTCTTCTGAGATAAAGATTAAGTGAAAGCACTTCATTCCTAGGTGTTTATAAACATTGTGGTTAGTTTCCCACCCATAATTACAGATGTTCCTTTATCACATGTCTCTCTAACTTCCTGTTTAATGCTAATCCTAACATCAAAGCTACAGTTTGTGGGTCTATATACAACCTCCACTAATGTTTTTTGCCCCTTAGTGGTTCTCATGTGACTGTTCACTTTCTATGTTCCTCATTCGAGTGCATTCAATTTATTTTCTGAACATCAGCATTTATAAGTTTCATGCATATCAGAAAATATTCTGAATTTTATTCTTGCTGCTCAACTGAATAATTTTCATCTCACACCTTATACTCCAACGATCAGCTTATTGCCCGCTCACTTAACTTGCCAAAATCACTTTGCAGTTTCTTTCTGTCTGCTTACATTGCCAGGTAGCTTCATAGCATCAGCAAACTTGGATACAATACTCTTTGTTTATTTCATTCATGTAGATTGTAAATAGCTGAGGCCAGCACAGATCCTTGCTGCACAGCTTGCCAAATTGAAAATGCACCATTTATCCCCACACTCAGCTCCCTGTCCATTAACCAATCCTCTATCCATGGTAATATATTACCCACTACACTATGAGCCCTTATATTGCACTTTCTTGGCTGGCATCTTGTTGAACGTTCTTTTAGAAAGCAAAGTATACTACATCTACTGGTTTCCTTTTATCTAACCTACTAATTGTATGCTCACAACATTCCAATAAATTTGTCAAATATGATTTCTCTTTCGGAAAACCACATTGATGCTGTCCAATCCTACTATAAGATGCGAAGTGCATTGTTAAGACTTCCTTCGTAATAGATTGCAGCACTTTTCTGACGGCTGATGTCAGACTAATTGGCCTGTCATTCCCCGTTTTCTCTCTTTCCCTCCTTTCTTGAATAATGGTGTAACTTCTGCTAATTTCCAACCCATTGGGACTATTCTGAGAATTTTGGAAATCTTAACCAGCGCACCCACTATCTCAGCAGCTACCTCTTTTAGAATCTAAGCACGTAGGCCATCGGTTCCAAGGGATTTTGGCAAAGTTTAGACTCTTAGGTTTTTTTGATATTTTGTTCTTCTGATATTAATTAATTTAAATTGCTCTTTCTTCACAAGTCCTGTGATTATCCTCTACTTCAGGCATGAAATTCAGGTTTTTGTTATTTATTCTTCCATGGGATGTGGGCGTCACTGGCTAAGCCAAAATGTTTTGCCCATCCCTAATTGCCCCTGAGAAGGTTGTGATGGGCCATATTCTTGAACCGCTGTAGTCCATGTGATGTAGGTGCACCCACCCTGTTAGGAAGGGACCCCACGACCCGAAGGAGCAGAAATATAGTTCCAAGTCAGAATGATGTATAGCTTGGAGGGCAACTTTCAAGTGGTGATGTTTGTTTCCATGCATCTGCTGACCTTGGGAGAGGTTGTGGGTTTAGCGGGTGTCGTTGAAGGAGTTATCGCAGTGCATCTTATAGGTGATGCTCACTGCGGTCAGAGCATGTTTAGGATTACCAGTCCAAGCTTTAGATTTTCATCAGATGCGATGAGTGGTATTTGCATACAATCTATTATCTGGAACTCCAAATCTATATTTTTGCTATTGGGCTCTCAGATTAATTTGTCCTCTCGGTATGAGTATCATGTCATCATCTAGCTTCAACCTTACTTTTGAGGGCTTCATATTTGGATTGCTATCTTGAGTCACTTTGTGGTCTGTGAAGGTCATGATGTTGCATGATACATCAGTGTCTATCTGACACTTCATGTTCATTTAGTTCTCTCCTTCTGTGCAGAGGCGGACTTACAATGAAACACAACATGCCTAGGAACAGACCCCGGACCAGTGGAGGAGGGGGCGGTGCTGGCAGGTGGCTTTTGGGACATTAATCAGAGCCTGAAAGCAGCAGGCAAAGTAGAGCAACATCGGGCTTGATTGGTTGGGTCCTCTGAGAGTGGGGAAATACTATTCAAGATTGTTGAAAGGTGATGGTGACTTGGAAGGAGAGAGAGCAGTAACAAGGATCTCTGAAAAATATATTTTAAAAAAGCAGCAGCCAGGTTTCTGACCCAGGGCTGAGGAGGCCAATTAGCCAGGCAGGCAGCCTGAGCCAACAGGGAAGTCATTGAGCTTGCCATGGTGGTGCAGGCCTGCGAGGGCCAAGGGAAAAGGACGGCGTTGGGCTGGACAAGGCGGCGTGGGTGGGCTCCGGGGTCCTGGGGGGGGGCGCGGGGCGATCTGGCCCCGGGGGGTGCCCCCACAGTGGCCTGGCCCGCGATCGGGGCTCACCGATCCGCGGGCGGGCCTGTGCCATGGGGGCACTCTTTCCCTTCCGCCTCCACCACGGTCTCCACCATGGCGGAGGCGGAAGAGACTCCCTCCACTGCGCATGCGTGGGAAACTGTCAGCGGCCGCTGACGCTCCCGCGCATGCGCCGCCCGGGGATGTCATTTCCGCGCCAGCTGGCGGGGCAACAAAGGCCGTTTCCGCCAGCTGGCGGGGCGGAAATTCCTCCGGCGCTGGCCTCGCCCCTCAATGTTGGGTCTCGGCCCCCAAAGATGCGGAGCATTTCGCACCTTTGGGGCGGCGCGATGCCCGTCTGATTGGCACCGTTTTGGGCGCCAGTCGGCGGACATCGCGCCGTTTCGGGAGAATTTCGCCCCACATGTGAGTCATGTAATCCAATTAGCATTAATTTTACGATATGTGACCAGCGATGGTGAAGTTGTAGAGCAATTTCTCTCTTTTGGTCAACTAAAATCCCACATATCTGAGTGTCTGGATATTATTGCAAATTTAGGTTTGGATATCAAAAATTGTTGCAAACAGACGTTCGATAATCCCACAAATATGGCAGGAAAATATTCAGGTCTGCAAGCAAGACTAAACAATGCAGGACTCTGTGCATTATTCATCCCATGTTCCAGTCACTCCTTGAATTTAATTTGCTACATTGCAGCCTAATCCTTTGAGAAGGCCCTACAACTTTTTGACCTTGTTGAAAACCTGCATACCTTTTTTTTTGTTTCCATGCATCGGTGGAATATGGAGCAGGCACTGGGAAAATATTTGACGGTTAAAAGAATTTGTGACACCAGGTGGTTCACTCATGCAGATTCTGTTTTGGTTTTGAAACTGAACTTTACTAATATAAAATTCAGAAAAACCATGTGTAAGAGCTGAAACAAAATCAAGGAAGTTTGAAAAGTACAATATTGCTTTTTTTATTGTTTTGTGAAACCGTTTGCTTCAAAGAATTAATGCCACCAGCAAATCGCTACAAAATGCTGATACAACTAAGCAAGGAGCCCTTTCGGAGAGTCGGTGAAGATTTGATGGGCTGAATGGCCTCCTTCTAGAGTGTAGGGATTCTATGACTCTATGATGAGAAGCACAAGAAGTTATTTTTTGAGAAACTAGTGATAATTAAGTCACTTTAAAAGGGAAAGAGACAATCATTGGTAAAACTGTCAATGTTATTTGCGACACAAAATGATGAAATTGCAGAGTAGAAGTGAATCTCTGAAGAAAAGCGTTGATTTATTTTGCATGCTTTTCAACAGAAGTTTGGGTGACATTGCTAAAAGTCACTGCAATAAGAAATTGTGTGAATTCTATCAGGAGGACACAAACCTTTTTGCAGATGAAGTGAAACAATTTGTTCATTTAATCAATACTAATGAACTCTGTGCTTCGAGGTCACCAGCTGAGTTGTACAGACTTGTACGTGATGGTTTGCACACAACCTTTCCAAATGTGAAAATAATTCTGAAAATATTTTTAACAATATCTGTCACAAAGGCTTCTGCTGATGTTCCTTTTCTGCATTGAAAAAAGTGAAAAATTATTTGCAGTATTTGCATCTTGCCCTTTTTCCATGGCTGTTTTGCTCTTTTGGCCTGGAATTCTATCAACACAATGTAACTCCTGTTCTGTTATGCCATACATATGCACTGGCTGACATTTTATAACCTCTGCACTTCTGCACATGTCTATGGCTGACTTCAGAATAAGCTTTCCCTCTCTCGGTAGACTTGTTCTCATTTCAGGATCTCTTATGCCTAAGACAATCCTATCTTTAAGGTCATCTTTTAATTGCCCAAATTCACAGAAGTCTGCAAGCTGTGTTACTGCAATCACAAATTGATCAGTGGACTTTTATTCACCTTGAGTCCAAGTGTTGAATATATAGCGTTCATAGAGTTTAAAGCGTACCTTCATGGATTTCAAAGTCTCTGTTGTCTGTTTTTTTCTGTTCCTCTGAGAGATTTAGGGTGGAATATAACTTGTAGCTATCTCGCCCAACAGTGTTAAATCTGTTGCTATTCATATTGGCCCCAGCTTTCTTGCAGCCTTTTTCTGACTCACCCAACAGTTTTCTTGCAGCCTTCGCTTTGTGTTTGCGTTTTCTTGTCAGTAGCTTTTTTTAACAACAGTGAACATTTCTGTGTTGCTGTGGCTTCTCCCCAGCTTAAAACACAATTTCAGCTCCACTTCTGACAGTATGTTAATAATAATCTTTATTAGTATCACAAGTAGGCTTACATTAACACTGCAATGAAGTTACTCTGAAAATCCCCAGTCACCATACTCCGGCGCCTGTTCGGGCACACTGAGGGAGAATTCAGAATTCAAAGAACTCAGTAATTCTAGTGTAGTGTGTTTATTGAACGGAACGTAAGATGGCTCTCCACAGCCCGTTTCCCCATGGCAGAGGACACATGACTACAAGAAACCAGATTTCTTGCAGCAGCACGGTAGTATAGTGGTTAGCACAATTGCTTCACAGCTCCAGGGTCCCAGGTTCGATTCCCAGCTTGGGTCACTGTCTGTGCGGAGTCTGCACGTTCTCCCTGTGTGTGCGTGGGTTACCTCCGGGTGGTCAGGTTCCCTCCGACAGTCCAAAGATGTGCAGGTTAGGTGGATTGCAGACTCGATGGGCCGAATGGCCTCCTTCTGCACTGTAAATTCTATGATTATGAAGTAGTGATTGCATCTCAAAACCCAGCCAATGCGTTGCACCGGGTAATGAGGTTGAAATCTTTTCCCACACCTTTGTTGGTTCTAACAGAGATTCGAACTTTAAAAAAACATAATATTGTTGATTCAGAATGTACTTGGCTGTGTGCAGTCTTGTAACAAATAAGCCAGACAGATATATTTGAGGGGTTAGTCAGTATTATTGTACAAAGGTCTACTTAGATAAAAATGTAAAAAATGTACACATAATTCCCAATAGTGGGTGAAAACACACCTTCAAATTTAATTGGTTTTGCTTAAGTTTAAGATTCTTGTTTTGAACTCCAGTGTGTCATTCTCAAACCTAACGTGGAATTTAATCGTTTTATGATCACTTTTCCTCAGAGGATCTTTTGCTATGATATTACTAATTACGTCTGACTCAATAAACAATGCTAGATCGAAAATAACTTCATCGCTGCTTGGTTCCACAATGTACTGATCTAGGAGGCTGTTGTGAAACCATTCTACAAACTCATCTTCCAGACTACCTTTGCCAATTTGATTTGTCCAGTCTGTATGAAGATCGATGACCACCCCTCCATGATTATTCAATTTCCTTTGCTAAAAGCACCAATTATTTCTTGATTAATGTTTTATTGAATGGTAGAACTATGGTTGGGAGGGTGGGGGGGGGCAATAAATTACTCCCACCAGCTTTTTCTTCCCCTGGTTATTAAAATCCCCACCTGTATGAATTCTACCTTGTGATTATCTGAGCCCATTTTTACTGTTGTCCTCATGTGTCTCCATTCTGTATACTCCCTCCACGCCTAATTCCCTCTCAATTCTCTCCCCAGCTCCCCGCTCACTCGTCACTCCTGATCGCTCTCTGAATACTCTCCTGGTGCTCTGAAATTCATCGCTGGCTCTCAACTCACTCTGGTGTTAGAAATGAGGAGTAGCAGACTGGGTTCATGTTTTAAGTTCATACTGTTTTAAGTTCTTTTACTGGAAGTTAAAAGTCTCATTGTCATGGAAACCAGGCTAGAGCAATCATTATTCTAAGATAAGTTTGACTTGTTTGAACAACAGAACCATAGTTTGAAGAGATAACAAGTGATGTGAAACTAAACTATAATTTAACTTTGGTTAGCTAAGATTCACGCTGAAGTACACAATATGGGAACATTATATGTGCCAGTAGTGAACAATAACCCCATCTCACCAAAATAAAAGCAAAATGCTGCAGGTGCTGGAAATCTGAAGTAAAAACAGAAAGTGCTGGAAAAACTCAGCAGGTCTGGCAGCATCTGTGTGGAGAGAGAAACAGAGTTAAGGGCGGGATTCTCCGACCCCCCCACCGGGTCGGAGAATCGGCGGGGGTAGGAGTGAATCCTGCCCCCGCCGGCTGCCGAATTCTCCGGCGCCGGGGATTTGGCGGGGGCGGAAATGGTGCCGCGCCGTTCGGCGGCCGCTGGCAGCGCCCCCCCCCCCCCAGCGATTCTCCGGCCCGTGATGGGCCGAGTGGCCACCTGTTTTTTGCCAGTCCCGCCGGTGTAAATTGGAGTAGGTCCTTACTGGCGGAACCTGGCGGTGCGGGCAGCCTTCGGGGTTCTTGGGGGGCCCGAGGGGATCTGGCCCCGGGTGGTGCCCCCACGATGGCATGGCCCGCGATCGGGGCCCACCGATCCGTGGGCGAGCCAGCGCCGTGGGGGCACTCTATTCTTCCGCACCGGTGGCTGTAGCGGTCCGCCATTGCCGGTGCGGAAACAAAGCCCTCTGCGCATGCGTGGGAATGATGCCAGCACACGCCGGTGCTCCCGCGCATGCACCAACTCACGCCGGCCGGCCAAAAATGGCGCGAATCAGTCCGGCATCGTGCCGCCCCAAAGGTGCGGAAGTCTCCGCATCTTGAGGGGCCGAGCCCTCACCTTGAGGGGCTAGGCCCGCGCCGGACTGATTTCCGCCCCGCCAGCTGGCGGACCTTTGGTGCCCGCCAGCTGGCGCGGAAATTACTTTGCCGTGCGGCGCATGCGCGGGAGCGTCAGCGGCCGCTCATGCCATCCCCGTGCAGTGGAGACCATGGCGAAGGTGGAAGGAAAAGAGTGCCCCCACGGCACAGGCCCGCCCGCGGATCGGTGGGACCCGATCGCGGGCCAGGCCACCGTGGGGGCACAACCTGGGGCCAGATCGCCCCGCGCCCCCCCAGGACCCCGGAGCCCGCCCATGCCACCGTGTCCCACCGTCCCTAAAGTGGTTCAATCCACGCCGGCTGGCGTGGGTTGACAGCGGCGGGAGTTCGGCCCATCGCCGACCGGCGCGGCGCGATTCCCGCCCCCGCCGAATCTCCGGTGGCAGAGAATTCGCGACACGGCGGGGGCGGGATTCACGCCGGCCCCCGGCTATTCTCCGACCCGGTGGGGGGTCGGAGAATCGCGCCCATGCTCACTGATGGTCAGTTTGGGTTCCCCAAGGGCCACACAGCTCCTGACATCATTACAACCTTCAAACAAACATAGACACAAGAGCTGAAATCAAGAGGTGAGTGGGTGATTGCCCTTGACATCAAGGCAACATTTATGAGTATGCATGAAGTAGCCGAGCAAAATTGAAGTCAATGGGATTCAAAGGGAAACTTTACATTGGTTGAAGTCCTACCCAGCAGAAAGAAAGACAGCTCTGGTTGTTAGGCCAATGATGTCAGCCCCAGGACATCACTGTTGGAGCTTTTCCTGGGGTAGTATCCTAGGGAGTAAACTTCATCAGGTGAATGAGTGACCTTCCCTCAGTCATGCAGTCAGAATGAAGGCTCTCACTGATGATGGTACTCGGTTCATTCAAAATTCATCAGATACTGAAGCAGTCTTTGTCATATGCAGGAAGACCTGAGTGGCATTCAAGCTTTGTCTGATAAGTAGCAAGTAACATTTGCGCCACAGTCCAAAGACGTGCAGATTAGGTCAGTTGGCCATGCTAAATTGCCCCTAGTGTTCAAAAAGGTTAGGGAGGGTTTATTGGGTTACGGGGCTATGGTGGAAGTGAGGGCTTAAGTGGGTCGGTGCAGACTCGATGGGCCGAATGGTCTCCTTCTGCGCTGTGTGTTCTATGTAGAATTGCCAGGCAATGAGCATCTCCAAAAAAGAGAATCGAACAATGCCCCCATTACATTCAACAACATTAACATCTCAGAATCCCCAGTGATCAACATCCTGGTGGTAATCATTGACCAGAAACATATGGATCAGACATATATATATATGTAGTGTGGCTACAAGAGCAGGTCAGAGCCAGGAAAACTGCAATGATTAACTCAGTTCTTGACTCTCCAAATCGATCCACCATCTCTAAGCATTAATTGGGAGTGTGATGGAATACAGCCACTTGCCTGGATGTATTCAACTTCAACAATGCACAAAAGAAAATCTTATCAGCATTCAAGACATAGCATATTGTAGACAGAGAGTGCGACTCCCGGAGAAATTTCCGGGTCCCGTTTCGGGCGCAATTGGTGGAATGTTTCTTGTTGCCTGCAATGCCAGGAGTCACGCCACGGCATTTAGCCATTTTTTCTGGGCCTCGGGGAGTTTCTCCCCATGGAGGCCACACTTAGGAAGTTTTCCTGCACTGAGGATCTGAGCTCTCCAGCAGGACCGGGCTCTCACAGATCGGGGGGCTATTTTGACAGTCTGCCCTGATCTCTGCACACCTCTCTTACAGGAATGCCTGCTTTCAGGGTACCTCCGCCCGCTTTACCCCCCTCACAGCCTTTCTTTGGCCCCCTCAAACTCCCCATCACCCCCCCTTTCATAGGCATGCACCCCCCCCCAGACCCCGACCCTGGGCTGTGTCAACCTAGCACCCGAGCAATGCCAACTGGTCATGTTTGCAGTGCCAGGTTGGCACAGTCAGGGTGCCCGGGTGCCCAGATGCCAAAGTGGTGCCAGGGCATTGCCCTGAAACCCTGAGAGGCTCTAATAGCCTGCAAGACCCCCCGTCCCCAAGGTGCCATCATGCCTGGTCCACGCTTGCGGAATATTTAAAAGAGCTTATTGGCAAATTAAATATCATTACGCCCTCTCTGGGCGTGATCCAGATTGTAACGGTCTTGGCAAGTCAAGTGACTCGGGTGAGGTTCGTGCCTGGCTCGGTGCCCAATTTGGGGCTCTCACACGATTCACCTGGCACGGATCCAGGTGTGATGTGATGGGAAAATCGTGCACACAAACATGGACTTGGTTGAATTGCAACTTCTTTTTCTATCAGGGTATCAATAAACCAGTTACATTATTTCAGTCATCCAGAAGCTTTCATTTTGTCTGACCAGACTTATTAAATTCTAATTCATAACTTCTCATACAGGTGGGATTTAAACTCCTTTTGATGGATTCATGTCTTCAGCTCCTGGGAGGTGATCTGGTAGGCAGATCATTCATTCTTTATGGAACTGCATGATTTTATTCTGTCAATTTTAATGCCAGGTAGTAAAGTTAAAGATCTACATGAGCAATTCAACCAGTGGCCTCCCACTAACTTATCATACTCTTTTAATGAAATTCTGCTCAGCACATTCTGACCTTAGTTTGGAAAATAGACGCTGGGATCATCACACTATTATCCTGGCAATGCACTGCAATGCTGATCAGCCTATCCAAACACGAAAAGTTGATCCAAATTAGTAGTCACGGTTAGCAAGATTGACTATCATGATAATAATAATCTTTATTAGTGTCACAAGTAGGCTTACATTAACACTGCAATGAAGTTACTGTGTAAATACCCTAGTCTCCACAGTCCGGCGCCTGTTCAGGTAACTGAAGGAGAATTCAGAATGTCCAATTCACTTAACAGCACGTCTTCCGGGATTTGTGAGAGGAAACCGGAGCACCCGGAGGAAACCCACGCAGGCACGGGGAGAACATGCAGACTCCACACAGACAATGACCCAAGCCAGGAATCAAACCTGAGTCCCCAGCGCTGTGAAGCAACAGTGCTAGCCACTGTGTTACCGTTATGCCCATGCTTCGCCATCACAGGTAACTAACCATAACACTGCTTCCATATAGAAGATTTAGATGGCATACCTTTGTACTTCCATTTCAGATAACAAACTTTCAATAGAGTCACTTGAGTACAAAGGCATCAAGACAGGTTTCTAAGGATACAATACCAACTTAACGTTGCCTATTTGGATTGAGTTGTATGGCCAATTGTAATTTCTAGCTGTAAACTTATGTTGAAGTAAAATTGTACGTCTAAGTTTTTATTTAAAGTTATACATTAATCCCTGCAGACTCAAAAAAATGCCAAATGCTTTATGTCAATGTAAGGGTTAGAATCTATACTGTAAAAATGTATATTTGTATAATCCAAGTGTGCTCTGCCTGAAAGGCAGGTCCTTGGCTCATTACCTGCTGATGCTTCATCCTGAACTGTTTCTTGGCAGTGAGTAATCAGTGGTGTTTTGCCATTGCTTTCCATTCTCAGCGACAGGTCCCAAATCTGTCTTAGCCAGAATTGGAATTGAACACATGCCATTGGCATTATTCTGATCTGTATGCTAGTCATCTAGTTAACTGACTGAACCAGCTCGTTTGTATTTAGCATATACTGTGAATTCAAATGCAACTAACTAAATAGTTAGTCGTTAGTACAGAACTTGAGCATTGTTTGAAAAAAGGAACATTGTGTCTAAGCTTTTTATTTTGCACTCATCAGGGCAAATTCGCAAGAATACCAAGTGTATAGGGAAAAAGATTGTACTGCATGAGAAGAGAGTACTGGTTGGCAAGTCGATTCTGATCGGTAGAGGCATTGCCATGGAGAATGCACCAGGGCACAGTTAACTGCCAAGATTTTGTTTACATTCGAACCAGCCCGGAAACTCTGATCAATGCATTGTCATGGGGAATGAACCAGGAACGGCTGTCTCACAATCTTTTGTTTAGCTGAAAAGGAATGATGTGTGGGCATACTCCTCTGTCTACAAATGACGGGCCCTGTCTGAGAATGCATGTCGCTTCTAGCACCTGTAAGTGAGTCAGACTGCAAGCCCAACTGTAACATAAAAAGAACACAAGACCAGAAGAGCAGCAGACCATTCAACCCTTTGAGCTTGCTTCATCATTCTGTTACATGCCGGCTGATCTTTTACCTCAATGCCATCTTCCCACATTACCACTGTATCCCTTGATGTCATTGGTATCTATAAATCTATCGATAACTGTCTCAATACTCAATGAGTGAGCTTCCACAGCCCTTTGGGGTACAGGTTTACCTCCTTCTAACTGAAAAACTCATCCCAGCCCTAAATGGCCTGCCTTTTATTCTGAGATTTTGTCACCTGGTTCTAGACCTCCCAGCCAGGGGATATATCCTTCTTGCATCTATCTTGTCAAGCCCAGTACAAATTTTGTACACTTCAATGAAGTCTCCTATCGTTCTTCTAAAATCTAGAGAATGCAAGGCAGCCTTCTCAATATCCCCTCATAGAACAATTCTACCACCTCAGGGATTAGACTGGTGAACCTTCATTGCACTGTCTCAATGGCCAGTTTTTCCTTCCTCAATAAGAAGACCAAAATTACACATAATATTCAAGGTGTGGCTTCACCAAGACTCTACATGACTGCAGCAAGACTTCCTTAAACTGTACTCAAATCCCCTTTCGTTAAAGGCTAACATGCCATTTGCCTTCCAAATTGTTTGGCGCACCTACACGTTAGCTTTCAGTGACTTATGAACAAGATCCCCCAGCTCTCTTTGGACATCATTATTTCACAATTGCTCCCCATTTAAGAATACTCGGCACTTCAGGGGCGAGATTCTCCGACCCCCCGCCGGGTCGGAGAATCGGCGGGGGCTGGCGTGAATCCCGCCCCCGCCGGTTGCCGAAGTCTCCGGCACCAGAGATTCGGCGGGGGCGGGAATCGCGCTGCGCCGGTTGGCGGGCACCCCCGCTCGATTCTCCAGCCCGGATGGGCCGAGGACCCGCCGCTAAAATGCCTGTCCCACCGGCGTAAATTAAACCACATTACCTTACCAGCGGGACAAGACGGCGCGGGCGGGCTCCGGGGTCCTGGGGGGGGTGGGGGGCGATCTGGCCCCGGGGGATGCCCCCAAGGTGGCCTGGCCCGCGGTCGGGGCCCACCGATCCGCGGGCGGGCCTGTGCCGTGGGGGCACTCTTTCCCTTCCGCCTCCGCCACGGTCTCCACCATGGCGGAGGCAGAAGAGAGTCCCTCCACTGCGCATGCATGGGAAGCTGTCAGCGGCCGCTGACACTCCCGCGCATGCGCCGCTCGGAGATGTCATTTCCGCGCCAGCTGGCGGGGCACCAAAGGCCTTTTCCACCAGCTGGCGGGGCGGAAATTCGTCCGGCGCTGACCTAGCCCCTCAAGGTTGGGGCTCGGCCCCCAAAGATGCGGAGCATTCCGCACCTTTGGGGCGGCGCGATGCCCGTCTGATTTGTGCCGTTTTGGGCGCCAGTCGGCGGACATCGCGCCGTTTCCGGAGAATTTCGCCCCTGTTTTCCCTACCAGAATGGATAACTTCACAATTATCTGCATTTTCACATCAGACTGATAATCTTAAATTGGTTGTCAGTGTAATCCTTAGCACAATCAGGATTGTTTAGCAAGTGCTGTCCAATCGCGGAATCATATCTACTGTTGGACACTTTGTTGGGAGGTTAGCAGGAGCTAGTTTTTAAATCATATTAACTTTGAATTTTAACGGAGATAACCTCGGTGTTGAGGTTTAAAGGCTTACGTTTTGTACATCAAATTCTGGCGCTACTCCAGTTTTTCTGACTGTTGTTTGAACTGACATTTCCTCTTGTGCTACAAAGTAACATTTCTTGTTACCTTGCAACTTTCACCTTATGCACTTTATAGTTTGCACTGCCTTACATTTTAGATTTGTATAAGCTGATAGTGAATGTGTAGTATAAAGGTCAATAACTATTATGCGAGTCGATAATATACATCATCAGTGATGTCTGATCACATGTCAGAGAATGCTTCTGGAAGGATATGATAAGACATTTGGAGTTTACTCAGGCCTGTGAATAGTTCTAGAAATTCCCTCTTGCTCTGGTTGTTCTGCTCTTCCCACTTGTAAATAAGCTGTAAATCTGAACAATCTCTCCGGCTTAATAACGAGCACACTTGATTTGAATAATATAAAGGGTGAGATCTTCCAGCTCTTCATTCCGGTGGAATGTACCAGTCCTGCCGATGGCGCACCCCTGCTGCGGGTTTACTGGTGGCATGGGGTGAACTCAATGGGAAATCCTATTGACAGCGGTGGGACCAGCCAGCCAATGGCCAACAGAAAGCTGCCTCTTGATGCCGAGAAACACACCCAAAGAATTTCTATAATTTTTCTCCCATTATAACAAAGTGTGGCAGTCTCCTGCCCTTGCACTTTCAGTGGAATGCCCCCTTGCAGCCTAAGGCTGCTACACTGTTTACTCTCTTTCCAAGGCCTCCGAAGGCTGGGTTTCCATGTCTGAATCTGTATCTCCGACCTCTCTCATTTCGGTGCCTTGACCCTCTTGGGGCAATGCTCGAGCCTCATTGGGCATCAGATTTGGTTTGGCTGTATTTCTCCCGAGGAATTGTGTCAAACTGGTCGTCTGGACTGTATGTGATTGAGATCCTTTTTCATGACATGACCCTGTGCCTAAGTTTGATAAGATACCAGCCCTGTCTGGCGGACAATTGTCCCTGAGATCCACTGGGTGTCGTCTGCAGTTTTAAACATAGGCTGTGTCACCTGGTGCAAATAATTTGGGCGGTTTTCATTGAAGAGGGCTACACTCTTGCAGCTCCTGGCTGTGGCGAACTATCCAGCCAATATCAGGGCAAACCAGACTAAAACCGGTCCAAAGCCTCCAGCCCATTAGCAATTCAGCTGGCACCACCCGGGTCACGGCATGCATAGTGGCCCTAAAGCAGAACAAGAATCTGTCCAGTCTTGGACCTCGACCCCAAAGTTTGATTATTTTGCTACTCATTTGAACGTTTGCATTGCCCGTTCCGCCAGCCCGTTTGAAGCCGGGTAATACGGGGCCATACAGATGTGCCACACCCCGTTCGCCTTCAGGAGTCCCGAAAACTCCTCATTTGTAAAAGCCGTTCCATTGTTAATAACCAACACGTCTGGGATACCGTGTGTGCTGAAGGACAAATGCAACTTTTCAATGGTTGCTCCTTCTGTCGACTTCCAACCACTTAGACTGGGCATCTATCAGGAGTAAGAACCTTGAGCCTTGAAATGGGCCAACAAAGTCAGCGTGCAACTGCACCCATGGTTGCCCCGGCCATTCCCAAGGTGAAGCGGCACGGCTGGCAGAAGCTTCTGCTACTCCTGACATATGCTGCCCTGCTGGGATACTCTCTCTATCTCAGCGCCCAGGCCTGGCCACCAAACATAGCTACCTGCTAACATTTTCATATTGGACACCCCTGGGTGCCCATTATGCAGATCCCCCAGGATCAGATCCTGCCCCTTGCGTGGGACAACGACATGCATACCTCACAACAGGATGCCATCTTTCACGTTAAAATCAGACATCTTCTTCGAGAATGTCCGCAACCCGTCTGGTAGCTGCTTATGCTGACCTCATATAGGACTATGTGCCTTTGAAAGGACTGGATCGGTCTGTGTCCACTCACAATGAATCCAGAAAGTTGAGCGTGGCCACTACCTCGTCCTTCCTGGGAGGAGAAGGATAGCGCATCAGCAAAGGGAGTTGACATACTGCATCTGAATTTGTGATCTGGGTACCGGGACAATTTTCAAACGAGTACTTGTAGGAGGCTAGTAGGAGGGACCAATGCTGGATCCTGGCAGAGGCGATGGGTAAAATTGCCTTGACTTCTTTCAAAATATCGAGCAGTGGCTTGTGGTCCATGATGATCATGAAATGTCGACCATACATGCATTGATGGAATTTCTTTACAGCGAATGCAACTACCAAACCTTCTTTCTCAGCCAGTGTCCTGGAGGCGAAAGCGATCGGCCTCTCTCTGCCATCTTCCACGTGATGTGATAAAACGGTACCAATGCCGTATGGTAACACATCACACATGACAATTAGCTGTTTGGCTGGATCATAATATGTTATGTGGGGGACGGTTTAGTTCAGTTGGCTAGACAGCTGGTTTGTGATGCAGAGCAAGGCCAACAGCATGGGTTCAATTCCCGTACAGGCTGAGGTCTTTCATGTAGGCCCCACCTTCTTAAACGTGTCCCTCGCCTGAGGTGTGGTGATCCTCAGGTTAAACCACCACCAGTCAGCTCTTCCCTTCAAAGGGAAAAGCAGCCTATGGTCATCTGGGACTATGGAGACTTTACCTTTACCTTTTACCAAATGTGTTAATAAGCAGGAGGATGTCAATTGTTTTTTTACTTGTATGAACGATGCTTCCTGTTGTTTTCTCCATGTCCATTCAAAAGGAGATGTAGGAGTCCAATATGGCTGCACGGCTGGGGATGAACTTGCCAAAATAGTTCACCAATCCCAAAAATGATCACAATTCCATGGTGTTCTCAGGTGTAGGAGCCTGCTGAATGGACTGTACCTTCCCCGCGACTGGGTGCAACCCCTCACAATCCACTCGGTAGCCCGAGTACAGCACTTCCCTCACATGGAAAAAGCATTTTTCTCTCCACAGGCGAACGCCCATCTCCAAAAATGACAGAGTACCTCTCCCAAATTACTTAAACATTCCTGTTTGCTTGCCCCTGTGACCAACACGTCATCCAGATGTACTGCCACTCACAGAAAACCTCGCAGTATGTTTTCCATTACCCTTTTGAATATGGAACAGGCTGATGACACTCCAAAGTCTGGTATAGTCGTACAGGCCTCTCTGGGTGTTTATAGTGACGTATTTACTGCAGGCAGCGTCCAATTCTAATTGCAAATATGTATGGCTCATATCGAGCTTGGTAAATGAGTGTCTACTGGTCAGTTTTGTATATAGGTCCTGTTATATTACGATATGCAATATATTTATTACTCTCTTAATCAAACTGAGTTGTTAAATGACAGCCGTAATCTTCCAGTAACTATTAAGTAATTTATTGAGTAATACAAACTAATCTCATGAGTTCTTTTTACTTCATACTAAACTAGTAAAACAAATAAACAACTGTAGAATATTAACAATTAAGTAAGTAGATATAAAACTATGATAACTAATAACTTCTTCTCACTAGCTTTCTCACTTTGTTCTCTCTGCAATCCTGACACACACTCCTCTGAGAAAGAGCAGAACATTTACATAGGTCCTGCTGTGAGGCCATTGAGTGTTCATTTGCCTGTACTTGCTTAACATAGTCTGATCATGTATTATCTAATACAGAGATCACTACAGGTCCTTGATGCAGGGCATTTGGTAATGATCCGACCGGGAGGCCCTGTTGACCGTCAATTTATAATCCCCACGCAATCTGACCTTCTTATCAAGTTTGGATAACGAGAGATATTGTAGGCCTGATCAAAAAGAAAAAGGAGGCATTTGTCAGGGCTAGACGGCTGGGAACAGACGAAGCCTGTGTGGAATATAAGGAAAGTAGGAAGGAACTTAAGCAAGGAGTCAGGAGGGCCAAAAGGGGTCATGAAAAGTCATTGGCAAATAGGGTTAAGGAAAATCCCAAGGCTTTTTACACGTACATAAAAAGCAAGAGGGTAGCCAGGGGAGGGAATCTATGTGTGGAGCCAGAGGAAATGGGTAAGGTACAAAACAAATACTTTGCATCAGTATTCACCAAAGAGAAGGAATCTGAAGATAGCGCCGGAGCGAGTCGACTCTCTGCGCGATCCACTTTTACTTAACTTATACTTGTTCTAATCTTTAAAAATTCAATTTTAAGACTAACATTATTACTAACCTCTCTCTTTTATGTTTTCTTGCAGGCTTGAGCATCCTCCGAGGCCCATGGATACCTTTTGACCCGACCCGACCTAACCTCCACGACCTGGAAGTGGATCGGGCCAAAACCGTAAGTGAAGCCCCGACCTCGATTTGGAGCCGACCTGGACCTCAGAGCACACATCCCGACCTAACAACCGACGCCAGTCCCTGGATCGCCCGGCCCAGTCCCCAGAGCTCCTGCCAGACGCGACCCCGGAAACGTAACCAACGCCCTGGTTCCCGCCAGCGCCCTGGACCCCGCCAGACGCAACCACCTAGCTTACACAAGGTCAGAATTCTCCCATTGGATCCCAGGATCATCCAGCCGCAGCCGCCGACCGAGGAAGCGAGGGAAATGCGGCGGTCTGCAGGTTAGACTGAAGCAACGCGGTTTGAAGACCCTTCTCCCCAGCATACTCCTGGCAAACGTCCAAGCGATCGAAAACAAGCTGGATGAACTTAACACCAGACTTACCTCTCAAAGGGAAGTAAGAGACTGTTGTGTGCTCTGTTTCACAGAGACATGGCTCACCCCCGCCTCACCGGACTGTGCCATACAACCTGCAGGCTTCTCAATTCACCGTGCGGATCGCACCGCATCATCAGGCAAAGCGAAGGGTGGAGGGGTTTGCCTCCTCATCAACACCTCCTGGTGCTTGGATGTGGCAACCCTGGCGACCTACTGCACCCCAGAATTTGGAATACCTTACCATGAAGTGTCGCCCATACTATCTCCCACGTGAGTTCACGTCAGCCATTATCACAATGGTTTACATCCCACCCCAGGCAGAAGTGAGGAAGGCCCTGGACGACTGTACACAGTTATAAACAACTACGAAACAGAACACCCGGAGGCCTTGTTCATCGTGGCCAGAGACTTCAACAAGGCCAACCTCAAGAGTGTACTGCCAAAATTCCACCAGCACATCTCCTGTCCCACCAGGGACGACAACACTCTTGGCCACTGCTACTCAAGAATCAAGGGCGCCTACCGTTCCATCCCCCGACCGCACTTTGGGAAATCAGACCATAAGACGGTGCTCCTTCTCCCGGCATACAAGCAGAAACTCAAGCGGGAGAATCCAGCTAAGAAGGTTGTGCAGTGCTGGTCCGAGGAAACAGAAGAGCTCTTACGTGACTGCTTAGAGACAGTGGACTGGTCCATATTTAAGAACTCAGCGACCAACTTAAATGAGTATGCCACCACCGTCACAGACTTCATCAGCAAATGTGTGGACGACTGCGTGCCAAAGAAAGCAGTATGTACGTTCCCCAACCGGAAACCATGGCTCAATCACGAGATTGACTCCCTACTGAAGGGCAGATCTGAGGCGTTCAAGTCAGACGATCCTGACATATACAAGAAATCCAGGTACGACCTCCGCAAAGCCATCCGAGATGCCAAGAGAGAGTCTCAAACCAAGCTAGAATCACAGACAGACTCTCAGCGATTATGGCAAGGACTAAACAACATAATGGGCTACAAAGCGAAGCCGAGCAGTATCTCCGGCAGCAGCGCACCCCTCCCCGATGAACTCAATACATTCTATGCTCGGTTCGAGCAGGGAACCAACAATCCACTGTTGAGTGTCCCAGCAGCCCATAACTCATCCATACCCACCATCACAGCTTCCGAAGTCAGATCGGCCTTCCTGAAAGTGAACCCTCGGAAGGCGACGGGCCCGGATGGGATCCCTGATCGTGCACTCAGAGCCTGCGTGGACCAGTTGGCAGAGGGGTTCGCGGACATCTTTAACCTGTCCCTACTCCACTCCGAGGTCCCCAACTGCTTCAAGAAGACCACCTTCATACCGGTGCCAAAGAAGAACCAGGCAACGAGCCTCAATGACTACCGTCTGGTGGCCCTGACTTCAGTCGTAATGAAGTGCTTCGAGAGGTTGATCATGAAGCGCATCACCCCCATACTCCCAGAACGCCTTGATCCACTGCAATTCGCATACCATCGCAACCGGTCCACGCAGATGACATTTCCCTGGCCCTACACTCATCCCGAGAGCATCTCGACAACAAGGACTCCTACATCAGACTCCTATTTATTGACTACAGCTCCGCCTTCAACACCATAATCACAGCCAAGCTCATATCAAAGCTCCAAATCCTAGGACTTGGCTCCCCACTCTGCAACTGGATCCTCGATTTTCAACCCCTTGTTGAATTCCAAATTTCTTTCTCCGTCAGTCTGGCCTCAATAAAAGTCGAGATGGATTTGCACATAAAAAGAAGTTATTTTATTCAGCTTGCAAGCTACCTAGTCCACAGTGATACAGACAACATGTTGCTGTCTGCAGTCCCGGGAACTAAGTGAACGTCCCAGACAAAGAGATCAGTACTCATACATTCAAATGGCATCAAGTTTCACATACTCGACACCCATAGGTCATCCTATGTCCCTCCTGACTTGTTTGATCTATTCTGATTGGCTCACTTCCAATCCCTTTCTCCGGCCCCTATCAATGCAGCATCACTCTCATAGACACACCTCTTCCTGCTTTTTCCATGCGGTCTCAAATCCCTTTTTCTCTACCTGCCAGAATCAAAGTGGCTTATTTCTACATTACATTAACTAATATCTCTAAAGTAACTATTTTATATCACATTCGTCATTCCCTCCTTTTATCATTCCATGATAACCGAACTATCCAATCCATAGCTACGGTTCCTCATCTAAAAAGATCCGTCGCTGCATTTCCAATTCCTGTCTTAGCCCCCCTTCATCTGCCTCACCCTCATGGATTTTAACAGTTAGATTTTTTTTTGCGGTGATTGGGGCGGTGATCTGATCCAGTGCACCCCGCATTCTACCCATCACACATTTAAGGATGGCCAGGCCCACAAAGATGCAGCCGATAGCTACCACTAGATACATGGCCATATTTATCAACCAGTCCTTCCATCCTCCAAATCCCCAGTTACCCCAAGAGCCAGGATCCTGCATCCCGTCCAAGTGATCCCGTATGCGATCCATAAATTTAGTAATGTTAGCAGTCAAGTCCTGAATCCCCATAATACACTTGCCCTGTACTATGGCGCATACCCCACCCTCACGGGCCAGAAGATAGTCAAGAGCATACCGGTTCTGCATTGCAAACAACCGTAGCTGAGACAACTCCTTAGTTATTGCCCCGAGGGCTCCCAAGGTTTCATTTCCCAAGTTGGTAAGGCCGCAAATAAAATAATTCCGATCACTGACAGCCAAGGAACCCGCCACACCTCCCAGTGTCAATACGCTCAGAATGCCCCACCCGGCTGAGTGGCCCCGGTTGGGTGCAAGAACCTGAGGTTTTTTCCAGTTCTCGCAAAATTCAGCAGAGACTGCCCGGCGTGCTAACTGATTATGCAGGTTCCACGCCGAAGGGCAGGGGACTGTGGTAGGGACTAGAGTCCCTATAGCAATTCGGCGGGGAAATGGGGGTGACAAAACGTTGGTCGCTGTACCATTAAATAAAAAGTAGTATCCTTGTTCCGTGTGCAGGCTAGCATCACAATCAGCATATCGGTTGCGTAAGGACCCCCCAGTAGCCCAGTTTATCCAACTTTGAAATGCCCATTCGGGCCGCCCAGCAATGCGGAAAGCCCTATTCCCAACAGTGATATGAGAGACATTCGCCCAGCCACAAAGGAGCTGGAGGCCGGCGTTCAATGGAACGCAAGTGTTGTAACAAACGCATTGGCCAGACGCCTGGGTGATATGGCACCTCCTGTCCGTACAGGTGGGAAACAGACATGTTATATTTGTGTCCACCTCTACCAGCAAACAGCCATATCCTTCACTGCTGAAGCAATTCTCGTACGACCGGGAATCCCTATTGGGAGTGAAGTGGCTAGGTATGTACGCCCTCCACCGTCGCAGCCTATCGTACTGTGAATGGGAATTATCCCGAGGAAGGGGAAGGCAAATAGCCGGTGGTGCTGAACCCGGATCGTAAGGAAGAGTGACCTGATCGGGCAGTGATTCGGAATGCTGACAATGAACCACCGTTTGGGGAGTGCCCCAAAGCGGTGAAACAGAAAATAACCTAGACACCGCTGCGGGGTTTGGGTAGCAGACAACCCGTCCCTGGCCATACAGACGGTGGTAAATCTGGTAGAAGAGATTCATACTACCCGGGTTTTCCTCAGTTTGGCCTTTAATTAACTTAAGTGTATCTCCCGGTAACCTACGTTCTAGCTGTACTTCCCTTCTCATACGCCCCGTCCTCTCTCTAGTCCCTTTCTCTTTCTCATAGCCTCTTCCTACACTCTTCTGACAGCCTGATTTTACCTTTATTGTACCACTCTTAACACATCCAAAATCAAATTTACATGTATTCCAAAAACAAGGCAATGTCCATATAATGTTCCCTTCCCATCGCCGGGACCGGTGCAACTGCTTCATGACTCCTGCATTCTCCTTAACTTTGATGACCTTCCATGAGTCGATACCATGTCCTCGTATATGGGGGCAGCGAAGAACATCACCTTTGCAGAGGTGATGTATCCTTGTAGATTGGTTGGGGCTACACAGATACATAATATTCCCCTTTTCCATGTCCATCGCCAATAACACGCCAAGCGAAGTGAGGCCAAATATCAGACAGACGATGCGTAGCCACTTCATCATGCTCCACACCTGTAAAATAGCACTGGAGAAGGGAGGCAGGTTAGTATCCGACCTTTTACAGTAGTGGAGATGGACTCAATTTACAGTGATGTAGGTGGACCCAAGCACTTCGCCCCTCCACTTTAACTGCTGTGGGGGTGGTAAGGAGAACTTGGAAGGGCCCGTCCCATCGCAGCTCCGACCCCTTCCTAGTCCAATTTTTGACCATGACATAACTACCCGGCTGGACTGAAAGTGAGCTAGGTACTGGGGGCAATGGCTGGTGAGCCGCGCGGACCTGGCCATGGAGTTCCTTGAGCACTTGCGTGAGGGCTAGAACATAGGTGGTCATTTCTTCAGTCATCTGATGAAACTGAACCAGTCTGGGAACCTGCAGGCTCCAGGGAGTTCTAAGAGGCCTGCCATAAAGAATCTCGGCGGGAGAGAGCCGGGCCGGTCCCGCAGGTGTAACCCGCAGGTGGAAGAGGGCAACGGGGAGCAACTTAAGCCATGTCAGTCCCGTGTCTGCTCTTAATTTAGCCAATTTAGTTTTGAGGGTCTGATTGTGTCTCTCAACCAACCCGGCCGCCTGCGGTCTGTAAGCACAGTGTAACTGCTGGCGTATGCCCAACTGGGAGCAAAACTCCTTGTTAATTTGTCCAATAAAATGAGGCCCATTATCAGAACTTAACTGAGCTGGTATACCGTACCGGGGAATGATTTCCCGCATCAAGACTTTAACCACAGAAGCAGCTTTATTATCGATAGTCGGATACGCCTCGACCCATCTGCTGAACACATCCACAATGACTAAAACATATTTGTAACATTGACACTTTTCCAACTCAATGTAATCCATTTGGAGCGTCTCAAAGGGACCACTGGGCAACGGGGTTTGCCCCATCCCACAAGGGATGCTGACAAATCAAACACCGATTACTGATACTTTGGGCCAACCCCTGCATTTTAGGGTGCCACCAAGTGTCCAGCAACAAATCACTAGTCCCTCGAGCCCCACAATGAGTTGCAAAGTGTACACATTCAATGACCCATAAAGCCAGCACATCAGACATACAAGTCTGATGTGCAGGCGTGGTCCATAAAGAGGAAACAGAATCATATGTACAACCTAACCGTTTCCACATTTGTTTATCACTCTCAGGAGCGTCCTCCTGTAACCTTATGACGTCTTGGATGGTTGGCATTGACTTGTCAGAAGGAGACATATTTATAGTAGACCGTTTAGTCTGACTTAACATCTTAGGCACCATCACTTGCTGAATTTGCGCGGCTGTTCGCGCTGCACGATCTGCTCGTTCATTACCAACGTCAACTGGGGTTGTACCATTCGTGTGGGCAGCGCATTTAATAACGGAAATCTGCGCTGGCATAAGGAGGGCCTGCAGTAGGTCATTAACTAAACCCCGGTTGGATATTTCTGTGCCTGCCGAGGTAAGGAATCCCCTATTCTTCCAGAGTTGTCCGAAGTCATGATCTGGGTGCAAACAGGGTGGCCCAACGCCACTGGGTCGAGTTTGGAAGAGTAATATGCTACGGGCCGGTGCTTGTCCCCATGTTGCTGGGTGAGTACCGCTGTTGAACATCCTTCCAGAACAGTACAGTATATCTGGAATGGTCGGTCGTATAGGGGCCTACCGAGGGCCGGTGCTTGTAGCAAGGCCTGCTTCAGGCAACGGAAGGCCTCGAGTGCCTCGGTGGTGAGAATAAAGTTTCCCTCTTTACTCATGTAAGGCGTCAGCAGCTTTGTATAGACAGCGATGTTTGGTATCCACTGCTGACAATAATTCACCATACCCAGCCAATGACGAACCTCCTTGGCTATTGTAGGGGCGGGGAATTGGCATATTGGTTCAATCCTACTGGGTTCGAGACTTCTTTCTGTGGCTGTAAGTAAAACTCCTAAGAACTTAACTTTTCTCTGAGCCACCAAGACCTTTGCTTGTGAAACAACATAACCCAACGAGGATAGGTGGTTCAATAATTGGATCACATCATCCCTATTACTGGGCTCGTCAGGACTTGCCACCAATATGTCATCTACATACTGCACCAGAGTGGAACCATGCTCCAATGTCAAGGCCTGGAGTTGGGTCTGCAGACATCTGGAGAAGAGTGTAGGTGAATTGACGAACCCCTGTGGCAGTCGGGTCCAGGTATACTGCTGTCCATTGTAAGTGAAGGCAAACAAATATTGACTTTCAGTCGCAAGTGGGAGGGCAAAGAAGGCGTGCTGAAGGTCAATTACGGCGAAGACCCGGGCTTGTGCTGGAATTTGAGCCAGTATGTGGGCAGGGTTAGGGACGAGAGCATGTAACGGCTGTGCGATGGCATTAATTGAACGTAAATCCTGTACTAATCGGTACTGGTCTGGTTTGGCTGGTTTAGGCACAGCAAGTATGGGGGTGTTACATTCTGATTGGCAAGGGACCAAAATACCCTGTTTCAACAGTTCTTGAATTAATTTATCTATTGATGGAGCAGCTTGAGATTTCAGGGGGTATTGCCGAATGGAAGGTAGCTTTACATGATCCTTAATCATCACCTTGATAGGTGTAACATTTGTCTTTCCCACTTTTGATGGGTATTCCGCCCAGACCTGTGGATTGACATATTCCAACACATCATGTCCCCTGTGATGCTGCAGTCGAGTGTTAATCGTTTCAGGGACCTCAAAATATTTTATGGTAGTGCCGTCCGGCATGACTTGAAGTGCGTAGTCTGTTGGATCTGAATGATCCACTGCCCTCCTGACCATTCGCCCCATATCCCTGGCATGGTACTGGTCATGGACCTGACGTTTAATATGAGGGCTTACCGAAGCTGACTGTGGCCATAAATGTGGTGATATTGTAACAAAATCGGCTGTACCTTCTTTTCCCGTGACTGTGGCTGTAACCTTGACTGGCCATTCGGTCTCAAGTAATGGCCGGTATTTGTCCTCCAACTCCCTGTTTCGTCCAGTTCTGTCATAGGCCAGGGTAACGTGATGCAGTGACTGTTCAACGTCTAACGTCCACCACTGGGGGGGTGATAGAAATATAGCACTGTTGTCTCATCCGCCATGATGTAACCGTTACCCCCTCATCTCCGCATTCTAGCTGTAGCTGGAAGATACACAGTAAATCTCGGGCCAACAAGTTACAGTCCAATCCAGTAGTCACTACAAACTGATGCTCTGCAGACTTATTCTCGTAAGTGACTGTCACAGGTTCAGAAATAGGATACTCACACACCTGTCCTTGGAACCCTGACAATTGCTGCGTGTGGTCGGATAATGGTAATTTAAGTGCTGATTGCACAGAAGACATAGCTGCCCCGGTGTCGATTACAAATGAGTGATGTTGATCTCCTATCTGCAGAGAGATAATAGGTTCCCTGTCCGATTGGAGAGTCCTTATGGCTAAATTAGCTAGTCAATCCTGTGTTGGGAAAGGGTTTTCCTGGGAGAAGTCAGTGTATCTCATCTGTCCTCCCCTTGGTGGGTACCCTCTCCTTTGGGTCGGATAATCTCCTTCTACTGCCTGTCTTTTAAAGGGGCATCCCTGTTGCCAGTGATCTACACGGCCGCAATTAAAACATGCATTGCTCCCTCTATTTCTGTCCCGTCCTCTTCTTCCAGTAGACCAATGGCCCCTCAGAGGGGGCTGCGGTTGTAGAGCTGTTGAGTCGTTCGGTGGGCCATAAAAATGGGGTGAGGGTCCCTTTGGGTGGGTTTGGTATCCTCCTCTTCGCTGATCCACCCACCCAAAGTCACTATATTGGGGCTCCTGCTGGTAAACTACCATTTCTACCGCTTGTTGGGGTCGCAGATCATCCTTTTTCATTACATACTCAGTCTTAACCTTTGTAACTGAGCCTCCTTCTTGGCCTACACCCTCCTTCCAGTAAAATCTGACTGCCCTTGCCACCTGGGAAGGGTCGTTCTCTGTCCAATTCATGTTATTACATTTCACAGCAGTAACCACAGAAGGTGGTAGGCAATGCATTAATATAGCACAGTATTGAAGGGAATTCTGACCATTTTGATACAGCAAATCGCCTGACTGCCCCCGGTAGATTTCATTAAAACGCTCCAGAAATTCCTCTGGCTCTTCAGTCTTCTTAGGTTTTAGGTCTAAGATAACAGAAAGATTTATGGGCCTTTGAAATGTGCTATTCAACGCATTCAAGATCTGTGTCCTTCTATCGTCGTCTAACGCATAGGCCTGCTGGAGTGCGGCATGACTAGCATAATTCAGGTGGTTAAGATAATTGCGGTACTCTGCTGGGGTTAAAATCTGCTGGACTAGGGCCCAGAGGTCCCTTGAATCAGCTTGATAAATTGAGATGGTAGTTCTCAAGGAATCCACGAAGGCAGCAGGAGATTTTTTTCTATCTGGGATTGTAGCCATAATAGCCATCATCTCACTGGGTGTCCATGGGAAGTAAACGTCTATCGTGGGGTTCGCTCCCGCAGTCACTGGGTCGGGGTTTCGCATCTTCCTAATCGGTAACTGTCTCCGAATGTCACCAGGGGGCACTCTAGCTATTTCCCCTGGTTGTTCCAAGACTTCAACGTCTCTCCCTGTCACTAGGGGAGTTCTTTCTCTTCAAAAGAAGTTGTTTCAGCTTCCTTTGTTCCCGAATCTTGTGGTTTCTCCTTAGTTTGGGGAGACTTAGGTGATATGCTTAATTGTTTCTGGTGAGCGTCAAGCCCCTCTCTCGCTGTCTGAGATCTTGTCCTAGAGCTAACTGGGCTTGTGGGACAGAGTTCCTTTTGCTCTTCCGGTTGTGAAGTTGGTAAATCAGGGCCCACACTATCACCCAAAAGGGCTTGAGTTTCTGGCATATTTGAAATCTGGGGAGCAATGACTGGGTATATATTATTGTACTCTGGTGGTTCTGGAATGAGCGCAGACCATGCTATGGGTGCAGACGGAACTTTTACTGACTTTTCCAAATTATTGAATTTTTCTTCTTCTGTCAATTCAAGGCCAGCCATTGAACTACGTAGTTCGTCTCTTGTGTGACCCGGGTCCTTCCTGTCTCTATTTGCTCTTTTTTTAAATGCACATTCCTTTTTCAAGATCTGTAATGTTTTTAGGTTACCCTGTTCACTAATTGGAATCCCCATTTTAAGGGCATTATCCAGCCAGCTGGAAAACATAATCCTATCTTTTTCCTCTTGACAATATTGCCTCCATAATCCAATTAATTCTTTAGCTTTCATACCTTGATTTTTTCTCCAAATTTGTCCCTGGATTTTCTTAACCATTTCTAGGTCTTTGGTTCCCCCTAGTGGCCATTCATCTCCCATTTTAGTTCTTAACTGTGCTGACAATTTTCTAAAATCCTTCGCTTTGTCCGGATACTTATCACATAATATTTGCAGTGGCATGCCTGGATCATTTGTGCTATCCAATTAATTCCCCATAATCTCAACTAGTCCTCGGAACTGCGTTTTTTCGCCACTACAGTCCAAAGAGAAAATTTTAGCTTAATCAACTATATTTTTAACACACATACATATAGAGGTGAACCATTTTCAATTTCAAATGTTACATCGACCTCTCATAACGTAACCCAACCGAATTAACTCACAAATAAAGTTGAACCATTTATATTTTAAATGTCACATCAACAATACAGCCTACCCCAGCCGAATTAACTCACAAATGAAGTTGAACCATTTATATTTTAAATGTCACATCAACAATACAGCCTACCCCAGCGAATTAACTCTATGAAATCCCATCAATTAAAATGCTAATCCCCAGACTGACCTGTGATTTCGTCGAGGCGGTCTTTCTGTGCCAACCGCGAGTGACCAGACTAATCAGACGATAAGAAGAGGGGAACAATCAATGCGCGGTCGTTTTCCAGTTCTACATTGAGGGCCCTTTGTTCCCCATCCTCCTGTTCATAATCAGTCTAATTCTGATTTCGCAGTTGGATCAGGATCGCCCTGAGAAATCCCGGGTTTCGGCACCAAATGTTGAATTCCAAATTTCTTTCTACGTCAGCCTGGCCTCAATAAAAGTCGAGATGGATTTGCACATAAAAATAAGTTATTTTATTCAGCTTGCAAGCTACCTAGTCCACAGTGATGCAGACAACATGTTGCTGTCTGCAGTCCCGGGAACTAAGTGAAGGTCCCAGACAAAGAGATCAGTACTCATACATTCAAATGGCATCAAGTTTCACATACTCGACATCCATAGGTCATCCTATGTCCCTCCTGACTTGTTTGATCTATTCTGATTGGCTCACTTCCAATCCCTTTCTCCGGCCCCTATCAATGCAGCATCACTCTCATAGACACACCTCTTCCTGCTTTTTCCATGCGGTCTCAAATCCCTTTGTCTCTACCTGCCAGAATCAAAGTGACTTATTTCTACATTACATTAACTAATATCTCTAAAGTAACTATTTTATATCACATTCGTCACCCTCACCAACTTTTACAGATGCACCACAGAAAGCATCCTATCGGGCTGCATCACAGCCTGGTATGGCAACTGCTCGGCCTAGGACCGCAAGAAACTTCAGAGAGTCGTGAACACCGCCCAGTCCATCACACGAACCTGCCTCCCATCCATTGACTCCATTTATCAAGCATAATCAAAGACCCCTCCCACCTGGCTTACTCACTCTTCCAACTTCTTCCATCGGGCTGAGAACACGCTCAAACAGACTCAAAAACAGCTTCTTCCCCACAGTTACCAGACTCCTAAACGACCCTCTTATGGACTGACCTCATTAACACTACACCCTGTATGCTTCATCCGATGCCGGTGCTTGTGTAGTTACATTGTATACCTTGTGTTGCTCTATTATGTATTTTCTTTTCTTCCCTTTTCTTCCCATGTATTTGATAATCTGTTGAGCTGCTCGCAGAAAAGTACTTTTCACTGTACCTCGGTACACGTGACAATAAACAAATCCAATCCAATCCAATCCAGAAGGAATTGGTGGATATTGAGTCTGGAGAAGGGTGTGTAGACAGCCTGGGTCACATTGAGATCCAAAAAGACGAGGTGCTGGGCATCTTGAAAACTATTAAGGTGGGTAAGTCCCCAGGGCCTGATGGGATCTATTCCAGAGTACTGAAGAAGGAAAGAGAGGAAATTGCTCAGGCCTTGACAGAAAGTTTTGGATCCTCACTGTCTTCAGGTGATGTCCTGGAGGACTGGAGAATGTGTTCCTTTGCTTAAGAAGGGTAGCAAGGATAATCCAGGGAACTACAGGCCAGTAAGCCTTATGTCAATGGTAGGGAAATTACTGGAGAGAGTTCTTCGAAACAGGATCTACTCCCACTTGGAAGCAAGTGGACATATTAGCGAGAGGCAGCACAATTTTGTGAAGGGGACATCGTGTCTCACTACCTTGATAGAGTTTTTCGAGGGGGTTACAAAGATGATTGATGCAGGTAGGACAGTGGATGTTGTCTATATGGACTTCAATAAGGCCTTTGACAAGGTCCCTCATGGCAGACTGGTACAAAAGGTGAAGTCACACGGGATCAGAGGTGAGCTGGCAAGATGGATACAGAACTGGCTAGGTCATAGAAGGCAGAGAGTAGCAATGGAAGGATGCTTTTCTGATTGGAGGGCTGTGACTAGTGGTGTTCCGCAGGGTTCAGTGCTAGGACCTTTGCTGTTCATAGTATATATAAATGATTTGGAGGAAAATGTAACTGGTCTGATTAGTAAGTTTGCGAACGACACAAAGGTTGGTGGACTTGCAGTTAGCGATGAGGACTGTCAGGCGATACATCAGGATTTAGATCGTTTGCAGACTTGGGCAGAGAGATGGCAGATGGAGTTTAATCTGGACAAATGTGAGGTAATGCATTTTGGAAGGTTTAATACAGCTAGGGAATATACAGTGAATGCTAGAACCCTCAAGAGTATTGACAGTCAGAGAGATCTAGGTGTACAGGTCCACAGTCAATGAAAGGGGCAACATAGGTGGAGAAGGTAGTCAAGAAAGCATACAGCATGCTTGCCTTCATTGGCCGGGGCATTGAGTATAAAAATTGGCAAGTCATGTTGCAGCTGTATAGAACCTTAGTTAGGCCACACTTGGAGTATAGTGTTCAATTCTGGTCGCCACACTACCAGAAGGATGTGGAGGCTTTTGAGAGGGTGCAGAAGAGATTTACCAGGATGTTACCTGGTATGGAGGGCATTAGCTATGAGGAGAGGTTGAATAAACTTGGTTTGTTCTCACTGGAACGATGGAGGTTGAGGGGCGACCTGATAGAGATCTACAGAATTATGAGGGGCATAGACAGAGTGGATAGTCAGAGACATTTTCCCAGGGTAGAGGGGTCAATTACTAGGGGGCATAGGTTTAAGGTGCGAGGGGCAAGGTTTCGAGGAGATGTACAAGGCAAGTTTTTTACACAGAGGGTAGGGGGTGCCTGGAACACGCTGCCGGAGGAGGTGATGGAAGCAGGGACGATAGTGATGTTTAAGGGCCATCTTGCCAAATCCATTAATAGGATGGGAATAGAGGGATATGGACCATGGAAGTGTAATAGATTTTAGTTTAGACGGGCAGCATGGTCGGCGCAGGCTTGTAGGGCCGAAGGGCCTGTTCCTGTGCTGTACTTTTCTTTGTTCTTTGTTCTTTGAGCACCGAGACCACCAGCGCCGCCAATCAGCAAAACATACTTGCCGAATGATCCAAAGGCCTTTGAGCCAGCTGAGTTCAGCCTCAACTTGTGCTAACAAAGTGAAAGGGATCGGGTGAGCACTGAAATACCTTGGTTGTATGTCCGAATCGACCTGAATTTTTGACATGGCCCCATTTATTTTTCACAGTCGGGTTGGAAAACCTCAGGGTATTTTCCTAGCACTTTTTATGTGGCCCCAGAAACCCTTTTGGAATATTTGCTGCCAGTCCAGGTGTATGCGCTTTAGCCATTCAAGGTCTAGCAGGCTGGGGCCATGTCCCTTCACACTGATCAATGGGAGTCATACCAACTGTTGTCCCTAAACTACCAGGGTCATTGTGGGTCTAGCAATGGCTGACGGTTCACCAGCATATATTGCTACCCTTGCCTCGGTGTCTCACAGATCCAACTGCTGCACCCCTGACCTTTTCCTGGCAAAAGGATGCTCCCTGGGAGGGGGTGGGTCCCAGGGTATTTACCTCCATCCCTTGGATCTTTTGCACTCTTCTCTCGGCACGTTCATGGGAAAGCAAAGTTTGTACGGGCTGCTGAAGGTCTAGGGATGACTCAGCTAACAACTTCCTTTGAGTGGCAGAGTATTTACGCCGCAGACCAAACAGTTGCGCAGCATTCGGAAAGGGAAGTTCCATATTCACAGTACTCGGCTAGTTTTCGTAGCCTTGTCAAAAACCCGATTACAGCCTCTCAAGGGGCCCTCTCTGCTGTATTAAAACAGTAACAGACAGTTTATGGTTGCAGTGTTGCACCACTAGAGGTGCCAATTGCTCAAATGTTTCACTGTCCGAAGCTGCAGGATATGTAAGGCGTTTTAACCACTCCATAAGTGTGTGCTCCACAGGCAGTCAGCAATATTACTATCTGTCGATCAGCATCAGTTATAGCATTTGCCTGGAAAAAGTAACGCACGCTTTCTATGTATTGTGTACAATCCTCTAAGCTTGCGTTGAACAAATCCAATCTTCCGAACAAATGCATATTTGTAAAAAAAACAATTCTCCAAACTTGGTCCAGCCGAGTAAAGGAAGTGGTTCACCCAACGTTATAGCAGTGTCGATAGTAATCCAGTTGTATCCTCGTCGCCAGGTTTGTAGATTACAAAACTCTCCGAACCAAGTTGGTAAAAAGAAAACTTGGTTTTATTTATAATACACATCAGATCGCAGCCAGGTCTGTTCTGTCGGTTCCATACTTGGCCGACTTTATATTGCTCTTAATCATGAATAATCTATTACCCTTAGCGGGGTAGCTCGTATTCAGTGAGTCTCACGGGGTGACTGATTCCTCCAACCCCGTAGGTCTCGTGTGGGTTGCAACACACACCCTGGTTCTGTTTATGATGATATTTCAGTGTGCTCTAATTAAATAACATTTTGCATGCATTAGGTTTAACAGCACATTTTTGTGCATTAATTTTAATGGAACATTATTTCTTATGTTTTCATAAAGTAGACTCAGATGAAGCATGTCTTTTGGCATATTTAAGACTATTGTTCCTGAATATCAATGCAGCTAAATATGCTAAATATGCAAGCTGATTCTTAACTGAGTTCAAACACCTTTCCTCATAACAAATCCAAGCTCGCCAACATTTCTTTCCTGAAGTAAACACTTTATGGCATCTCTTTTCAATGTACTTGTCATACTCCTAAACCTATGCCCTCTTATTCCGATGACTTGGTGCATTTGAAATTATTATTCACTGTTTACTTATCTTATTTCATTACCTCTATAAAATTATATATCCTTTTCTGAGTTCTCTGTTCCTCAGAAAGAAATTTGAACTTTTATTTATATGGTACAGGTTTTTACGTTTACTTACAGGTCTGGAGATTCTCCAACTACTGATGACCGACCCATATGACTCGGCCTGACCCAACCCGGCAGGACTGACCCGGCAATCCAACCCCGAATTCGACCTGGAAGCGGAAGAGGCCCGACGAGAAGTCCCGACCTCGCCTGAAATACGACCCGGCATCCGGAGCACCCGGCCTGACATCCAGCCACGTGACTCGCCCCAACCCAGAATGGCTCGGCCAGCATCCTGACTCACCTGAATGGGGAGAAGAGGATCGACGTGGAGGCCCGGTCAGGCCTAGATTGAGGCCCGATCTCAGGAGAACCCGATCGCCAACGCTGGATCCGATCACGTGACCCAGCCCGACCCGACCCAGAAAGACCCTGCCAGCGACCCAAATGCGGCCTAACCATCCCCAAATCAGTGAAGACCTCATGCAGGAACCCGAACATTTTTTAAAAAAAAATCTTTTTATTGACATTTCCCATATTTCTAAACATATATACACATCACATATTTCTCGCCCACACTAATTTCCTTTATTATACAGAGAGATTTATTTTGTCCTTTGTTTAACTGACCCTATATTTCGTTGCCCTCTGGATAGGTCTATGGTTCCTCCCCCTTCCCCGTTGTCCTCCCCCCCCCCCGGCTTCGGCTGTGCTTTTCTTTTATTTTCCGGAGAGAATGGAAAAAAAAAGGGGGGGTTAAGCCCCCCCCCCCCCATCTCTCGTGGTGTCCCCACCTTCCTTCCGCCTCCCCCACCCCCCTTGGGTTGTACAGTCTTTTGGTACCTCATCTATCTTGGTATTTTAAAACAAATTCTTATTAGGTTACTCCTCGCTGCTGGCCTCGAACAGGTTTTGGAACAGACCGACAAACTCCCCATCCAGGAAGCCTTCCTCTGACCCTCGGGTGGTGTATTTAATCTTCTCCAGGTCAGCAAGCCAGTCTGCAGCTGTGGGTGGTGCTGCCAATCGCCAGCCGAGCAGGATTCTCCAGTGTGCGATTAGGGAAGCAAAAGCGAGGACGTTGGCCTGCTTGCCCATGTGTAACTGGCTGCTCCGATACCCCGAAGATTGCCACTATTGGGCATGGCTTCACCCTCACCCCCACAATCTTGGACATTGCCTCAGAGAAGGCTGTCCAGAACCCAGCAAGCTTGGGGCAAGCCCAAAACATGTGGGTGTGGTTGGCCGGGCCCCTCTGGCACCGCTCACATTTGTCCTCCACCCCCGGGAAGACCCTGCTCATTCGGGTTCTGGTCAGGTGCGCTCTGTGCACCACTTTGAGCTGCATTGGGCTTAGCCTTGCGCAGGAGGAGGTGGAGTTCACCCTGCTCAGTGCTTCGCTCCAGAGTCCCCATCCTACCTCTGTCCCCAGTTCGTCCTCCCATTCTTGTCTGGTCTCGTCGAGTGGAGTCCGGGCTCTGTCCAGTAGCTGTCCGTATATTTTCCCGAATGGCCCCCCCTTCTCATTGCTTGTGCCTATCAGGTCCTCTGGTAGTGTGGTTTCTGGAGCCCTGGGGTACCCAACTGTCTCTTTGCGGAGGAAGTGTTTTATTTGGAGTTGTCTCATTTCCTGTCCTTTTGCTAGCCTCCACTTCCTCGTCAGTTCATCTAGTGTCGCCAGTCTATGCCCTATGTAGAAGCCCCCAACCGTCAGTGTGCCCCCGTCCCACCTGCATCATTTGAAGGTGGTATCCAGCATGGCTGAGGGGAATCTGTGATTGCCGCATATGGGAGCCTAGGAGGACATTTTGGTTATCACAAAGTGTTGTCTCAGCTGGGTCAATGGTCTCAGCGTGGCCGCTACCACTGGGCCCGTTGTGTATCTTGTTGATGAGGATGGGAGTGCTGCTGTGGCCAGGGCCCAGTGGGTCGTTCCTTTACAGGATACCTCCTCCATTTGTACCCAATCTGTGTCGGGTTCTGCATAGAGTGAGACTCTGTGCTCTCTGTCTCCTCTCCGGATTCCCTTCCAGCTTTTCGTGTCCCGCAGGGCTATCGCCATGGGTTCAATCACGAGTGCGAACAAGAGTGGGACAGGGGGCAGCCCTGTCTTGTTCCTCTTTGTAGCTGGAAATATTTAGAGCTGGCAGTGTTAGTTCAGACGCTCACTTTGGGAGCGTTGTACAGGAGCCTGACCCAGGCGGTGAACGCCACTCCTAGCCCAAACCGTTCCAGTACCTCAAGGAGGTATTTCCATTCTACTCTGTCGAAGGTCTTTTCTGCATCTAGGGAGACAGTCAACTCTTGTGTTCTCTCCCCGGGGGCGCGGTGGGGGGGTGGGGGGGGGGGGGGTGGGGGTCATTATTACATTCAGCAGCCGCCTGATGTTCGCTGTGAGCTGCCTACCCTTGACAAAGCCCTACCCTTGACAAAGCCCGTTTGGTCCTCTGCGACCACCTCTGGTACACAGCCCTCCAGCCTTGTGGCCAGGACCTTTGCGAGTATTTTCACATCCACAACCCAGTGAAATGGGTCTGTATGATCCACATTCCGTCAGGTCTTTATCTTTTTTGGGTAAGGAACCCGAACATGCCGAAAGGAAGACCCGTCCTCATGGAGCACAGGGGCCTGACCAGGTCATAAACATGCCCACTCCCAGTGACCCCGAAATTGCAACTTGATTGGAGGACCCTGCCAGACACAATCACTTACCTTCCACAAGGTCAGACTTCTCTCATCTGATCCTGGGTCCACCCAGAAGTACCACTGACCCAGAAAATGAGGGAAATGTGCCGGTCTGCAGGTGAGACTAAAACAATGCAGTTTCAAGTGTCCTCTCTCCTGCATACTCCTGGCAAATGGCCAAGTGATCAAAAACAAGCTGAATGAGCTTAATGCTAGACTTACCTCTGTAGAAGCATTTTCAGAGACTGAGTAGCAAGCTGGCTTTTATGTGGGTAATCTCCCCTCCTAATTGCGGCTCAGCTAATACAAAGACTCGTGGAAACAGCAACTCTGGTTTCGACAGCTTTACTTTCCAAGCTTAGTCAACGTACAAGGGAGAGTGATTTGGATAAGTGCCAAACCACTCTGCTTTACATTGCTTTAGGTTCAACAGTTATACAATTTCCAAAAATCAGTAGCCCTGCCTCAGCTGGACTCGGTCCAATCCATGTAGATATAGATTCGAACTTGACCAATGAATTTTACCTTAGGCAGCATGGTAAGTGCGTGATCAGCTCATTATGTTGTCATGTCCTGTCCACTGGCCATCTGTTGTTTTTCAATACACTTCCCTCCCCCCCCCCCCCCCCCCCCCCCCATCCACTGTCCTTTGCTCTCCCTCACTCCCATTTCCTCTTATCATAGTGTGGTTTCTAGTTGTACCATTGTCCGTCTGAGTTTGGGATGCCTGGGGTTGCTGGTAAGAACTGCTTACTCTGGACATGTTTATTCTGACCACAGTATTTATGTATGATTCAGTCTTTCTTTGGAATGTGGTCAAGTTACCTAGCTTAAATCCCATCATACATTGCGGCCACTACGATTAGCAAGAGTGTAAATGCTTGTTACTGCTATGTTCTAAGAAAACATGTTTAATGGTTAATAATGATTACTGGATATATGTTCTATGGTTAATTTCAGCCCTCAATAAACTAACTTATGCGAAGCTATTCTCGTGTTATCCTAGCTATCTGGTTTTAAGGCATCTCATCTCAAGACCCCTCCCCCTTCAACCTCCAAGAGGGAAATGCGAGACTGCTGTGTGTTCTGTTTCACCAGAGACATGGGTCACTCCTGCCTCACCAGACTGTGCCATACAACCTGAGGGTGTCTCGATTTACCGGATGGACTGCACAGCATCCTCGGGCAAGGCGAAGGGTGGAGGCGTTGACTCCTCATCAATTCCTCCTGGTGCTCAGACGTGGCGACCTGGGCGAACTACTGCTCCCCGGATCTGGAATACCTGACTGAGAAATCCTGCCCATACTACCTTCCACAGGAGTTCACATCTGCCATCATCACATCAGTCTGCAGACCATCCCAGGCGGAAGTGAAGAAGGCGCTTGATGAATTGTACACCGCTATAAACAACTTGGAAACAGAATACCATTTATTCATTAATTATTCATCGGCTTTGTTCATTATGGATGGGGAGTTCAACCAGGCCAACCTCAAGAGTGTATGGCCAAAATTCCACCAACACATCTCCTGTCCCACTAGGGGCACTAACATCCTTGACCATTGCTACACAAACATCAAGACTGCCTACCTCTCCATCGCCAGACCACATTTCATAAAATTGGACCATAAGACGGTGCTCCTTTTCTCGACATACAAGCAAAAACTAAAGTAGTAGGACCTGTAGTATGAGTCTGTGATGGTGGTGGCACATGCGTGTAGGTTGCCCACTGAGTTCTTGAATATGGGCCATGTCATGACATGTAGACACACACATTATGATATACAGGCAGGCATAAACAAGCAGCTAATGGACACAGAGAACAGGGCGTGACCAATAAGCAGGCAGGACACTCAGGGGTGGGATCTGACTATAAAGGACACGAGGCACTCACACTCCGCCTCTTTCCACTGATGGACATCTAGAGAGTCAGCCAAGGTTGTTGTTACAATCTCACACCTCCACCATGTGGCTAAGAGCAAGTCTGGTTCAGTCAGACAGAGTAACCACACTTAAGTTAGCAGAAAGTCAAACTCACAGAGAACTGTGCTAACTGTGCTATTAGTTCAATTAACCTGATTGAACTAACTTCAAGGTCTGGAGTATCTTTTCGATCTAAACTGCATCCAGTTACAGCCAGTGTTATAACAGTGTATCTAACACGACATGATACCAGGAGACTACTAATTTAAGGTGGCTTACCTCAGTCCGTTCCGTGACGACCAGAAAATGTATCCCGGCACCATGGAGAAGATTCAGGCTCCTCACCAGCTCAGGGCCAACTGGCAGACATTCAAGCAAAGTTTCTGCTGTACATCGCAGCCTCAGACCTCGAGGGTGCGTCTGATGCAAGAAAGATTGCGCTTCCCCTCTCAACAGCGGGTCATCAAGCCATACAACTGTTCAACTCCACCGAAAGCCAGGACAAGACACAGTTTCAGATCATCCTGGACAAGTTCGATAGTCACTGTGAAATGGACACCAATTAAATCTTGGAGCGCTACATATTCAAACAACGTCTTCAAGGTAAAGATAAATCTTTCAATGCCTTCGTAACTAACCTCCGCCTGCTAGCGCTGTCCTGCAACTTTGCTGATATTGCTGACTCCATGATCAGAGACCAAATCGTGTTTGGAGTTCACTCTGATCCTCTGAGAGAGCAGCTCTTAAAAATCAAGCATATGACCATGCCCGTCGTGATTGAAACATGTACAGTGCATGAGCACACAAAAACTCAGTATTCCCAATACAAATCGGCTGAAAATGAGAAACTTGCCTCCCAAGAGGCAGAGAGTGTGCAGGGCTTCTCCTGGATGCAGCGCCTCAGCATTGAAGACAGCAGCCACCTCACGCGCTTTTCGCAGAGCCCCACGCATGCGCAATGCGAACGAGATAACGAAGCGGCCGACATCCACATTGCACAGGTCCAGACGTCTGCCGACCGCACTGTGCATGTGCGATGACGTACACCGCGTCACGACGCCGACGTCATGACGTGCCCGAACTGCGGCAACGCCCACTTAAAGGCACACTGCCCTGCAACAGGCAGACGATGTTTAAACTGCGGGAAGCCTGGACACTATGCAGCCTTGTGCAGGTCTGCACTACCAGTCAGAGGCCAGCGCTCCCAATTCCGACGACGGCGTGTCCAAAACGTGCAACGACGATTATAGGATTCTGATCCTGACAGTACAACGGATCCTGAGGACGAGTGCCTGGAGTTCGCCTACCGAGTGGGCATCATTACCACACGTGAACTTGCCACAACTAACTCATCTCGCATTCAGTCCATCCTCGCTGTGGATTCGGAGGACAGATGGCGTGCGATGATGCAGGTCAACCGATGCTCCATCCAGTTTAAGCTGGACACAGGTGCTTCTGCGACCCTCCTCTCACAGGCAGACTTCAAATGCATCAAGAAGCCCCCCAAGGTCCTTCCAGCAGCCTGCCAGCTCCTGGACTATAACGGTAATGCCATCACGGCACTGGGGTCCTGCCATCTATTCATCTCCAATCGGAGCACCCATGCACGGCTCAGGTTTGAAATTGTCAAGCAGGACAGGGCATCCCTACTGGGCGCGCATGCCTGCAAAAAGCTAAACCTGGTGCAGTGGGTTGATTCAACGACATCCTCCAATATAGATCTTCAAGCTGGCTTTGACGACATTCTCGCTCAGTATCCAGATGTGTTTGATGGGATGGGCACTTTGCCATATCGGTACAGGATCCTACTGCGACCTGATGCCAAGCCTGTGGTCCATGCACCACGCCGAGTCCTGGATCCACTGAAGAAGCGCCTGAAGGAACAGCTCAAGGAGCGTCAGCAGCAGGGGATCATTTCCAGGGTAACCAAACCGACTGACTGGGTCAGCTCGATGGTGTGTGTTAATAAAACTCTCTGGAGATCTGCGCATCTGCATTGATCCCGAGGATCTCGACCAGAATATAATGCGTGAACACTACCCCATCCCGAAGCGGGAGGAACTCACCAGTGAGATGGCACATGCAAGGTTTTTCACAAAGTTAGATGCGTCACGTGGATCCTGGGAAATCCAGCTGGATGACTCCAGCAGAAGGCTCTGCACCTTCAACACACCATTTGGCAGGTACTGCAATAACCGTATGCCATTTGGCATCGTCTCGGCATCGTCGATATTTTATTGCATCATGGAGCAGATGACGGAGGGCATCGAAGGGGTTCGTGTGTACGTGGACAATGTGATCATATGGTCCACGACCCCTGAGGAGCATGTTTCCCATCTCCATCAGGTATTCCGCTGTGTCCACGCCAATGGCCTGAAGCTGAACAGGGCCAAATGTTGCTTTGGCATGTCGGCACTCAAGTTCCTAGCCCATCATTGCCGATACACTGTCCCGCTCCATCACCGTGCCTAGTGAACCACTGAACGTCATCCAGCACATTGAGTTACAGGTTGAGCCAGCAGCTATGTGCTAGCACCCTCCCGGCATCTGATGAGAAGGTGATTCGTACCCGTGAGGAGACAGCCAAAGACCCCTCTTGCAGCGTGTTATGCAACACCTAACCAATGGCTGGCAAAAGGGGCAGTGCCCTCATTTTTCCAATGTAAAGGACGACCTGACTGTGGTTGATGGTATCCTCCTCAAACTGGACCGGATTGTAATTCCACACAGTCTCCAGAGCTTGGTGCTCCGTCAAATCCATGAGGGCCACCTGGGTGTGGAAAAGTGCAGACGCAGAGCCAGGCAGGCTGTCTACTGGCCCGGGATCAGCCAGGACATCGCGAACATGGTCCTTAACTGTGCGACCTGTCAACGCTTCCAACCAGCGCAGAGTAAGGAGACACTTCAGCAGCATGAAATCGAAACCTCTCCGTGGTCCAAGGTTGGCACGACCTCTTTCATGCAAAGGGTCGTGATTACGTGTTAATCATTGATTATTTTTCCAATTACCCTGAAGTTGTGAAGCTCTCAGACCTCACGTCTCGGACCGTCATCAAGGCCTGTAAGGAGACATTCATGATTTATATCTTTTGGCCTCTTGTCAGATTTCAGATTACTATTTTTCTTGAGAAAGAACAACTACTCACATTGGACAGCATATTTCATGACTTCTGGATGCCCCAAATCATTTTATAAAACAAATGTGAAGACTAGAGCACATCAAACTCCACTTACTTGTGGAAGAAACAAGGATTGAGCGCAGTGAATGCTAACTTAGTCAAAGATTTCAACATGTTACTTATATATTAAGAACGAAGGAATGCATGGTTAGTCTGGATAGGGATTTGACAATAGTGATTTTTCACAATGATCTGTGTATATGAATCAAAATAGGTTTTATAGAGTAAAGAGTTCATGGTTATGTTAAAGAGACAAGGTTAGTGATGATTTAAGTTTGACAAGAGGGTCAAAAAGACACAAAAATAGACTGTCCATGGATCCTTGTACACAGCATTAAGGCTTATAAGTAGTGTAAATAAATAGTTTCTAGACAAACTATATACCGACCTTCTCAAGTCAGTCATAAATTAAGAGCAAGCTCATCAAAACAGGTTTCAAGTCAATAGGTTTTCTTAATTTTTATTTTCCTCCTGACCCAAGAATGATGATTTATTTTTCAAATTCATAATCCTCTTCCAGGATAATGTAACAAATAAGCAGACAATGATATTGACAAAATAAGGTTTCTTTTAGCTCTTCCTGTCAGAGTTCTGACTCTGGTCCTGTAATCTGCATGCCACTCCTAGTTTAAGCAACTCTTTTGTTAAAATGGGATGGTGGCACAATGGAACAGTGGTTCGCACTGCTGCTCACAGCGCCATGGGCCCAGCTTCAATTCTGGCCTTGGGTGATTGCCTTTGCGGAGTTTGCATTCTCCCCATGTCTAGTCCGGTTTCCCCCACCACAGTCCAAAGATGTGCAGGTTAGGTCAGATGGATTGGCAATGATAAATTTCCCCTTAGCTCCCAAAAGCTTAGGTGGGGTAATTGGGGGGATAGGTAGGAAGCTCTTTCACAGGGTTGGTGCAGACTCGATGGGCCAAATGGCCTCCTTCTGTACTATAGTGATTTTATGTTCTTAGTTCTAATGTCACTTTCTTATTTTTAGCCATAGAATATACATTCAAGAAGCAGTGCTAACTTCCTCTAGAGCACCCATACCCTGCCTACTCCTGTAGTTGTGCGGACTTAAAACCTGCCTGGTCCTCATCCATAGATTTATATGTACAATTTGACAGCTTGAGGTATTTCAATTAAATTCCTGTTTGAAATGTCACTACAAAAACAGCTAGACTTTCTCTCATAATGAAATGTGCATTCATTGTCTACTGACACATTGCCTGAACCCATCATGCTTTGAGCTATGTTTTCCACCACATCACTCACTCTATTGACTGATAAGTTTTGATGAGCTGCAGGACATCCAGGTTTCAAACTGGGAACTTTACTCACAACAAAAGACTTCAAAACTGCTATGGTGGGAATAAAAAAGCTAATTATGTTTGCATTGCAATTTATCCCAACATTCTGTTCGCAATATTAGCTCAAAGTATAACATTTAAAAACAAAATTTATCGTTTCAACGGAGGCTAAATAAAATATTAAAATATGAAATGTAAATTAAATGAAGCAACCTTAAATTGAATAGTTTACAGAAACCTAATTGAACATCAGAGGGTATTTTTGTTGTTGCTCTGTCACAGAGCATGTTATTTGTGACTGTTTCAGTGCTGTGTTAGGGGCGTTGGAAAAGATAGACATGCATTTTGAAGAAGGTGCCAAGTAGAAAGAGCAGTCGGAGCAGGGCAACGTGCAAGGGCAGCTTCTTGCCGGCTGCCATCAGAGTTTTGAATGGATCTACCTCGTATTAAGTTGTCTTTTCTCTACACCCTAACTATGACTGTAACATTACATTCTGCAGTCTCTCCTTCGTTCCCTATGTACAGTGTGCGTTGTCTATAAAGCATGCAAGAAACAATACTTTTCACTGTATACTAACACGTGACGATAATAAATCAAATCAAAAATCAAATCAAAAATAGGGCAGGGGAGAAACATGGCTTGGTTAGCAAGGGGAAGGAAGGGATGAAGAAGAAACTGGTAAGGGAAAAGAGACTCTGAATGCAAACTAGCAACTAACATGTGAAAAGGAAGGGATTAGCAAGGGAAAATATGGATACCTTACAGGCAGAGACAGGAGGAATTATACTGCAAAGTAGGAAAATGGAAGAGAAACTAAACAATTTCTTTGTGTCTGTCTGCACAAAGGAAGATAAGAAAAGCTCCCAGAAATACCAGCAAATCAAGGGATTAGTGAAAATGAGGAACTGAAATAAAGAGGTAGTACTCGAATAATTAATTGGATTAAAGGATTTTAAATCCCCAGAACCAGATGAGCTGCATCTCAGAGTGTTGAAGGAGATGCATATAGAGATAATAGATGCATTGGTGCCTATCTGCCCAAATGCTATAGATCCTGGAAAGGTTCCCACAGACTGAGAAATAGCAAGTGTCACTCCATCATTTAAAAAGTGAGGAAGAGGAAAAATGGAGAGCCACAGACCTGTTAATGTGATGTCAGTAGTAGGGAAAATGTTTGACACTTGGAAAATAATCGGTGGAATTCTCTGTTCCTGAGACTAAGTGTTGACCCTGGAGCAGGATTCGTGGACTTCTACGACAGCAAAGCTGCCATTGCACCTGGACCAATTCAGTGACCATTGAGGGGCTAGCACCGGCGCCACATGGAACACAATCGATTCCAATGTGAAACAGTGCCAGATTCACTGGTTTCGCGATTGACACTCAGGAGGCTGACAAGCTGCAGCCACATATACACACTTCACTCCCCACACACACACCATCCCAGCCAACAAGATGGCAGCAAGGAGAGCAGTACCAAGGTTCACGGACACCAAACTTGAGACGCTGTTGGATGCCATGGAGGAGTGCCGGACGACCCTGCATTGTCGTTCTTGCTGACGGCTAACGGGGCTGGAAATCACCTGCTGATTTTCAGAATCTCCATTGGTAGTCTGGGGAGGCAGTGACATAGTGGTATGATCACTGGTCCAGTGATCCCAGGGTAATGCTGTGGGAACCATGTGCATGGCAGATGATAGCCATCGGGCAGCACGGTAGAATTGTGGATAGCACAATTGCTTCACAGCTCCAGGGTCCCAGGTTCGATTCCCAGCTTGGGTCACTGTCTGTGCGGAGTCTGCACGTCCTCCCCGTGTCTGCGTGGGTTTCCTCCGGGTGCTCCGGTTTCCTCCCACAGTCCAAAGATGTGCGGGTTAGGTGGATTGGCCATGATAAATTGCCCTCAGTGTCCAAAATTGCCGTTAGTGGCGTTACTGGGTTATGGGGATAGGGTGGAGGTGTTGACCTTGGGTAGGGTGCTCTTTCCAAGAGCCGGTGCAGACTCGATGGGCCGAATGGCCTCCTTCTGCACTGTAAATTCTATGATCTATGATCTATGATGAAATTTGAATTCAATAAAAATCTGAAATTACAAATTTCAAATGATGACCATGAAACCATTGCCAATTGAAGCATCCTATCGGGCTGCATCACAGCCTGGTATGGCAACTGCTCGGCCCAGGACCGCAAGAAACTTCAGAGGGTCGTGAACACTGCCCAGTCCATCACACAAACCTGCGTCCCATCCATTGACTCCATCTACACCTCCCACTGCCTGGGGAAAGCGGGCAGCATAATCAAAGATCCCTCCCACCCAGCTTACTCACTCTTTTAACTTCTTCCATCGGGCAGGAGATACAGAAGTCTGAGAACACGCACAAACAGACTCAAAAACAGCTTCTTCCCCACAGTCACCAGACTCCTAAATGACCCTTTTAGGGACTGACCTCATTAACACTACACCCTGTATGCTTCACCTGATGCCAGTGCTTATGAAGTTACATTGTATATGTTGTGTTGCCCTATTATGTATTTTCTTTTCTTCTCTTTTCTTCCCATGTACTTAATGATCTGTTGAGCTGCTCGCAGAAAAATACTTTTCACTGTACCTGGGTACATGTGACAATAAACAAATCCAATCCAATCCAATCCAATTGTCGTAAAATAAATTGCGACTCAGTTCGAGAGCAATTAGGGACGGGCAACAAATGCTGGCCTTGCCTGCGATGCACACATCCCATGAAAGAATAAAGAAAGCCAGAGACCCTGGATAAGGATCCGTGGACCTGAGTTTGAATCCCACCACAGCAGTTGGTGATATTTGAATTCAATGAAAACCATTGTTAATTACTGTAAAAATCCATCTGATTCACTGATGTCCTTTAGGGAAGGAAATCTGCCATCTTTGCCTGGTCTGGCCTACATGTGGCTCCAGGTCCATAGCAATGTGTTTGACTCTTAACTGCCCTCTGAAATTACCAAGCAAGTCACTCAGTTCAAAGTTCATTAAGAATGGGCAATAAGCGCAGCACGGTGGCGCAGTGATTAGCACTGCTGCCTCACGTACTTCGCACTGGTTTGGCGGGGAATGGGATGTTATGTAACCTCGAAGGCTGGGAAAGGTGGCGTGTACCTGTAAGCTTTGTGACATTGAGTGTGAGGTCTGTTGTGTTATGCACTCTAGGATAACACAGGCTGCAACTCGATGCAGCTTTGACCAAAAGATACTCCAGACTTTGAAGTAAGTTCAATGTGATTTATTGAACCATTAGCACAGTTCTCTATGAGTTTGACTCTCCTGCTAATCTTGCTAAAGTAACTCAGTCTAACTAACCAGTCTGCTCTAAATCATGTGGTGGGTGTGATGCTTCTGACCTGCCCCTGTCCTACTCTCTATGTGTCGCATGTGGAAAAAGACAGAGCATGTGTGCCCTGTCCTTATATATGGGTTGTGTGATGCCCCCTTGTGGTAGTGTCACCTCTGGGTGTCTTGACTGTCCATTGGTCGTCTCCTATTCTATGTGTTCATTCGCTGTATGTCTGCATGTCATGACGTCTCTGGTGCTCCCTCTAGTGTTTACTTAGTCATAGTGTATTTACATTAACCCCTTGTGTATTTACAGTGATGTATATCACCACAAGGTCAGTGGTTTTGTTTGCTTAACTCATGACAGGGAGGAGAGCAGGAGAATGGGCTCTTACATGGAGGCTCAGGCCTGGCAAGGGTAGGTCAGTACTGAGGGTATTTTAGAGAGGGGTCAGGGTCATGGATGAGTAAAGTGGGAAGGAGCCTTGTGTCCTGGCTGTGGTGGTGGTGTGGGACAATACTCATGCTAAGAAAATAATGGGCCAAAAAGGTGGTGTCAGTGCTGTGCACGTGAGTCCATCTCCAGTTACTGACTGGCACAATCTTTCCAGGGGTTTGATTTCGCTGATAAGATTGAAATAACCCACATTGAGTGATCTTTGATAAAGTCCTTTGCAATGCATAGGAGGGAGAGCCAGCTAAAACTGCATGTTCATCCATGTCCTACAAAGTGGCAAGTACAATATTGGACATAAACATGAACATTCAATAAAGAGCGAATACGAAAATGCAACATTGTTTGTTTCTTCCAGAATAAAGGAAATGTCGCAAAATCCCCCTGTAACCATTATTGCATGTCAACCATGAGGTCTGCCGTAAATTATGACTAAGCCAGGCTCAACAAATAACGATGCACACATGAATGAAGTGAAATTAATTAAATGTGAATTATTTACAAGTGAAATCTAATTTTGAAAAGCACCCATTTCACCTTTGCACTCTCAAGTTTTATGTTAATGGCAATGGAGTTGGTCAGGAAAGTTGTGGTTGTGTTGCAGAATTTGACCAGGAGGCTCTTTAATAAGCTGCCTGTGGATGCAGCGTTTTTAATAGATGGCGTGTTTCACCAATGAAAAACGTCTGAGACTGCGAAATCGCATGTGTTTTCTATGCACATGGTTCGCACTTAGAATTTTAAATGTAATCGTGTGGGAAAAGGCAGAAACAGAGCAGGTGGAAGTGGCGCACAGTTCCAGTTACAACGCCGAATGACAAGCTGTTGATAAAATCCCAGCTGTTGTATGTGCCTCTGGCATGCATCATCTACAGATCTACTCATTTACTGCTTTTGTTAACTTATTTTAAAACTCATGATTCTCAACAAGATTTTAGATAAATGTATTGAGTTGCGAGGTGGATTCTTGGGTGGAATAGGAAAGATCATCTTGAAGATATTTTAATAGAGCTATTTGCAAATGAAGCTGGAAGCTGGAAAGAAGCAAAAATTTAGATTGAGACAAAGTAGGAGGCAGAGACCAGCAAATTACAGGAGACTAGGTGATCTGGGCAGGATTGGGTGATATGAAGAAATGTGTGATATTGGGAGGGAGAAGCGAGGAGGTCCAGGAACTGGTGTTGGAAAGGATGAATATATGCAGTTGAGATTTGATATCTATAGTTAACCAAAGTTATTTTATATGGGTGGTATCCAACATTGAGGTAATGTTATGACACTGGTAATCCAGAAATCCTGATTAATAATCTGGAAACATGAGTTTGAATCCCACCATGGCAGCCGGGGAATTTAAATTCCATCAATTAATAAATCAGGATTCAAATGCAAGTTTCACTAATAATCCTGAAACTAGATTGTTATAAAAACTCATCTGGTTCACTAATGTTATTCAGGAAGAGGAAATCTGCCATCCTTAGCTTGTCTGGTCTACATGCTCTCCAGGTTCACACCAATGCGGTTGACTATTAGCTGCCCTCTGAAATCGGGCGACACGGTAGCACAGTGGTTCGATTCCCGGCTTGGGTCACTGTCTGCACAGAGTCGGCACGTTCTCCCCGTGTCTGCGTGGGTTTCCTCCGGGTGTTCCGGCGACTAGGGAATTTTCACAGTAACTTCATTGCAGTGTTAATATAAGCCTACTTGTGACACAATAAAGATTATTATTATTAAAATAACCCAGCAAATCAGTTGTACCAAACCACAATCCTACATTATAACAGTGACACATCAGAAGTACTTCATTGGTTATCAAATACTTGGAGTTGTCCTGTGGTTGCGAACTATGCGATTTAAATACATGTCTTTCTATTTTCCTTTCAGAAAAAAGTACTGGATTAAAGCAGTTCAAAAAGATGGCTCACCATCAACTTCTCAAAGGTAATTAGGGATGAGCAATCAATGTTGACCTATCCAGCAATGTTCCATATCCCAAGAATGAATTTGAAAGGTTGCATTGTTCCTTAATGGGCTATATTTGTATTATTGTTTCACGCAGTGTATTATAATTTATTGTGCTCGATTTGTTGTTTAATTTAAACTACTGTCCTTTTGTAATTTATTGATCTGGATTTGTATTAAAATTTAACGTCCTGTGTTTGTGCTGTAAATAATTGCATTGCAAGTGTTAGTATTCAATTGTGTCTTTAATTGATTTCTTTCTTGCTTTAAGGTGTCACAGTTCACACGTGTTGATACATGACAGTGCACTTAACATGAATTAATTGCACTTGCTTTATATACGCTATTGATTTTAAATGTTAGTTGTTTTACTCGGAACCATAAACTATAATAAGAACTGCTGAACAATAGAAACATAAACTAATGCCATGAGCTGAGAGAAGCTAGTGGAGCATATGAAGCCAGAAGAATGTGAAGTTTACCATCAACAACAGCGATTGCGATAGGCATTGCCATTTGCACATATATTGTTATATTTTAAATTTAAATTAATTTTTGTGATTTTAGTCACTCAAACCTGGGAGCTATTTATTTTATGCCTCAATTGTAATTGCTCTGCGGCAGCAATAGAAAAATTATTAGTTCCAAAAGTATTATGAGTTCTCTAGTTGTTTTCTTTCTCTGTGGCAATAACTCTATTGAGCAAGGATATGTAAATCTGCACTACTTCGCCAAGCCAATGAGTTGGAGATAGAGCAAGAGCCGGACTCAAACAAATGTCTGGATTTTATAAGAGGTGTTGACAGCAGTGATTGCCGCCATTATCCCTTGGAAACAGCAAAAAGAAAAAGTTCCATATGTTTAGCAGCTTTCATGACCACCAAATGTCTCAAAGCACTTAATGTGGTAATCACCACTGTTGTATATATTAGGAGATGTGTGGTAAGGCCCTGTGCTACAGGTACGGGGTAGTGCCTGTCTGCTGGCTCCCCCCCAGTAGGCAGAGTATAAATATGCGTGCTCCCCATACAGCAGCTATTTCACCAGCTGCTGTAGGAGGCCACACATCTTAGTGTAATAAAGCCTCAGTTGTATTCAAATCTCGTCTTTGTGCGATTGATCGTACATCAATTTGTTACACTAACGTTTTCAGAAGATGGACCTCCGCATCAAAGCCGGATCACCTGCAGCTGGATCCGCAATCAAGCGACGCCAAAAAGGACTTTGAACATTGGCTAGCTTGTTTCGAAGCTTACATCAGGTCTGCACCAGACCCAATTCCGGAAGCTCATAAGATCCAGATCCTCTACTCGTGGCTGAACTCCAACATTTTTCCACTTATCCAGAACGCGCCGACCTATGATGAAGCCATGGCGCTACTGAAAGAGAATTATGCCCAGCAGATGAACACGCTCTTCATCAGACACATACTCTCTACTCGTAGTCAGCTCCCTGGTGAGTGCGTAGAAGATTTCTGGTGTGCTTTAATTGCGCTGGTCAGAGACTGTGACCGTCAGGCCGTCACGGCCAAGGAACATTCAAACCTCCTCATGCGGGATGCTTTCGTCACAGGGATAGGGTCAGACCACATCCGCCAGCGACTTTTAGAGGGGGCCACACTCGACCTCGCGGAAACCAAAAAGCTGGCGCTATCGAAGAGAATTGCCTCGCGCAATATCCAGGCCTACACCCCCGGCCGCGCGGCCCACTCCTCCTACGCATCGTGGACTCCGCAGATGGCCGCCCCACCAGGGACCCCACTCAGCCAGTCCTACGCCTGTGCAACGTGCCAGACAGCCAACCCCAGGGGCCCCAGATGTTACTTCTGTGGGCAGCAAAAACATTCCCGCCAACGCTGCCCGGCCCGCAGCGCCCTTTGCAAGGCCTGCGGCAAGAAGGGGCACTTCGCCGCGGTGTGCCAGACCCGCTCAGTCGCCGCGATCGCCCTGACCCCCCCCCCCCCGCATACGGACAGTGGGTGCCGCCATCTTCCCCTCCTCGGACCAGGGGCGGCCAGTGTGCGGCGTCATCTTCCCCTCCTCGGACCACGTCCGGCCCATGGGCGCCGGCATCGTTTTCAACCCCCGCCACGTGCGGCCCGTGGGCGCCGCCATCTTGTCCACCTCAGGATCTTCAGGTGCCGCCATCTTATCTCCCCCACGGCACATGTGCGCCACCATCGTACCAGGACCCATGCCCCCGGGCACCCCATCGTCCAACACCAGCGACGACCAGCCGCGACTCGCCTCGGTCATTATTGACCAGTCTCGCGTGCAATTTAGCCACCGCCTCGACAAGCGTGAAGATCGATGGGCATGAGATCTCCTGTCTGCTGGACTCCAGGAGCAATGAAAGCTTCAGCCATCCCAATATGGTAAGGCGCTGCAGTTTCCCCTTCGCCATCCCATGCCCCTACATGACGTCTGCCACCGTCATCAAATCCCCCAACACCATCTTCGCTCTATTGGGCTTCTCCGCCTACATCCACAGCAACAGGGGATCCTCATCCATGAGTGATGAGCTGCGTCAGTTCCTGCTCAGCAGGGGTATCACCTCCAGCAGGACGACCAGATATAACTCCCGGGGAAATGGGCAGGTGGAGAGGAAGAACGGGACGGTCTGGAGGGCCGTCCAGCTGGCCCTATGATCCAGATATCTCCCGGCCTCCCTCTGGCAGGAGGTCCTCCCCAATGCACTGCACTCCATTGGGGAGGGAACCTGCACCCGGTCCAAGTAATGTTCCCGACAGGGGTCTGTGTCCGGGATCTGGGGTCCGGTGCCCAGGGGCTCCTTTTGTGGCTGGGGCTGCGTGTGCAGGGTGAGGTCCCCGGCTCATTGGATGACACCCTGAGAGATAGCAGGAAATGGAAAGCTTGGGAGACTCAAGAGTACGGGGATGGAAGCCAGAACTCACAGAATTTACAGGCAGAAGGAGGCCATTCGGCCCATCGAGTCTGCACTGGTCCTTGGAGAGAGCACCCTACCTAAGTCCACACCTCCACCTTATCCCCGTAACCCAGTAACCCTACCTAACCATTTTTGGACACAAAGGGCAATTTAGCATGGCCAATCCACCTAACCTGAACATCTTTGGACTGTGGGAGGACACCAAAGCACCCGGAGGAAACCCACGCAGACACGAGGGGAACATGCAGACTCCGCACAGGCAGTGACCCAAGCCAGGAATCGAACCTGGGACGCTGGAGCTGTGACAATGAGCTAACCACTGTGCTACCGTGCCTCCCATGAGGCTTCAACACCACAGAGGCAACTGATTGTCGGTCTCTCGCTCTCTCCAATTCCTTACAGATATCACATTATGGATGATATCATGGACACCTCAGCAGCTGCCCCGCGGTGGTGATGGGGAGCAGGGGGGACAGACACCGGAGAAAGCAGCAGCAGCAGTAGCGTAAGCAGAGGCTCGAGGTAGTGCCCCATGTGCAGGGGCCACCCCACACCCTGAGGACCCGGCCACCCGTAAAGCCCTGTTTGCCCGGGCAGCTGACTTTATAAACTTTGACCTGGGCCAAACCCTTTAAGATGCACAGGCAACAGGATTCTCCACCAACTCCAGGATGCCCCAGGTCCAGGGGATAATAGATGGCACTCATGTCACCTTGTGGGTGGCCAAGGAACGTCCTTCATTAACAGGAATCCCGGTATTGGCCCACCATTTTGAGCGGCTGGCCCAATCCTGAGTCAATCCCTGAATGTCCAATTTGTGTGTGACCATCGTCTCAAGATCATGCATGTGTTTGCACGCTTCCCAGGGAGTGTGCACAACAGCTACATCTGGGGCAGTTGGCATCTTCAAGGGACACCCCAGGGTGTGCGGTTGATACTTGGGGGATAAGCGGTACCCACTGAGGTCCTGGCGAATGACGCCAGTATGGAGGCTGGAGACCGATGTGGAGACCCGATATAACGAGGCCCAAGTGGCCACCTGGGCTGTCACTGTGCAGTGCATCGGACTGCTGAAAATGCTGTTCTGGTGCCTGAACTGGTCTGTGTCATGATATGCACTCATGCACACAATGAGATACAGGCAGGCAGTGACAGATACCCAGTACTGCCAATCAACACACAGGACAGAACACAACCAATCACCAGGCAGAACACTAGAAGGTGGTCTCCTACTATAAAACACACGAGGCATCAACTATAAAACACACGAGGCATCAGCACTCTGCCTCTTTCCACTGGTGACAACTGTAGTGACAGTCAGTGTGTATATATCAGTCAGCACCTTCTACATCTGGCTCAGAGCTAGTCTGGTCTAGTTAGTTATAATGAGCACGCTTAGACTAGTAGAGTGTCAAACCCACAGCGAACTGTGTGCACTGCTTAACAAGTTCAATAAAGCGTATTGAACTAACATTGAAATTTGGAGTCTACTTTCAAGTACAACTGCATCCAGTTGCAATCCATGTTACCCCAGGGTGAGTAACACGACAATCTGGTGGTGCACTGCAGTACAACCTGGAGGGTCACCTGCTTTATGGTGGTCTGGAACCTAGTTGTTCCTGCCAGTGGAGAATCAGGACTGATCTCCGCTGGTGCCAGGAGCAGGGCCGAGTTGCGAGTCTCTCTTCTTAACCATGTAACTATATGCGTGGTGGAGAGCTCGCTGGATTCCGTCAGAATCCTGGTATCGGGCCGCCATTTTGAGCGGCTGGTCCAATCCTGAGCTCTGGTGGCAGGCCTCCTTCCCCCCCACACAACATGAATCCTTCCACCCCAACTGACAAGGAAGGGCATCCTCCCTACCCCCATCATGGAATAATGGGTCACCCATCACCGCCCCCCCCCCCCACACAGCTCATATGCACGAGGGTGACCTGACCATCCTTCACACCGACCCCCATCAGACCCCACATCAGACTCCCCCCTCATCAGTCACCCCCATCAGGCACTCCCAACAGAGATTCCATCAGACCTCCCCATCAGCCATCCCATCAGACCCCATCAGTCACCCCTGCCTGAAAGCTGACAAGTAGTCCAGGCAGTACAGTGAACAATCACTGTATTTTCACCTATCCTTTCCTAACATCTACAGCCTCAGAGAAGGCAGTTAAAAATGTCAGAGGCAAAAGCCAAGTCCACTTAAAAAGGCTTCAAATGCCCTGACAGCCTTTGAAATTAAAATATTCCATTCAAATTCACACAGCAATACATTTCACTAGCTAGTGATTGACAGTTGTTTGGTCTAGAAAAGGTTCTTGGTGGATTATATATTTATCTTTATCTTCAGACTTCAATCCATCTAATTACCCTGCTTTTTTTGCTAGCCACAATGTTTTTATAAACACTCTTGCTATGATTGACAGCTCCTCACCACATCAAAAGCAGCAAAATGGTTTCTGCTGTAAAAAAGAGGAAATAAAACCAGTTTATGAGTGATTTTTCACTGTACAGCCCAGGCATGTCTTCAGCTTTCAGGCAGGGGTGACTGATGAGGATCTGATGGGGACGTCTGAAAGAGTGGGCATGGAGCACACTGCTGGTGAGGGCAGTGCCAGCCGGTGGTACCCCTGGCATCAGGAATGGGCGCCATGGCTGGAGGACCTCATGGTGTTGGCCACCGTTGAGGCCAGTTATTCGGGGATGGGGGGTGGGCGGGGGAGGTGGGGGGGGAACAGTCACGGGGGTACGCACCATGCTAACATATTGGCCTTTCACCCCCTGCAGACAATGGATATTGGAATTCAACCAGCAATGGTGGCCTTCCTGCTAGTCGCTGCAGCCCTGGGGAATGCCCTGATGCCCTGAGGCTGTATAAGCTGAACCTGCTCAAGGAGGAGGAAGCTGCAGCAGCGGAGCGGACATCACCAATGTGTGCAGCAGTGGAGCAGGCAGCAGGGGGGCAGGTAGCAGCTGCCTGCGAGCTGACTGCCCAACAGGCCGAGGAGGAGGAGGTGCCAGGGAGGAGCCACATGAGGCCTCTGTGTACTGGCACCGCCTGTCATTCGTGGACCTGTCGGACCGAGCATACCATCGAAGACTCCGGCTGAGCAGAGAGACAGAGCAACATATCTGCCAGATGATGTCATACCTGGCACCGCGAGGGTATGGGGGAAGCCACCCACTCCTGGTGCCCATAAAGGTGATGGTCGCCTTGAACTTTGCTCAAGGCTCATTCCAGGCACTGAGTGGGGACCTGTCTGGGATCTTACAGACCTCGGTGCATAGGTGCATCCATGCCATCATGATGGCTCAATACAAATATTTCAATGTGGACCGAGTCCACCAGGCTGCCCGGATGGCGGGGTTCACTGCCATCGCCGAGAAGCCCCGGGTCCAGGGCTGATCGACGGCTTGCACATCTCCCTATGGACACCTGCAGATGACAGGACACCTCACAAACCGAAAGAGTCCTACTCGATGAACGTGCAGCTGACATGTGACCATCGGCTATGCATCATTCACCTCTGCGTCCGATACTCGGGTAGTGTGCATGGAAGTCACTGTCATCCTCCGACTCGAGTTCTCGGGTCTCCTGGGGCTTGGCGGCGGACTGGTGTATGAGCTGCTATCCCTTGGCTCACAGGGGGGCTTGAGATATGGCACTGGCTGGGGGCGGGGGACGCCTGAAGGACCCGTCCCATCACCAGCAGGTCCTGTAAGACTCAAGACAAGACGCATGAGTAGACCGCGGGCCGGGGGGGTGGTGGGGGGGGTGTGTGGATGGGGGGTGGTGTGGGGGTGAGGGTGGTGTGGGGGTGAGTGTGGTGTTGAGGGTGCTGTGATGATGGTGTTGGGGGGGGGGGTGTGTGGATGGGGGGTGGTGTGGGGGTGAGGGTGGTGTGGGGGTGAGTGTGGTGTTGAGGGTGCTGTGATGATGGTGTTGGGGGGATTGACACCTGTCATTGGGAACCGCAACTAAGCGGGGTCTCTGTTCCTCGCCCGCGGCTGTACTCTACCTCAGCAACTTCCTTTTCCTCTGACGACCACATCCAGGTCCTTCTGCTCAGTCATGGTGAGGAGCCACAGTCAGACGGTCCCCTCCCATCTTCTCCCACTCCCGGCAGTTGTACGTGGCCTTCTCTTGGGGGGGCAAACAGATAACGACAGTGTTAGACAGTCCGATGCATGCACCCAAGGGGTGGGTAGCTGGTGGCTTCAGTGGCCAGGGCACCCGGCCACGGTGGCTGGTATTGGTGCCGGTATGTGGTGCAGAGTGGTGTGTGTAGGGAGTGCTGTGTGTATATGCGGCAGCAGCTTGTCAGCCTCTTGAGTGTCCATCGCGAATCTGGTGAATCCGGCACCGTTTCTCATCGGAATCGATTGTGTTCCACGTGGCATCAGTGCTAGCCCCGTAACAGTAGCTGAATCAGTCCAGGTGCGATGGCAGTTTTGCTGCCATGAAAGTCCCCGAATTCTGCGTTAGCGTCAACACTTCGGGCAGGATTCTCCGATTGCCAATGCCGAAATCGCGTTCAGCGATTGGCCGGAGTATCCGTTTTTATGCCGAAATCAGGCGTACCGCCATTTTTCGGACACTCCGCCCCCTCAGAAATGGCGTAATCGCTGAGTACGCCGCATGCCTTTGGGACGGCCTCAGGACGTCGCTCGAGGCCCTCCCCCGATGCTCCGTCCCCAATGAGCTGACTTCCCGACGGCGTCGGTCCCGTGTGCTCACAGTTTTCAGGGACCTCGTGTGGCGGCTACGGACTGTGTCCAGCGCCGCCACAACCGGGGGGAGCCAATCCACTGGCCGGGGGGACTTCAATGGGGACTGGGGGGACTGGTGGAGGGTAATCCAGGGGTGGCGAGTGGGGTTACAGGGATGCACTATCTGGCAGGCCAGATCCGCACGCGGTCAGCGCGATGTTGAACGGTGCAGCTGTCGCAGATCGCCGCCATGCGCATGCGTGGCCACGGACCCGCCAATTCTCCATATGTGGCGCGGCTGCTAGCCCCCCCCCACCAGGCGGAGCATCGGTGAAGGGGCAGCACCGAGGTTTTCATTGTAAAACGAGACACATTTTCCAAAGATAGCCTCTAAATTTGGGAATCAAGCCCTTAGTATCAGAAACGGAGAATCTCGGCCAAACAGTTTGAGATTTCCTCTGTTGTGTGAGAATCACCTGCCTGAAGAAATAAAGCTGAAAATCAAACACCCCTTTGTCATGATATGCAGACATGCAGATAATGATATACAGACAGGCACAGACAGGCAGCTAATGTACACAGAGAACAGGACATGACCAATGAGCAGGCAGGACACTCAGGGGTGGTATCTCACTATAAAAGGCACGAGGCATTCACACTCCGCCTCTTTCCACTGATGAACATCTACAGAGTGAGTCAGGGTGTATGTACAGTATCACACCTCCAGCACGTGGCTAAGAGCTAGTCTGGTTCAGTCAGACAGAGTAACCACACTTAGGTTAGCAGAGAGTCAAACTCATAGAGAACTGTGCTAACTGTGCTACTGGTTCAATAAATCAGATTGAACTAACGTCAAGGTCTGGAGTATCTTTTGGATAAAGCTGCATCCAGTTGCAGCCTGTGTTATCCCAGAGTACATAAAACGACATGCTACCAGGAGGCTGCTTAATCTAGGTGATTTACCTCAGTCCGTTCCGTGCCGACCAGCGAATGTATCCCGGCACCATGGAGAAGATTCAGGCTCCTCATCAGCTCAGGACCTCCGGCAATCTCAGTGCCAACTGGCGGACATTCAAGCCAAAGTCTCTGCTGTACATCGAATTTTCAGACCTCGTGGGTGCATCTGATGCAAGGAAGATTGAGCTTCTCCTCTCAACAGCGGGTGATCAAGCCATTGAACTCTTCAACTCTTTTCACTTCACCAAAGACCAGGACAACACGAAGTTTCAGACCATCTTGGACAAAATTTCAGACCACCTTTGAGCGCTACATATTCAAACAGCGTCCACAAGGTAAATATTAATCTTTCAACTCCTTCTTAACACACGTCCGCCTGCTAGCCCTGTCCTGCAACTTTTGTGATATTGCTGACTCCATGATCAGAGACCAAATCGTTTTTGGAGTTTACTCTGATCCTCTGAGAGAGCAGCTACTGAAAATCAAGCATATGGCCCTGCCAGTCGCGATTGAAACATGCACAGTGCATGGCATAGCGATTTTTGGCGTGCTCCAGTACAAATCGGCTGGAAATGAGAAACTTGCCTCCCACGAGGCGGAGAGTGTGCAGGCCATCTCCCGGATGCAGCACCTCAGCATTGATGAAAGCGGCTATTTCGCGCGCTTTTCCCGGGACCCACGCATGCATGATGCGAACGGGAATATGAAGCGGCCGACACCCGCACTGCGAACTGCGGCAACGCCCACTTGAAGAAACACTGCCCTGCAAGAGGCAGGCGATGTTTAAACTGCGGGAAGCCTGGACATTATGCAGCCTTGTGCAGGTCTGCACCACCAGTCAGAGGCCAGTGCTCCCAATTCCGACGACGGCGCGTTCAGAGTGTGGAACAACGATTACGGATCCAGAGGAAGAATGCCTGGACTCCGCCTACTGTGTGGGCATCATTACCAAATGTGAATATGCCACATCCAACTCATCACAAATTCAATCCATCCTCGCTGTGGATTCTGCGGACGAATGGTGTGCGGTGATGCAGGTCAACCACTGCTCCATCCAGTTTAAGCTGGACACAGGTGCTTTTGCTAACCTCCTTTCACAGGCAGATTTCAAACACATCAAGAAGCCCCCCAAGGTCCTTCCAGCAACCTGCAGGCTCCTGGACTACAACGGAAATGCCATCACGGCACTGGGATCCTGCCATCCTCTCGTCTCCAACCGGAGCACCCATGCATGGTTACGTTTTGAAATTGTCAAGCCAGACAGGGCAGCTCTACCTATCGTGCAGGCCTGCAAGCAGCTGAACCTCGTGCAGCGGGTTTACACAATGACATCCTCCAATGTGGATCTTCAGGCCGGAATTGACGACATCCTCGCTCAGTATCCGGATGTGTTCAACGGGATGGGCACGCTGCCATATCGATACAAGATTCTGCTATGACCTGATGCCAAGCCAGTGGTCCACGCACCACGCCGGGTCCCGGGTCCGCTGAGGGAGCGCCTGAAGGCACAGCTCAAGGATCTTCAGCAACAGGGCATCATTTCCAAGGTAACCTAACTGACTGACTGGGTCAGCTCGATGGTCTGTGTTAGAAAACCTTCGGGAGACCTGTGCATCTGCATTGATCCCAAGGATCTCAACCAGAATATAATGCGTGAGCACTACCCCATCCCGAAGCGGGAGGAACTCACCAGTGAGATGGCACACGCATGTTTTTTCACCAAGTTAGATGCGTCACATGGATTTTGGCAAATCCAGCTGGATGAGTCCAGCAGAAGGCTCTGCACCTTCAACACACTGTTTGGCAGATACTGCTATAATCGCATGCCGTTTGGCATTGTCTCGGCATCGGAGATCTTCCATCGCATCATGGAGCAGATGATGGAGGGCAGTGAAGGGGTTCGTGTGTACGTGGATGACATCATCATATGGTCCACGGCCGCTGAAGAGCATGTTTCCTGTCTCCAGCAGGTATTCCGCCGTGGCCATGCCAATGGCCTGAAGCTGAACAGGTCCAAATGTTGTTTTGGCATGTCGACACTCAAGTTCCTAGGTGACCAGATCTTTCAGCAGGGCGTGCGCCCGGACACAGGCAAGGTCAAGGCCATCGAAGCCATGAAGGTCCCTGAAACAAGAAGACAGTGCTGCGCTTCCTGGGCATGGTCAATTCTCTGGGCAAGTTCATCCCAAACCTGGTCCCACACATTACGGCCCTAAGAAACCTGGTCAAAAAGTCCACTGCCTTTGAGTGGAAGGCAGCACATCAGGCAGAGTGGTTGGAGTTGAAAGCCAAGCTCACCACTGCACCCGTCTTGGCATTTTGCGACCCAGACAGGGAGACGAAGATCTTGACAGATTCGAGCCAGGATGGCATCGGTGCGGTGCTGCTTCAACGCGATGACACTTCATCCTGGGCACCGGTAGCCTACGCATCGAGGGTCAAGACGTCCACCGAAACAAGGTATGCGCAAATAGAGAAGGAATGCCTGGGCCTTCTCACTGCCATTCTCAAGTTTCACGACTATGTCTACGGCCTGACGACATTCACTGTTGAGACGGATCATAGGCCTCTGGTCCACATTATCCACAAGGACCTGAACGACATGATGCCTCGGTTGCAGCGCATCCTCCTCAAACTCAGAAGGTACGAATTTGACTTAGTGTACAAGCCTGGCAAGGAGCTCATCATCGTTGATGCATTGTCCCACTCCATCACATTGGCTAGTGAACTGCTGGAAATCATCCGGCAGATTGAATCACAGGTGCAGCTGTGTGCTAGCACCCTCCCGGCGTCTGATGAGAAGGTGGTTCGTATCCGCGAGGAGACAGCCAAAGACCCCCTCTTGCAGTGTGTTATACACCACCTCGCCAATGGCTGGCAGAAAAGGCAGTACCCTCAATTTTACAATGTAAAGGACGACCTGACGGTGATTGATGGTATCCTCCTCAAGCTGGACCGGATTGTCATTCCACTCAGTCTCCAGAGCTTGGTGCTCCGCCAAATCCATGAGGGACACCTGGGCGTCGAGAAGTGCAGATGCAGAGCCCGGCAAGCTGTCTACTGGCCCGGGATCAGCCAGGACATCTTGAACATGGTCCTCAACTGTGCAACCTGTCAACTCTTCCAGCCAGCGCAGAGCAAGGAGACGCTCCAGCAGCATGAAATCGAGACCTCCCCATGGTCAAAGGTTGGCAGCGACCTCTTTTGTGCGAATGGTCGTGACTACGTGTTGATTATTGATTATTTCTCCAATTACCCTGAAGTTGTGAAACTCTCAGACCTCACATCTTGGACCGTCATCAAGGCCTGTAAGGAGACGTTCTCCAGGCATGGTATTCCACTCACTGTCTTAAGTGACAATGGCCCGTGCTTCAACAGCCACGAGTGGTCTATGTTTGCCCAGTCGCATCAGTTCAAACATGTCACTTCCAGCCCACCCTATCCGCAGTCCAATGGAAAGGTTGAAAAAGGGGTGCACATTGTGAAACAGCTCATCTGCAAGGCCGGGGTTCTGCTTCTGACATCTACCTCGCGCTGCTTGCGTACAGGGCGACCCCACTGTCCACTGGCATTTCGCCGGCTCAACTCCTGATGGACAGGGACCTGCGAACAACACTTCCAGCCATTCACTTGCCCAACCTGCATTACCTCTCGGTGCTGCAGAAGGTGCAGCGGCTCCGAAACCAGCAAAAGCAGGGCTATGATGCTCATGCCACCAATTTGCCCGTGTTATCCCCGGCAGATACTGTCAGGATCAAGATACCGGATGGTGGCTGGTCTGCTCCAGCTGTCGTTGTTCGACAGGCTGCGCCCCGCTCGTATGTTGTACGTATGGCTGATGGTTCTGTTGTGCGACGAAACAGACGGGCACTGCGCAAAGTTGCCTGCCCCAACCGCTTTCTTCTCCGTTTCCGTCCGTTGTTTTGCCACCTCCTGATACCCCAAACTACGAGGCCACCAGTCAGGCTTCCATCCCACCTGTCAAGGCGCCATCGTCCCCACCACTACCTCTCTGGCGGTCGACAAGGATCAGACGCAAGCCCCAGAGACTGGACTTATGAACATTTGTTTTGTTTGCTATGTTCTGTTTTCTCACATTAGGCAGCTGTCTTCACATGTAAATATGTTCACATATGCCACCACTTGTAAATATGTTAATGTATGCCACCACATGTAAGTATGTTCCCATGTGTCAACAAAACATTTTTTTTAAAGGGGAGATGTCATGATATGCAGACATGCAAATAATGATATACAGACAGGCACAGACAGGCAGCTAATGTACACAGAGAACAGGACATGACCAATGAGCAGGCAGGACACTCAGGGGTGGTATCTCACTATAAAAGGCACGAGGCACTCACACTCCACCTCTTTCCACTGATGAACATCTACCGAGTGAGTAAGGGTGTATGTATAGTATCACACTTCCAGCACATGGCTAAGAGCTAGTCTGGTTCAGTCAGACAGAGTAGCCACACTTAGGTTAGCAGAGAGTCGAACTATTAGAGAACTGTGCTAATTGTGCTCCTGGTTCAATAAATCAGATTGAACTAACGTCAAGGTCTGGAGTATCTTTTGGTTAAAGCTGCATCCAGTTGCAGCCTGTGTTATCCCAGAGTACATAACACAACACGCTTTACGTTTGGCCTCCAGTTCAGGAGGCCATCAAAAGTGAAGGCTCGCCATCAAAAGTGAAGGCTCACAGCCCAAAGATGCCTTTAACAGAAAACAGCGGGATAATTTGTAACAGGTTTAGTGGATAGTCCTACAGTCACATAACCATGACCGTGAGTTTTAGAATGGCAGGGTTTCTCTTCCTACCATCTGAAGAGTCAGCAGGGAACATATCCCCACTGATACTGTCTGCCTGCCTCCAATGAGCATTAATTGGCTGGAGGCAGGATTTTCACCCCTCACTCCAATGAGGGTGGGAAGTGCCACCGCAGAGACCTTCCGGCCAATCGACCAATCTGATTGGTTAGCAACCCTCTAGCCCCTGCAGTACCTGAAGCTGCTGTGTACAACACTTGAGCTGAAAGCCCAGGGTCCCAGGCCAGTTGAGTGTGGGGTCCCAGGGTGAAGAAAGTAGGTGAGGCCTGCTGGGATTGACAGAGGGGATTTGGAGTGTCAGAGGAGAGGTTGGGGCTGGGAGGGTCTGCAGTAGCTAGACCTTATTGCAAGGGGAACCAATGTTAAACAAAACTGGGCAGAATTGACACACGGCGGAACCAACCCGAAACCCAATGGAATTTTGAGTTGTGAGGAGGATAAAAGGCAATTTCAAGGTAACTTAGACAAACTGAGTGAGTGAGCAAACTCGTGGCTAAATGTGAAGTTATACACTTCGGTGTGAAAACAGAAAGGAAGAGTATTATTTAAATGGTGATATGTTGAGAAGTGTGGATGTACAAAGGGATTTGGGTGTCTTTGTACACCAGTCAATGAAAGTTGAGAGGCAAGTGCAGCAAACAATTAGAAAAGCAAATGGTCTGTTAGCCTTCATTGCAAGAGAATTTGAGTTCAGATGTAGGGATGTCTTACTAAAGTTGTACAGGGGTTTGGTGAAACTGCATCTGGAGTATTGTATGCAGTTTAGTCTCCCTACCTAAAAAAGGATATACTTGCTGTTGTGTTATGTAATTTGGAACAACACAAGCTGCCACTTGATGCAGTTTTGCGTAAAAGATGCTCCAGACTTGAAGTGAGTTCAATGTGTTTTATTGAACTAATAGCACAGTTCTCAATGAGTTCGACTCTCTGCTAATCTAAATGTAGTAACTCAGCCTAACTGAACCAGCTTGCTCTAAGCCACGTGCTGGGGTGTGATGCTGAGGATACACCCTGTCTCACGCTGTAGATGTTGGTCTGTGGAAAGAGGCAGGGTGTGAGTGTCTCATCCCTTTTATAGTGAGATACCACCCCTGAATGTCCTGACTGCTCATTGGTCGTGTCCTATTCTATGTGTTCATTAGCTGCATGTTTGCATATCATGACACTTGCCATAGAGGGAGTTCAGAGGAGGTTCACTAGACTAGCACGGTGCCCCACAGCACCAGGGACCGGGTTTCGATTCCGGCCTTGGATGACTGTCTGTGTGGAGTTTGTACTTTCTCCCTGTCTCTGCGTGGGTTTCCTTCGGATGCTCCGGTTTCCTCCCACAGTCCAAAGATCTTCAGGTTAGGTGGGGTAAAAGGGTTACAGGGATAGGGCAGAGGAGTGGGCCTCGTTAGAGTGCTTCGTTGAAGGGTTGGTGCAGACCCGATGGGCCGAATGGCCTTCTTCTGCTGTAGGGATTCTATGGATTCACTCGACTGATTTTGGGGTTGGCAGGACTCTCCGACAAGGAGGGATTGGTTCAACTGGGCCTGGATTCACTTGAATTTAGAAGAATGGGAACAGAACTTTTTGAAATGTATAAAATTCTCACAGGGTTGGACAGACTAAATGCAGGGAGGATGTTTTCCCTGGTTGGGGAACCTAGAGCCAGGGGCACAGTCTCAGGATATGAGGTAGATCATTTAGGGCTGAGATGAGGCAATATTTCTTCACCAAGTTACTGAATGTATTCAAGAAAGGGATAGATAATGTTTTAGATTTTAATGGCATCCAGGGTTATTGGGAGAAAGTGGGAATATGGTATTGAGGTAGAGGATCAGCCATGATAATATTGAATGACAGAGCAGGCTCAAAGGGCCGAATAGCCTACTTTTGCTCCAAGTTTCTATCTTTCTATAAGGGGTTTGCTGATGGAGGTGCAGCTGAAGAAACCTTGGCAAGTTGCTGCAGTATATCTTGTAGATGGTATGCTATGTAGCCATAGTGTGCCAGTGGTGGAGGAAGTGAATGTTTAAGGTGGTGGATGGCGTGCCGATCAAATGGGCTGCTGTTTTCTGGGTAATGTTAAGTTTCTTGAGTTTTGTTGGAGCTGCACTCAGCCAGCAAGCGGAAAGTATTCCATCGCACTCTTGACTTGTTCCTTTGAGAAAGTGGAAAAGCTTTGGGGAATCAGGAAGTGAGTCATTCTCTGTGCAATGCCCAGCCTCTGACTTGCTCTGTGATCACAGTCCCGATGTGACTGGTCTAGTTAAGTTTCTGTTCAATATTTATCTCCGGAATGTTGGTGCTGAGGGATTTGGTGATTATAATACCATTGAACATCAAAGCGAGATGGTTGGATTCTATCCTGTTGGACATGGTCGCTGACCAAAGAACAAATGTTACTTGCCATTCATCAGCCTGAGCCTGAATATTGTCCAAGTCTTGCTGCATGCAGGCACAGATTGCATCCTAACCTGGGAAGTGGCGAATGGAAGCAAACATTGTGCAGTCATCATTGGGCATCCCTATTTCTGACCACATGATGGAAGGAAAATCATTGGTGAAGCAACTGGAGATGATTGGGCCTAGAACACTCCTTTGAGGGACTCCGACAGTGATTGCCTTGATTTGAAATGATTGCCCTCCAACAATCACAACCATCTTTATTTGTGCTGGACTCATTGATGTCATATGGACCTAAATGCTGCCACGATATTAAAAGACGTCACTTCTGGAATTCAGCTCTTTTGTGCCACACCATCTTGTGGGTCTATTCTTCTCGTGGGGCAGGACATACCCAGGGATGGTAGATTGAGTAATCTCGGATGTTGGTTGAATGGTATGATTCTGTGAGTATGAATATGCTGCAGGTTACTTTCTTTCAGGAATCCATGTGACATAATGTCCATTTATAATTACTACTCACTTCCTATTAGCTTGTCAATCTCCAATCCAGTTTCATCGACTGGCCTCAGTTCTACCTTTCTATGTTGAAAATGAAATGCTTTTAATTAGTTTGTGGGTTGAAAACGTGTTAATCACTCATTGTTGCAATTCTTGATGTCTACTCAGTGATCCTTGGTAGAAACATACATTTGGTTATTGGTCATATCAGACTGTGACGCTCCCTGTGGTCAATCTGATACTCAAAGCTTAATTCTTCTTCATGATTTCCCACTTGGAACCACAGCATAGAACGAGGAACAATTTGGCTTTGTGGCCTATGTTATGGCCCAGGGTTTAGAGAACCCCAAAGTGTATCATGGAGTTCACCTGACCCACAACTTTTAATAGATTGTGGTATGGGGAGCACACGGCCCACTCTACAGGTGTGGTACAGCAGAAATGGAAAAGTATTTTTCAAAGCAAAACTATGTTTATTCTATCAACTCAAGTTAACCTTTTTAAAGCATACAGTGAACATCTCAGCAACCATCAATTCAAATATAACCCCCAAAGAATACAACTCTAAGTAATCCTTAAGCTGTCCTTTTAACATCTATAATACTTAAAAAAGAACTTTTAACAGAAGCACATCAGGTTAAAGTCACTACTGAGAGCAGTCATTAGTTTTAAATCACAAAAGGATTGATTTACAGTCTTTAGATTACAGAGAGAGAGAGACTAATACCCCTTCTGGCTGGGACTGCATGTATCCAGCTCTGAAAACTAAACTAAAACACACCCTGCAGCAAACGGCCGAAAACGAAAGTAAAAAGCTGACAGACAGCCCAGCTCCACCCACTCTGAGATCACGCAGTAATACACACCCATCTCTTAAAGGTACTCTCACATGCCACCTCCTCCCAAGAAAAAAAATGAAACCATCAACTTCAAGATGGTTTCATTTTTCACCTTTTCACTATCCTTTAAGAAATGCACACAGTAAATATACTTTTTCGTTTCAAAAAACAACACACACATTCAGGTATAATAATATAGTCCAATTTTTTTTGTTCTTCTTCCTCCAACTGAAACTCCTTCTCGATTGACAGTCTCTTTGAACAAGAAGGTCTCTGCACGATCCGTCCATTTCTCTACGCCTCGGCATGTCTCTTTAAAGTCAAATACTTTAGTTCAATCTGATCACAGAGTCACTTGTAATTCTCCAACACAGGAGCATTGGTTATCACAGCTTTCAGGCAGTCAAATGCCTGTTGAAAGTCCGCTGTCCATTGAAACTTTTGGCGTTTCTTCAGCAAGTCTATCAGTGGAGCAACCACACTACAAAGATTTTTCACCAATGATCGAACAAATCCACTCAGGCCAAGAAATCGGATTATTTCCCTTCGTCTTGAGGGTATTGAAAACTCCTCAATAACTGTTGGTTTCACATCCCGTGTCCGATTGTATGGCCAAGGAAAGTGACTTGGGCTTTCCAAATTCACTTTTGGCTAGGTTTATCACCAAACCCACCTCCTGAAGCTGATCGAATAACTCCATCAGATGTTTTAAATGTTCTTTCCATGTCTGGCTGAAAATTACCAGATCGTCGATGTATACTGCACAATTGGGTAATCCTGAAACAACTTTGTTAGTTAACTGTTGAAATGTGGCTGGGGCGTTTTTCATGCCAAATGGCATAACTTTGAATTGGTATATACCATCTGGAGTCACAAAAGCTGAAATCTACTTCGCCCTGTCAGATAAAGGTATCTGCCAGTAACCTTTAAGTAAATCCAGTTTGGAAATAAAAGCTGATTGTCCCACTTTCTCAATGCAATCCTCCAAACGTGGGATAGGATAAGAGTCCGTTCTTGTAACCGCATTAACCTTTCTATAGTCCACACACAACCGTTTGGTACCGTCTGGTTTAGGCACCATCACTATGGTTGAGCTCCAATAGCTGCAACCCACTTCAATTATGCCATTTTTAAGCATACTCTCAATCTCTTTGTTAACCTGTGCCAATTCTAAAGGGTTAAGCCTGTATGGATGTTGTTTGATTGGAACAGCATTTCCCACATCTGCATCATGTATAGCCATTTTAGTACTTCCCAATTTATCTCTACAAACTTGTACATGTGATATCAATAACTCTTTCAGGTCAGTTCATTTTTCCTCTGGAAGGTAACTCAACAATTTATCCCAATTTTTAAGAACATCCTCATTTTCCAATTTAATTTGAGGTATGTCAAATTCACAGTCATGTGGATTTGGTTTGTCACTATGAGTTAGAATCAATTAAACTCCTCCTTTTTCTCTCCTTCCCTATCAAAGTACCTTTTAAGCAGATTCACATGACGCTTTCGGTTTTCCTTCTCTCTGGCGTTTTTACCACATAATTCAGCTCACTTAATTTCCTTTCAATCTGATGAGGTCCACAAAACCTAGCTTTTAAAGGATCACCTACCACTGGTAACAACACTAAAACTTTATCTCCACTGGCAAAACTACAAACTTTGGATTTCATGCCCGCGACCCGTTACATTACATTTTGTGCAACTTTCAAATGTTGCCTAGCCAATTCACCTGCTCTATTTAATCGTTCCCTAAAATTTGACACATAATCCAATAATGTAATTTCTGATTTCTCACTCACCAATTTTTCCTTCATCATTTTAAGTGGTCCTCTTACCTCGGGCGAGGTCGGAGAATCGCTGGGGGCTGGCGTGAATCCCGCCCCCGCCTGTTGCCGAATTCTCTGGCACCGGATATTCAGCGGGGGCGGGAATCGCGCCGCGCCGGTTGACGGGCCCCCCCCCCCCGCGATTCTCCGGCCGAAGATGGGCCGAAGTCCCGCCACTAAAATGCCTGTCCCACCGGCGTAGATTAAACCACCTACCTTGCCGGTGGGACAAGGCGGCACGGGTGGGCCCCGGGGTCCTGGGGGGGGCGCGGGGCGATCTGGCTCCGGGGGGTGCCCCCACCGTGGCCTGGCCCGCGATCGGGGCCCACCGATCCACGGGCGGGCCTGTGCCGTGGGGGCACTCTGTCCCTTCTGCCTTCGCCACGGTCTCCACCATGGCGGAGGCGGAAGAGACTCCATCCACTGCGCATGCGCGGAAATGCCGTCAGCGGTCGCTAACGCTCCCGCGCATGCGCCGCCCAGAGATGTCATTTCTACGCCAGCTGGCGGGGCACCAAAGGCCTTTCCCGCCAGCTGGCGGGGCGGAAATCAGTCCGGCGCAGGCCTAGCCCCTTAAGGTTGGGGCTCGGCCCCCCAAGGTGCGCAGCATTCCGCACCTTTGGGGCAGCGCAATGCCCAACTGAATTGCGCCATTTTGTGCGCCAGTCGGCGGACATCGCGCCGATACCGGAGAATTCTGCCCCTGATGACCAAAAATAAGTTCAAAGGGACTAAATTTGGTTGATTCATTAGACGCATCCCTAATTGCAAACAGTGCGAATGGAATTCCTTTATCCCAATCCTCTGGATAATTGCGACAATAAGCCCTCAATATTGTCTTTAATGTCTGATGCCACCTTTCTAACGCTCCCTGCGATGCTGGATGGTATGCAGTTGATTTAAATTGTTTTATTCCTAACCTATCCATAACTTCTTTGAATAACCCCGAGGTAAAATTTGATCCTTGGTCCGATTGTATTTCCATATCTAGTAAAGAATTTAAGGAACTCCTCCACAATCTTTTTACCTGTGATATTACGTACTGCAATGGCCTCTGGAAACCTAGTAGAGACATCCATTATCATCAAAAGATATTGATGCCCACTTTTCGTGGGTCCGACGCAATCAATTAGGACCCTTGTAAAAGGTTCTTCAAATGCTGGAATGGGTATTATGGGCGCTGGTTTTATCACTGCTTGAGGTTTCCCTATCACTTGACATGTGTGACATGATTGACAAAATTTAACTACATCTTTATATAGTCCAGGCCAATAAAAATGCTTTTGTATTTTTACTTGAGTTTTCCTTATTCCAAAATGACCTACCACTGGTACCTCATGTGCCACTCGCAATACCTCCTTTTTATTCCCTACCGGCAATACTACTTGATGAACTTCTGCCCACTTTTCATCCGTCTGCATATGTAAAGGTCTCCATTTTCTCATCAAGATATCACTTTGGTAACACTCTGGTATACATTCAGATTCCTCTTCCATGTATGCTTTCTGATACATCTGTTTTATACCTATATTTTTTTGTTGTGGATAAGGGCTTTGAAAATAGACCAAACATATGAAGCTCTCAGGGAAATTATACTTTTGGAGGAGTTTAAAAATTCAATTCCTGATGTAGTGAGAACTCGTGTGGAAGAGCAAAGGGTTAAAACTGCGAGATTGGCAGAAGAAATGGCAGATGATTATGAATTAGTTCATAAATCAAAGCTTGGTTTCCGACATCAGTTTCAGGCTCTGAGTGATAGAAACTGGGGACATGAGAAATACTCAAATGGTAAAGGTAAAGGTGATCTGATGGGAGTAACTCCGCCACTTTTCCTGAACTAAAAATATCTGCCTCATCCTCCACCTGTTCTTGTTCTTTTTCAACTATCTGATCAAAAATCGTTTCTGATAATTGCACTCCAACTTCATCTTCACTCTTTGATTTCTCCTCTTGTCTTAACCCGTGACTTTGCGACCTTATTACTACACAATCCGGAAACATCCCAGGATATTCGTCCTTCAACACTTTAGTTGTCTGATTTTCCACTGGCTTATCAACCACAGTAGGCATCACTCCCACTTGCGACCATGCCCAAGATAAACTGTATTCCTGGACATGATGGTTTCTCTATTACTCCTACTACCACTTCACCACTCTTCACTGGACTTTCCAACCTGACCTTATATAATGGAATACTACTCCTCTCACCCTGAATTCCACATATTACCACCTTTTCTGGCAACAATCTTCCCAAACTACATAACTCCTCATCTCTTACCATCAAAGATTGACTCGCTCCCGTATCTCTTAAAATTGTGACTACTTTACCTGCTCCTCCTGATACACATGAGTAAACTTTACCCACACAAGTAAATTATTGACAGAGATCTGGCACCTTCTTATCAATCACCTCTTGATCAGGCTGTACAATATTTTGCACCTCCTTCGCTTCACTTGGGCATCCCTTTACCACTGTAACAAACCCAACTGTCTTATCCTGTTTTGCCACATCAGCCTTTCCAATGCTTTTCTTCAACCACCAACACTGTGACTTTACATGGCCTAGTTTATTACAGTGAAAACATTTGCAACTTTTCATTCCTTTTCCACCGTCTTGGATTTCTTTTTTAGTCTGAGGTACACTATCCTTTTTATCACCCATCATTTCTCATGTCCTCAGTTTCTATCCCTCACCGGCTGAAACTGATGTCGGAATCCAAGCTTTGATTTATGAACTAATTCATAATCATCTGCCATTTCTTCTGCCAATCTCGCAGTTTTAACCCTCTGCTCTTCCACATGAGTTTTCACTACATCAGGAATTTAATTTTTAAACTCCTCCAAAAGTATAATTTCTCTGAGAGCTTCATACGTTTGGTCTATTTTCAAAGCCCTTATCCACCTATCAAAATTACTCTGTTTGAGCCTTTCAAACTCCATGTATGTTTGACCAAGTTATTTCCTAAAATTTCTAAACCTTTGTCTGTAGGCTTCAGGCACTAGTTCATATGCACCTAAGATGGATTTTTTCACCTCCTCATATGTCCCAGATACCTCCTCCAGTAGTGATGCAAACACTTCACTAGCCCTACCTATCAGCTTTGTTTGAATCAGTAATACCCACATGTTCTGTGGCCATTTCATTTGTTTAGCTACCTTCTCAAATGAAATGAAAAAGGCTTCCACCTCCTTCTCATCAAACCTTGGCAATGCTTGGACATATTTAAATAGATCCCCACAAAGCCTTCGACTTTGACGCTCTTTCTCACTATCCTCATCACTATCATCCAACTGTACGTTTCCTTTTACGTCTGCCAATTTTAACTGACTTTCATGTTTCATGGCCATTTTCTGAAGTTCAAACTCTCTCTCTTTATCTTTTTCCCTGATCTGTATCTCCCTTTCTCTTTCTTTTTGTTCTGCTGGGGCTATTCTTTCTTTTCTCCTTTCTTCTCTCTCCTTTTCTTTTTCTTCTCTATCTCTTTTTCTTTCCGCACTCTCTCTTTCTTTTCGTCTCTTTCGTATTCAAGCTGCTTTAATTCTTTCTCATGTTCCATATGTTTAATTTGTAACTGAATTTTTGCCATTTCCAACGAGGCAAACTGTATCTCAGGCAACTTTAAATGCTTAGCCACCGCCATAATTACTTCATCTTTTTGCATTTTGTCAGGTAATGTTAACTGCAATGTTTTTGTCAAATCTAACAGTCTGCTTTTAGTCTCTGTCCGTAAGGTACTGCATGTGACTGTCTCTACCCCCAAAAACTTCAGAGCCTCTGAAACAGCCATCGTCCACAACACACTCCACACTTAAACTAGAATACCACACCTGAAAAGCAACCACAATATGCTCACCCCTCACTGTCTTTAAGTTCACTAAGCCAATCCAATAGATAGACTTTTATCCCCCTCGAGCCCCCAATTTGTTATGGGCCAGGGTTTAGAGAAACTCAATGTGTATCATGGAGTTCACCCGACCCACAACTTTTAATAGATTGTGGTATGGGGAGCACACTGCCCACTCTACAGGTATGGTACAGCAGAAATATACTATCACTGCAGATATTTATTAACACACCCATTCAGAAACATCCATTTCTTAAAGATACTCTCACATGACACCTATAAGACATTAAATAGGCCAGGCAACAAATGTAGAGAGAAAAGCAGAAAAAAGAGGCTGGAGTATTTTGATCTTGGCAACACCCTGATGTTGAAGCCATTCCTAGGTCCTGTCCCCGCTGTGTGAAGATTGTTGGTAGAAGACAACTATTTAGTGGGTTACGTCGTTGACATCCAATGAAGGTAAGAGGCAGGACCCAGAAGCGGCAGGCCATGTTAAAAGACCATCCATTAGACTTGAAAGAGGATGCAGGCAGTGCAAAACAGTTGGCTAAGATCAAGATCTTGTGGTCTTTTGGCTAAGATGAGCGTGAGGCCAGGTGTAATGCCTGGATCTGGTATGTCTCTCTTGTGGGGACCATGAATTGGATCCAATTTGAATTGTTTTTTGGAGCAGGCAAGGAGCTGGATTAGGGGTTTGCCCCTATCCACACTCTGAGCTCTGGCTTTGTAACTCTGATAAGAAAATAGATAAATAAAAAGAGTGCTGAACATAGAACATACAGTGCAGAAGGAGGTCATTCTGCACCAACCCACTTAAGCCCTCACTTCCACCCTATCCCCGTAACCCAATAACCCTTCCTGACCTTTTTTTTGGACAGTAAGGGCAATTTAGCATAGCCAATCCACCTAACCTGCAAGTCTTTGGGCTGGTGGAGGAAACCGGAGCACCCGGAGGAAACCCATGCAGACACGGGGAGAACATGCATACTCTGCACAGACAGTGATCCAGTGGGGAATTGAACCTGGGACCCTGGTGCTGTGAAGCCACAGTGCTAGTGTTGCATTTTTTACCTATTATAAATATGGCAATCAATAAGGTTGCCCTTCTTTCTTTGGATATCGATATTATATTGCTCAGAGTCGCCAGGTAACAGATAATACCACCACCAGGTTCAATCGGATATCGATCAAAGAGCCAAACACCAGTTAGTTAGTTCAAGATCAAGGGTACTTTATTTACACCCACAATTAATCATACAACATAAACACAACTAGTTAAACTACACCTATCAACTATGACAACCTGTACTTAAGTTCATGCACCCGGCTTTGGTCAGAGGAACAGTGGCCGTTGTTTGGATCTGGGTCTACTGGGTCAGGAGAAGTAACTGCTGCTCAGCTGGGCTCATCCGTCTGGTAGCGGGCGTTGAACTTGAACTTGCTTCTGGGGGTGCTGCAATTGGAGGTGGACGTTGCCGGAGCACCAGGTCCAAGAGAGGCCGAACACATGGCGGTTTCTCTCTTTATCCTTGGGGGTTTTCGCGCTCTTTTGGGCGGTCCTTCAGTTTGGACCCCACTAATTGGGTAATTCTTGATCACTGTGTTCGATTTGAACCAATAAAGGAGCAGGTGCCTTGATGGCTGGGCGTGTCCTAAGCGGTCATTGACCCTGTTGTTTACGCTTCCTGAGTACAGGGAGTGGCGCCAAAATGTCTGGGGTTGTATCGGTTGCTCAAGTATCAGTACTTTGTCTGATGGAGATGGGCCATCAAAGTGCTAATCGGTTGGGGGTTTCGATACCGCCTGGATTCTTCGCTCACAAATATACATTCAGGCTCTGAGCCTGCCTGAACCTTACATTGGCCATTTTTCCCATTATGCTTTGTGACCGTCCATGTTCCTTATCGTAAGTGGCCATCCCAGATGGCTAAACTAGCCGTGCGGCCTGAAGTGACAGTACACAAGAGGAGGGACATGGTAGTCTGCATGACAAGGCAGAACCCTCTGTGGAGATGGTGATAGAAGTAGTGCAAACCAGGTGCCACGTTTTGTTTCCTGTGAGTGACTGGAGAAGACCTACCAGGCAAACAATGGAAGCATGGCTGGAGGTTTCCAGAGAAGTCAGCAGTCACAGAATGATGAGAAGGATCTGGATCAACTATTGGAACCATTTCAATGCTTTCTGGCAAGCTGAGCATGCTGAGCATGAAGCCATGCCAAGCAGAACAGCCATGAGAGTCTTCTAGAGTCTTATCGCGCCATGACAGACAGTAATTAGGTACACCGAATGGATCATTAACCCTCACACCAGTGAAGTAATCAATGTGATGCAAGGTCAACATTGCAATAGTGTCAGCACTGGACAAATGCAATGACAGAAGCATCACTTCAGATAGTGGATCAGGATGTGGAAATGGAAAGGTTGAGTATAGTTAACCTCTCCACCCTCACATAGAAGTTATGTGCACACAAAGTGAATCAGCAGCATGTCATTCATGAGGTAGAGTGACCTGCCTGACAATATTGACCCTGATAGGAGGACAAAAAATCTTTGCAAGGGTGGGAGCAGTGCAGGCAGTTGTTGATGGTGGATACAGAGTAATAATTTAATGAATTTTCCATAGATGTCCTTTGGAGCAGCTTCCAACCCTGAGAAGCATTGACCAGTGGAAATCACTTAATGTGTTCAAAGATGTTTGCTGAGTATCTCCTGGGAGGAAGGATGCCGAACAGTTAATGCTTTCTCTGCTAAGAAAGGCTGAACTAGGAGGATCAGCAGTAGCTAAATATGGAGGTCACAACTATTCAGAGGAGGACTTGCACTCAGAGGAGCCACCATCACAGGACTCAATCATGTTGTCAGCCATTGCTGATGCACAATCCACAGTGGAGTGGTTTGCGACTTTATAATGGGTGGCATAAGGTAGGCATCAAGGCACATGTCAACAGAAGCACAGAATGGAACCAAAGGCCTCTCCAGGCAGTCCCCCTCAGAAGAGGGCAGCTCTCGCCATGCTCAACCAACTGGAGGTTCTGAGCCTCAGGTCCATTTAAAAAGTGCTGTGGACCAGCGATGGGAGATAATTAGACATTAGACAGTGTTTCCTGAGGCAGTGTAGTCCCTTGTGAGGAAAAGTGGAGAAGTCTGTTCCTGATATGAGCACGGCAATATCTCAGGCATATGAGTGCAGGAGTTCCTCCACTGCAGGAGTGGCCACATTCAGGGAGAGTCATATGCTATAACCAAATAGAAGCAGGGGCGGAATTCTCTGACCGCGCCCCCGCCGGATCGGAGAATCGCCGGGGGGCGGCGTGAATCCCGCCCCTGCCGGCCGCTGAATTCTCCGGCACTGGAGATTCAGCGGGGCAGGAATTGCGTCGCGCCGGTCGGCAGCCCCCCCCCCCCGGCGATTCTCCGGCCCACGATGGGCCGAAGTCCCGCTGCTGCTATGCCGGTCCTGACGGTGTGAATTGAACCAGGTCCCTTACCGGCGAGACCTGGCGGCGCGGGCGGGCTCCGGGGTCCTTGGGGGGGCGCGGGACGATCTGGCCCCGGGGGGCGCCCCGATGGTGGCATGGCCCGCGATCGGGGCCCACCGCCTTCCATGCCAGCCGGCGGGGCGCCAACCACTCCAGGGCGCGCCTAGCCCCTAAAGGTGCAGAGGAATCCGTACCTTTGGGGCGGCCCGACGCCGGAGTGGTCTACACCACTCCATCCTGCCGGAACCCCCCGCCCCGCTGGGTAGGGGAGAATCCCGCCCAGGATCAGTGAACAGGCATGAACAAAATATATGATTCCAATGAAATTCTGTTGGCCGATGACAGAATCAGGAAAGACAGTTGGGCGGAGGATAGGTTTTGACTCCGAAATTGCAGCAGGCGCAATTTGACTCCAAATCTCAGTGCTCCAGCAGCTCGACAGGGGCATCAATGCATTCCAGAGCGCATGTACAGTAGATACCGTTTGCATATCATTAGCGGGCCCGATCCAATAATCTCCAGGGCCTCCGCGATTCTCCGATGGGCCGTGTTCCCGACAGCACGGTTCACTTGTGCTTCTAAAAATCGTGAAACTGGCGTGGCGGCTGAGGGAGAGAGCGAGGATGTACGGAAGGTGTCCAACATCGCCATAGTTTGCTGACAGTTGTGCTACAGGCCGATGGGCTCCTGTCAGGGCAGGGGGAGTAGTGAGGGATGGCCAGGAGATGGGTTTTGGGGCCGGAGTGGATGGACATGGAACACCATTGCCACAGCCATCAAGGCAGCCATGCAGCTGCGCACACCGCTAACAGCCCACTTTGAACTTAGTGCAATGGGTTATATAGGTGTTCACCCCCCCCCCCCGCCCCCCCCCCCCCCCGCCCTCCCAGGCCACCCCCCTAGATGCCCTGTGGCCCCAGCCAACCCATCAGCTGTATGGGCACGCTCCAGCACAACCAGTGCCACCTTGTTGGCTGGGATGAGTCAGTGTGGGGATTGTAGTCTGTATAGTCTGTATATGCGGCTGCAGCTTGTCAGCCACCCGAGTGTCAATTACAGACCCGGCGAATCGCACATAATTTTTCATTGGAATCGATTGTCTTCCATGCGGCACCGGTGCTAGCCTCTCAATAGTAGGGAATCAGTCCAGGTATGGCGCCAGTTTTTCTGCCGTGTAAGTCCACGAGTTCTGTGTTGGAGTCAACGCTTAGTCTCAGAAATGGAGGATCCCGCTTATGATGCATTCTGTACTCTCGACTGGCCAGTTAAATTGATGGCACAAGGATGCATGAATGTGCAATCAGGTGTTTTCACTCACCCAGCAAGGGAGGTAGTGCAGCCTGGTCAAGAGAGAGCTGGGGCAGGAAGGATTAAGTTGATGGGGCCTGCACCTTCTGAATTCACCCCTTCCACCCCTCTGATTGATGAGAAGCCTCCTATCACCAAGTGTCTCCCAGCACAAATGCAGCTTGAACAACCTGTGGTCGTGTGATCAAATGTGCAGCAGCCCCGATGGAGTGTGCCATAGCATCTCAGCAGCTGGGAGATCCTCCACATCTGGTCCAGTCACAGCGGAATCACCATGTAGGAGCTCGCACAAGATGGCAGAGAAGCAGCATTATTATCATGGGTGCACATGATGACAAAATGATAGCATTTGAGAACAATTGATGTGAAATAATCGTCAGATTATTGCAATTGAGAGCAACTGACATCAATTGAAAACAGTTGAAAGCAAATTATATCACATTATATGAAAATTTTCAGGTAGGTAAACCACACAGGTGGAAAATGCATTGGTTTTGCAACTTGTGATTTCAATGCACCCAAACATATATTTGAGAAATAAATACCCTTCACTATTAGAATGAAGACTGGTGGAAAACGAACACTTGTCATTTGATATGGGAGATTTCAACATTATCAGTAGGGGGAGGCTGTGATGTGGTGGTATTATCACTGGATAAGTAAACCAGAGACCCAGGGTAATAATGCTCTGGGGACCTGGGTTCGGAACCCACCAGAGCAAATGGTAAAATTTGAATTTCATAAAAATCTGGAATTAAAAGTCTAATGATGAGCCTGAAACCATTGTCGATTGTTGCAAAAACCCATCTGGTTCAATAATGTAAGGGAGGAAATCTGTCGTACTTGGTTGGCCTACATGTGATTTCAGACCCACAGCAATGTGGCTCACTCTTAAATGCCCTCAGGGATGGGCAATAAATGCTGGCCCAGCCAGCAACCCCCATATCAGGTCAGGTGGATTAGCCATGCTAAATTGCCCTTAGTATCCAAAATTGCCCTTAGTGTTGGGTGGGGTAACTGGGTTATGGGGATAGGGTGGAGGTGTGGGCTTGGGTAGGGTGCTCTTTCAAAGAGCCAGTGCAGACTCGATGGGCCGAATGGCCTCCTTCTGCACTGTAAATTCTATGATTCTATAATTCTATGATTCTATATATATCCCATGAATTAATTTTTTTAAAAGATGGACCTGCAATACACTTCCTGCATCATGAGTGATGAGCCCCAGCTGGAGGGTTTTATGGATTAAATGAAAGTCCATTTGGATGCCCCAAATTGAGGCATCAAATCGTGTTTAGGAGAAATGTGCCTGGATCAGGGCAGCTTGCATATTCTGCCATCATGGTCAGTGTGTCGCTGCATGAGTCCAATCTCTGGGGTGCCTTGATGAACTTTCAGCTTATCCTCCTCAATATCCTCACCCCCTGACATGATGATGCATTCTTCTCCTTGCACATGCTCTAGTTTCACATTCTCTGGATGACTATATTGTGCCGAGAGCAGCAAACAACGTCGGAAACTCTTGATGCGACTGAAGGGTTTTCATAGATTATCATAGAATTTACAGTGCAGAAGGAGGCCATTCAGCCCATCGAGTCTGCACCGGCTCTTGGAAAGAGCACCCTACCCAAGGTCAACACCGCCACCCTATCCCCATAACCCAGTAACCCCACCCAACACTAAGGGCAATTTTGGACACTGAAGGCAATTTATCATGGCCAATCCACCTAACCCGCACATCTTTGGACTGTGGGAGGAAACCGGAGCACCCGGAGGAAACCCACGCACACACGGGGAGGATGTGCAGACTCCGCACAGACAGTGATCCAAGCCAGAATCGAACCTGGGACCCTGGAGCTGTGAAGCAATTGTGCTATCCACAAGGCTACCGTGCTGCCCCATTAAATCAGCAGGTGCTGCCTGCTCACTCCAGACACCAGAAGAGGACTTTGGCCTACTCCTTAGTAGGTGGCAACCTTGATAAAATCTAGCCCAATGCGTAAAATTGATGGTCTTCAAAGATGTCGAAATAGAGTTAAGAGGGAAATCAGGAGGGCAAAAAGGGGACATGAAATTGCTTTGGCAAATAATGCAAGGGAGAATCCAAAGAGATTCTACAGATACATAAAGGGGAAAAGAGTAACTAGGGACAGAGTAGGGCCTCTTAAGGATCAACAAGGGCATCTATGTGCAGAGCCACAAGAGTTGGGTGAGATCCTGAATGAATATTTCTCATCGGTATTCACGGTGGAGAAAGGCATGGATGTTAGGAAACTAAGGGAAATAAATAGTGATGTCTTGAGAAGTGTGCATATTACAGAGGAGGAGGTGCTGGAAGTCTTAAAGCGCATCAAGGTAGATAAATCCCCGGGACCTGATGAAATGTATCCCAGGATGTTGTGGGAGGCTAGGGAGGAAATTGCGGGTCCCCTAACCGAGATATTTGAATCATCGGCAGCCACAGGTGAGGTGACTGAAGATTGGAGAGTGGCGAATGTTGTGCCCTTGTTTAAGAAGGGCAGCAGGGAAAAGCCTGGGAACTACAGACCGGTGAGCCTAACGTCTGTAGTAGGTAAGTTGCTAGAAGGTATTCTGAGAGACAGGATCTACAAGCATTTAGAGAGGCAAGGACTGATTCGGGGCAGTCAGCATGGCTTTGTGCGTGGAAAATCATGTCTCACAAATTTGATTGAGTTTTTTGAGGGAGTGACCAAGAAGGTAGATGAGGGTAGTGCAGTAGACGTTGTCTACATGGACTTTAGCAAAGCCTTTGACAAGGTACCGCATGGTAGGTTGTTGCAAAAGGTTAAAGCTCACGGGATCCAGGGTGAGGTTGCCAATTGGATTCAAAATTGGCTGGACGACAGAAGGCAGAGGGTGGTTGTAGAGGGTTGTTTTTCAAACTGGAGGCCTGTGACCAGTGGTGTGCCTCAGGAATCGGTGCTGGGTCCACTGTTATTTGTGATTTATATTAATGATTTGGATGAGAATTTAGGAGGCATGGTTAGTAAGTTTGCAGATGACACCAAGATTGGTGGCACAGTGGATAGTGAAGAAGGTTATCTAGGATTGCAACGGGATCTTGATCAATTAGGCCAGTGGGCCGACGAATGGCAGATGGAGTTTAATTTAGATAAATGTGAGGTGATGCATTTTGGCAGATCGAATCAGGCCAGGACCTACTCAGTTAATGGTATGGCGTTGGGGAGAGTTATAGAACAAAGAGATCTAGGAGTACAGGTTCATAGCTCCTTGAAGGTGGAGTCGCAGGTGGACAGGGTGGTGAAGAAGGCATTCGGCATGCTTGGTTTCATTGGTCAGAACATTGAATATAGGAGTTGGGACGTCTTGTTGAAGTTGTACAAGACATTGGTACGGCCACACTTGGAATACTGTGTGCAGTTCTGGTCACCCTATTATAGAAAGGATATTATTAAACTAGAAAGAGTGCAGAAAAGATTTACTAGGATGTTGCCGGGACTTGATGGTTTGAGTTATAAGGAGAGGCTGGATAGACTGGGACTTTTTTCCCTGGAGCGTAGGAGGCTTAGGGGTGATCTTATAGAGGTCTATAAAATAATGAGGGGCATAGATAAGGTAGATAGTCAACATCTTTTCCCAAAGGTAGGGGAGTCTAAAACTAGAGGGCATAGGTTTAAGGTGAGAGGGGAGAGATTCAGAAGGGCCCAGAGGGGCAATTTCTTCACTCAGAGGGTAGTGAGTGTCTGGAATGGGCTGCCAGAGGTAGTAGTAGAAGCGGGTACAATTGTGTCTTTCAAAAAGCATTTAGATGGTTACATGGGTAAGATGGGTATAGAGGGTTATGGGCCAAGTGCGGGCAACTGGGACTAGCTTAATGGTAAAAAACTGGGCGGCATGGACTGGTTGGGCCGAAGGGCCTGTTTCCATGCTGTAAACTTCTATGATTCTATGATTCTATGATTCTATGTTGCCTGATTGATTTTTATTTCAGAGTTTTTGCCACTGCAATGAATATTTTTCTTTCGCCCTGCCCCATGTCGAAATATATGATTGGATGGATTGGAATCATTAAGTGCAAAACCAGTGCATTTTCCACTGTGATTGATAGATGTTCACAGCACAGAGGAAGGCCATTCAGCCCATCATGTCCACATCAGTCTATTTCAAGATCTGACTACACAAAGACCATTTGAAAGTTATGACAGTGCAAGTGAATGTCTAAATAGTTATTTTATGTTACCAGTGTTTCTGGCTCAATCATCCTTTCAGGCACTGAGTTCCAAACACCTCCACCATCTGGGTGAAAATGTTTCTCAACTCCCCTCTTCGCTTTCTATCTTAAATCAACTGCCCCTGGTTATTGCCCCCCCCCCCCCCTACAAATGGAAAAGGTGCCTTCCTAATCACCCTGTCCATGCCCCTCCTAATCTTATGCACCTCTATCAGGTCTTTGCTTGGAGACCTTTGCGTCTCTAAGCAAATCAACCACAGCCAGCACAGTGCCACAGTGGTTAGCACTGCTGCCTCACAGTGGCAGGGACCCGGGTTGCATTGTGGCCTTTGGTGACTGTGTGGAGTTTGCACTTTCGCCCCTTGACTGCGGGTGCTCCCACAGTCCCAAGATAAGCAGCTTTGGTGGGGTAATGGGGTTCGGGAGATAGGCCAGGGGAGTGGGCCTGGCTCAGGTGCTCTTTCAGAGGGTTGGTGCAGATTTAATGGGCCAAATGGCCTCCTGCACTGTAGGAATTTTATGGTAACGAGGAAAGCGTGAGATTTTCATTAGCTTGAGGGAGAGTGCAAGACTGAAGGGAGCGAGAAGGAGAGTCTCAGACTCGAGGTAATGAGAAGAAGAGTGTGAGACTGGAGGTAGAGAGGATGTGCAGATGGAGGTAGTTAGAGGGAGAATGTGAGATGAGAGGTAGCTGAAGGAAAGTGTGGAGATGGAGGTAGCGAGGGAGAATGTGGAGATGGATGTAGCGAGAGGGAGAGTGTGGAGATGGAGGTAGCAAGAGAGAGAGTGTGGAGATGGAGGTAGCGAGAGAGAGAGTGTGGAGATGGAGGTAGCGAGAGAGAGAATGTGGAGATGGAGGTAGCGAGAGAGAGAGTGTGGAGATGGAGGTAGCGAGAGGGAGAGTGTGGAGATGGAGGTAGCGAGAGAGAGTGTGCAGATGGAGGTAGTGAGAGAGAGAGTGTGGAGATGGAGGTAGCGAGAGGGAGAGTGTGGAGATGGAGGTAGCGAGAGGGAGAGTGTGGAGATGGAGGTAGCGAGAGAGAGTGTGTGGAAATGGAGGTAGCGAGAGGGAGAATGTGGAGATGGAGGTAGCGAGAGAGTGTGGAGATGGAGGTAACGAGAGAGAGAGTGTGGAGATGGAGGTAGCGAGAGGGAGAGTGTGGAGATGGAGGTAGCGAGAGAGAGTGTGGAGATGGAGGTAGTGAGAGGGAGAGTGCGGAGATGGAGGTAGCGAGAGGGAGAGAGTGGAAATGGAGGTAGCGAGAGAAAATGTGTGGAGATGGAGGTAGTAAGAGGGAGAATGTGGAGATGGAGGTTGTGGTGGTATGTATTAGGGGTAATACGGTACACCAAGAATGCCGAGCAGCTATCGGGATCCAGCATCTGTCCTCCAATAGCTGCTCGGCATTCCTGGTGTACCGTATATACGGGCCCTCGCAGCCTCCCTCGACATGGCCTCCCAAAACGCCTGCGCCTATGCCCCCGACCGCGCTACAGCCCCTTGGGCTCCGTGGACCCCCGCCGCGACCGACCCCCCAGCAACCCCAACCCCTCCGCAAACGTGCGCAGCCAGAATCTCAGACCACCCGGGGGACACCCCCGCCAGCGCTGCCCGGCCCGCTCGGCCACCTGCAAAAGCTGCGGTAAAAAGGGACACTACGCAGCGGTGTGCCAGTCCCGTGGGGTCGCCGCTATCTCCGGGGAACAAATGGGACCACGGGCTCAACTCTCCCAGCGACCCACGGGCGGCCAACGGGCGCCGCCATTTTGGACTCCGGACACCACGAGGGGGGGACGGGCGGCGCCATCTTCCTACCCACAGGCCGCGTGCGATCCATGGGAGCGGCAATTTTGTCCACCCCCAACCGCGTGCGATCCATGGATGCCGCCATCTTGGCTGACAGGCAAGGACCCCGGTGTGGCCGGCTCCACACTGCCTGAAGACAACGGTCTGATACACCAACCACGTTTGGCATTGGTGACCCTCGACCAGTCGTGGCCCCGGACGCTCCAGACGACAACGACAAAGGTGCTGGTGAACGGCCACGAAACGCCGTGTTTGATCGACTCGGGGAGCACGGAGAGTTTTATTCACCCGGACACGGTAAGACGCTGTTCCCTTGTAATTCGGCCAAGCACCCAAAAAATCTTCCTGGCGGCGGGGTCCCACTCCGTTGAAATCAAAGGGTTCTGCATCGCAAACCTAACGGTGCAGGGGAGAGAGTTCAAAAATTACCGGCTGTACGTCCTTCCCCACCTCTGCGCTCCCACCCTCCTGGGGTTGGATTTCCAATGCAACCTCCAGAGCTTAACATTCAAATTTGGCGGCCCTATACCCCCACTGACTATCTGCGGCCTCGCGACACTCAAGGTCGAACCGCCCTCCCTGTTTGCGAACCTCACCCGGATTGCAAACCCGTCGCCACTAGGAGCAGACGGTACAGCACCCAGGGCCAGACGTTTATCAGGTCCGAAGTACAGCGGCTGCTGAAGGAAGGCATAATCCAGGCCAGCAATAGTCCCTGGAGAGCCCAGGTGGTAGTAGTGAAGACAGGGGAGAAGCAAAGGATGGTCGTAGACTGCAGTCAGACCATCAACAGGTACACGCAGCTAGATGCGTACCCTCTTCCCCGCATATCCGACATGGTCAATCAGATTGCACAGTACAAGGTCTTCTCCACCGTGGACCTTAAGTCCGCCTACCACCAGCTCCCCATTCGCCCCGGTGACCGCAAGTACACTGCCTTCGAAGCAGATGGGCGGTTATACCACTTTTTAAGGGTTCCATTCGGCGTCACGAACGGAGTCTCGGTCTTCCAACGAGAGATGGACCGAATAGTCGACCAGCACAGTTTACGGGCCACGTTCCCGTACCTCGACAACGTCACCATCTGCGGCCACAACCAGCAGGACCACGACGCCAACCTCCGCAAATTCCTCCAGACTGCTAACGCCCTCAACCTCACCTACAACGAGGAAAAATGCATGTTTAGCACCGACCGTCTAGCCATCCTGGGCTACGTAGTGCGTAATGGAGTGATAGGCCCCGACCCCGAACGCATGCGCCCCCTCATGGAGTTCCCTCTCCCCCACTGTACCAAAGCCCTGAAATGCTGCCTGGGCTTCTTTTCTTATTACGCCCAGTGGGTCCCCCAGTACGCAGACAAGGCCCGCCCACTAATCCAGTCCACTACTTTTCCCCTGTCGTCAGAGGCCCGCCAGGCCTTCAGCCGCATCAAAACGGATATCGCAAAGGCCACGATGCGCGCCATCGACGAGTCCCTCCCCTTCCAAGTCGAGAGCGACGCGTCCGACGTCGCTCTGGCGGCCACGCTCAACCAAGCGGGCAGACCCGTGGCCTTTTTCTCCCGGACCCTACACGCTTCAGAAATTCGCCACTCCTCAGTAGAAAAGGAGGCCCAAGCCATAGTGGAAGCTGTGCGACATTGGAGGCATCACCTGGCCGGCAGGAGATTCACTCTCCCCACTGACCAACGGTCGGTAGCCTTCATGTTCGATAATGCGCAGCGGGGCAAGATAAAGAACGACAAGATCTTGGGATGGAGGATCGAACTCTCCACATACAACTACGAGATCTTGTACCGTCCCGGAAAGCTGAACGAGCCGTCCGATGCCCTATCTCGCGGCACTTGTGCCAACGCACAAGTGGACCGTCTCCAAGCCCTCCACGAGGACCTCTGCCACCCGGGGGTCACTCGTTTCTACCACTTCATAAAGGCTCGCAACCTCCCTTACTCCGTCGAGGACGTCCGAACAGTCACCAGGAACTGCCAAATCTGCGCAGAATGCAAACCGCATTTTTTCAGGCCAGATAGAGCGCACCTGATAAAGGCTTCCCGTCCCTTTGAACGCCTCAGTTTGGATTTCAAAGGCCCCCTCCCCTCCACCGATCGCGACACGTACTTTCTTAACGTCGTTGACGAATACTCCCGCTTCCCCTTCGCCATCCCCTGCCCCGACATGACCGCGGCCACGATCATTAAAGCCCTCGGCACCATCTTTACCCTGTTCGGTTTCCCCGCCTACATCCATAGCGACAGGGGGTCCTCCTTTATGAGTGGCGAGCTGCGTCAATTCCTGCTCAGCAAGGGCATAGCCTCGAGCAGGACGACCAGCTACAACCCCCGGGGGAATGGGCAGGTAGAGAGGGAGAACGGAACGGTCTGGAAGACCGTCCTACTGGCCCTACAGTCTAGGAGTCTCCCAACTTCCCGCTGGCAGGAAGTCCTCCCGGATGCACTTCATTCTATCCGGTCCCTGCTGTGTACCACCACTAACCAAACGCCTCATCAGCGCCTCCTTGTCTTCCCCAGGAAGTCCTCTTCCGGAACGTCGCTGCCGACCTGGCTGGTGGCCCCGGGACCCATCCTGCTCCGGAAACTTGTGCGGGCGCACAAATCAGACCCGCTGGTGGAAAAGGTACACCTACTCCACGCAACCCGCAGTACGCCTACGTGGCGTACCCAGACGGCCGACAGGACACGGCCTCTCTGCGGGACCTGGCGCCCGCCGGAGCTTCCCACCCCCCCCCAACACAAATCACCTCGCCCTCACTCCCGCCGGTGCACCCCACAGCCACCCCCTTCCCGGGGGGATCGGTCCTCCTTCCAGGCCCGTCCAGGAGTAAGGAAACAGAAGGGGACAGCGCGATGCTCCCAGAGTCGAACGGACCCGAGCCAGCACCACCACCACCACCCGGGCTGAGACGATCGGAAAGTGCGACCAGAGCACCATCTCGAATCATTGAATGTATATAATTCAGTGGCCCAGCAAAACGGCATTGTTGTAAATAGTTAACGCTGCAAATCGGGTAAAATGTGAATAATTCGGTGGCCCAGTAAAACCGGCATGATTGTATATAGTTCAATGGTTAAGGTACCGACCCTGTAAACCCCTACCACCGTACCACCCAACACCCAGCAGGGTTCTTTTTTAACAAGGGGAGAATGTGGTGGTATGTATTAGGGGTAATACGGTACACCAGGAATGCCGAGCAGCTATTGGAGGACAGATGCTGGATCCCGATTGGATCCTCCACCTACTGGGCTCCACCCAGATAGGAGGGATATAAGAACCTGGGTAATCCCCACAGCTGCATTCTGTGAGTGAGCTGCTGGGGAACGTGTCTGAACAAGCGTGCTCAATAAAGCCTCGATTGAAGTTCTTTACGTCTCGCCTCGTGTGTGATCGATGGTGCTACAGAGGTAGTGAGAGGGGGAATGTGGAGATGGAGGTAGCGAGAGAGAGAGTGTGGAGATGGAGGTAGCGAGAGAGAGAGTGTGGAGATGGAGGTAGCGAGAGGGAGAGTGTGGAGATGGAGGTAGCGAGAGAGAGAGTGTGGAGATGGAGGTATTGGGAGGGAGAGTGTGGAGATGGAGGTAGTGAGAGGGAGAGTGTGGAGATGGAGGTAGCGAGAGAGTGTGGAGATGGAGGTAGCGAGAGAGAGAGTGTGGAGATGGAGGTAGCGAGAGAGAGAGTGTGTAGATGGAGGTAGCGAGAGAGAGAGTGTGGAGATGGAGGTAGCGAGAGGGAGAGTGTGGAGATGGAGGTAGCGAGAGAGAGAGTGTGGAGATGGAGGTAGCGAGAGGGAGAGTGTGGAGATGGAGGTAGCGAGAGAGTGTGGAGATGGAGGTAGCGAGAGAGAGAGTGTGGAGATGGAGGTAGCGAGAGGGGGAATGTGGAGATGGAGGTAGCGAGAGAGAGAGTGTGGAGATGGAGGTAGCGAGAGAGAGAGTGTGGAGATGGAGGTAGCGAGAGGGAGAGTGTGGAGATGGAGGTAGCGAGAGAGTGTGGAGATGGAGGTAGCGAGAGAGAGAGTGTGGAGATGGAGGTAGTGAGAGGGAGAGTGTGGAGATGGAGGTAGCGAGAGGGAGAGTGTGGAGGTGGAGGTAGCGAGAGGGAGAGTGTGGAGATGGAGGTAGTGAGAGGGAGTGTGTGGAGATGGTGGTAGCGAGAGAGAGAGTGTGGAGATGGAGGTAGCGAGAGGGAGAGTGTGGAGATGGAGGTAGTGAGAGGGAGAGAGTGGAGATGGAGGTAGCAAGAGAGAGAGTGTGGAGATGGAGGTAGCGAGAGAGAGAGTGTGGAGATGGAGGTAGTGAGAGGGAGAGAGTGGAGATGGAGGTAGCGAGAGAGAGAGAGTGTGGAGATGGAGGTAGCGAGAGAGAGAGTGTGGAGATGGAGGTAGTGAGAGGGAGAGTGTGGAGATGGAGGTCGCGAGAGGGAGAGTGTGGAGATGGAGGTAGCGAGAGGGAGAGCGTGGAGAAGGAGGTAGCGAGAGGGAGAGTGTGGAGATGGCGGTAGCGAGAGAGAGAGTGTGGAGATGGAGGTAGTGAGAGGGAGAGAGTGGAAATGGAGGTAGTGAGAGGGAGAGTGTGGAGATGGAGATAGCGAGAGGGAGAGTGTGGAGATGAAGGTAGCGAGAGGGAGAGTGTGGAGATGGAGGTAGTGAGAGAGAGAGTGTGGAGATGGAGGTAGCGAGAGGGAGAGTGTGGTGATGGAGGTAGTGAGAGAGAGAGTGTGTAGATGGAGGTAGCGAGAGAGAGAGTGTGGAGACGGAGGTAGTGAGAGGGAGAGTGTGGAGATGGAGGTAGCGAGAGAGAGAGTGTGTAGATGGAGGTAGCGAGAGGGAGAGTGTGGAGATGGAGGTAGCGAGAGAGAGTGTGGAGATGGAGGTAGCGAGAGGGAGAGTGTGGAGATGGAGGTAGCGAGAGAGAGAGTGTGGAGATGGAGGTAGCGATAGGGAGAGTGTGGGGATGGAGGTAGCGAGAGAGAGAGTGTGGTGATGGAGGTAGCGAGAGAGAGAGTGTGGAGATGGAGGTAGCGAGAGGGAGAGTGTGGAGATGGAGGTAGCGAGAGGGAGAGTGTGGAGATGGAGGTAGCGAGAGGTAGAGTGTGGAGATGGAGGTAGCGAGAGGGAGAGTGTGGAGATGGATGTAGCGAGAGGGAGAGTGTGGAGATGGAGGTCGCGAGAGGGAGAGTGTGGAGATGGAGGTGGCGAGAGGGAGAGTGTGGAGATGGAGGTAGTGAGAGGGAGAGTGTGGAGATGGAGGTAGCGAGAGGGAGAGAGTGGAAATGGAGGTAGTGAGAGAGAGAGTGTGGAGATGGAGGTAGCGAGAGGGAGAGTGTGGAGATGGAGGTAGTGAGAGGGAGAGTGTGGAGATGGAGGTAGCGAGAGGGAGAGTGTGGAGATGGAGGTAGCGAGAGAGAGAGTGCGGAGATGGAGGTAGCGAGAGGGAGAGTGTGGAGATGGAGGTAGTGAGAGGGAGAGTGTGGAGATGGAGGTAGCGAGAGAGAGAGTGCGGAGATGGAGGTAACGAGAGAGAGAGTGTGGAGATGGAGGTAGTGAGAGGGAGAGTGTGGAGATGGAGGTAGCGAGAGAGAGAGTGCGGAGATGGAGGTAACGAGAGAGTGTGGAGATGGAGGTAGTGAGAGAGAGAGTGTGGAGATGAAGGTAGCGAGAGAGAGAGAGTGTGGAGATGGAGGTAGTGAGAGGGAGAGTGTGGAGGTGGAGGTAGCGAGAGGGAGAGTGTGGAGATGGAGGTAGAGAGAGAGAGAGTGTGGAGATGGAGGTAGCGAGAGGGAGAGTGTGGAGATGGAGGTAGCGAGAGAGAGAGTGTGGAGATGGAGGTAGCGAGAGAGAGAGTGTGGAGATGGAGGTAGCGAGAGGGAGAGTGTGGAGATGGAGGTAGCGAGAGAGAGAGTGTGGAGATGGAGGTAGTGAGAGAGAGAGTGTGGGGATGGAGGTAGTGAGAGGGAGAGTGTACAACCTGTGGCCGAATTTCCAACATCCATTGCCAGTGGATAAGGTCCTCCATTGTCATTGCAAAATCCTAAGATTATCTCTGCTACTTTCAGGAGGCCGCACATGGCAGATTCTCTGCCTCAGTATTAGAGATGAGCATGTTTGTGCCTGTGCAAACTAATTGATATTCAGCTTTCCTGACTTAGACCAGCTTGTGTTGCTTAATTTAGCTTTGTCCTCATGCACTAACTCTGCATGTGATTTTCTTTTCTGGAGACAATAATGAGGGAAATCCCAGAGCAGTACATGCTCTATATGCCATTTCCTTTCTGTGAATAGTGTAAATGAATGAATGGTGAAATATCAACTGGAGGTTGATTATAATGCAAATCAACCTGAATATAATGGCATAAATAGCTCCAATTCTCAATGCAGGGACCAAGGGGGTGCCAAATGAGGCAGTTGCTTCATGGACAGAAAACAAATGAACGAGGATGTAGAGCGAGAGGGGGTGATTATGGAATGCTGGGCTTACAGCAGTAAGCTGCACTTACAGGAACAATGAGGCAAAGAGTCAGGTCCATGATGTTGTGGACTGATCTTAAATTCATGCTCCCTGAAAACACGGCTTCCCTGCTGAAACAATTAGCATTGCCCTGTGATCCTCCTCATTGAAGTTCGTTGTGTGTCATGAGATTTCCATTTCCGTTATTTCTCAATATCCTTTCGATACTTCAACTGGGATATTACTGAGGTTTTATAAAAATTGCCCTTTGAGCCTTTTCTTATATATTCAGCTCCCCTTGCTATGACACTTGCGTTCCATCAGCCTTTTAAAATGGTTTTATCCACTGAAGATGTTGCTTTTAATGTCTTATGAACTTGAACTTCAAAGTCTTTCTGCTCTTCCACATTATTCAGATGTCCCCTATTGAAACTTTAACTGCTAATTAAATGTTCTTTTCAGTCCCTAACTAATTTTTGTCCAGGGGCTCCAATGGCCTCCTGCAGTGCCAACAGTACCCCTCCCGTTGGCACTGCAGATAATGTGAAGCCACCAGCCCCTCACCGGCAGAGGAAACCGGAGTACCTGGAGGAAACACATGCAGACACAGGGAGAACTGCACAGGCAGTGACCAAAGCCAGAAATCAAACCTGTATCCCTGGCACTGTGAAGCAACAGTGCTAACCACTGTGCTACCGTGCCACCCATTATTATTATTAACACTCTACCTCTCTCTTTGTGGATTTATTAATGACTACATTATATTTTTGGCCCCTGGTTTTGGACTCCATCGAAGTGACAACTTCCTCGCCCCTTTATATCTTTACTGGGCGGGATTCGCCGACCCCCCGCCAGGTCGGAGACTCCCCGGGGGGGGCGGGGGGGGGGGGAGGTGGGGGGCAGTTCCCGCCCCGCTGCTCCGACGCCGGCTGCCGTATTCTCCGGCGCCGGTTTTCGGGCAGGGGCGGGGTTTATGCCATGCCGGTCGGAGGCCATTGGCAGTGGCCCCCCGGCAATTCTCTGGGCCCCGATGGGCCGAGCGGCTGTCGTTTCTTGGCCAGTCCCGCCGGCGTGAAATGGACATGGTCCATCATGGTGGGACGTGGCTTGTAGGCCGGCCGGGTGAGTCCTCGGTGGGACGCGGGGGGATCTGGCCCCAGGGGGGTGGGGGCCCATGGTGGCCTGGCCCGCGATCGGGGCCCACCTATCTGCGGGCGGGCCTGTGCTGTGGGGGCACTCTTTCCTTCTGCGTCGCCTTTGTAGTGCTCCGCCATGGCCAGCGCGGAGAAGAACCCTCCCCTGCACATGCGCAGGAAACACGCTGGCTGGTCTGCGCATGCGCGGAACCACGCACATGTGGTAAATCGCGCCAGCCCTTCGGCGCTGGTAGGCACGGCGCCAACCCCTCCGCCGCCGGCCTAGCCCCTCGAAGTGCGGAGGATTCCCCACCTTCCCATCAGCCCGACGCCGGAGTGGTTCGCGCCGCTCTTGGCGCCGGCACCGGGCCATCCGGCCAGTTGCGGGAGAATTCCGCACAAAGTCCTCTAACAGATCCCATCCTAATCTTCTCTTTTCTAGATAATAGAGCTCAAGATGATTCATCTTTTCTAATGGTTGTATTCTTTTAGCTGTGGTAACATCTTTATAAATCCTTTTTGCACTTTTTCCAGTTCAATTACCTTTTATGTAATATGAATCTGAGACCAGGTGCATCTATATATTACTCAAGCTGCAATCTACCCACAGTTCTACACATGCTTAGAATTTATTAGCCTTTTAGAATTCTATCCCTCTAGAAATGAACCCCATTGATTTGTTTGCATCGTTATAGCTTTGTTAACCTTCAATTGCTATATTTGATGATTTGTGTGCCTGTACCCTTGGACTTTTTCGTCAGTCAAGTCTATTTAGTCTCTTATTTTCCGAGAACTAAGTAACCTTGTCAATATCACAGCTGTACTGCGGGAGGACATCAGAGGGTTCATGCAGCGAGGCAATATGTGTAGAACTCAGGAATAGGAAGGGTGCAGTCACAAAGTTGGGGGTTTACTCCAGGTCTCCCAACAGCCAGCGGGAGATAGAGGAGCAGATATGTAGGCTGATTTTGGAAAGGTGTAAAAGCAACAGGATTGTTGCGGTGGGTGATTTCAACTTCCCCACATTGACTGGGACTCACTTAGTGCTAGGGGCTTGGATGGGGCAGAGTTTGTAAGGAACATCCAGGAGAGCTTCTTGAAACAATATGTAAATAGTCCAACTAGGGAAAGGGCCACACACCATCTGGTATTGGGGAATGAGCCCGGCTAGATGGTCGAAGTTTCAGTAGGGGAGCATTTCGGGAACAGTGACCAGAACTCAGAAAGTTTTAAGGTACTGTTGGATAAGGATAACAGTAATCCTCCGTTAAAAGGTTCAAATGGGGGAAGGCTAATTATAACAATATTCGGCAGGAGCTGAAGAACATGGATTGGGGAAGGATGTTTGAGGGTAAATCAACATCTGGCATGTGGGAGACTTTCAAATGTCAGTTGCACCTTGTAACTGGAGATAGGCTAGATGTGCTGGGGAACCCCTTTAGGATGAGACTACATGGGAATTGTGTGGGATGTTTAAACTTCCGAAGGGCAATTACCCTGAATCTGGAATCATCCAAAACTCTGATTTAAATTGAAGACCATTGAAATTGCTGGTTCCGACTTGCTCAGCAGAATAGTCACCAAGGAAAAGTTAGAAGAATTAAAAGCACCTCTAACTCCTGGACAACTACGGTACTGACATTCTTGAACCCAATGGGTCCCCACAGCTAACTCCCAATCTCCTCATCACCTCCCAACTGCCCTCATGACGCCGCCACAATTTAAAACCCTCTCTGACCTCCCTTCACACCCTGACTATCCTTCCTACCCCCAACTACCCACTCATGCCTGACTACCACCTATCCCTGACTACCCTCCTGACTCCCGCACCCCCCCCCCCCCCGCCCCCACACCTCCCACCCCTGACTAGAGTCCCAACCCCTCACCCCTGGTTACCTCCCAAATACCCTCTGCCACATCCTAAGCATCTTACACCACTGACTACTCTTCCCACTCCATGACAACCCTCATTCCAACCTCCTGACCCACCATGCCCCCAATTAGCCCCTCCCTGTGACCAACCAACCAGCCCTGTTGACCACCTCTGTGTAAAATCCACCTTTATGTGTCATTAATGGCCTAATTGATAACACACTTAGCTTCTGCATCGCTGGTTCAAGCCTCATTCCAGAACTTCAGCACAAATCAAAACTGGCACTCCAGTCTGATCTGGGCAGGTTGGGAGAGTGGGCAAATCAATAGCAAATGCAGTACAATTTGGATCAGTGTGAGGTTATTCACTTTGGAAGCATAAACAGGAAGGTAGAGTACTACCTGATTGGTTGTAAATTAGGAGAGGGGAGTGTGCAGTAGGACCTGGGTGTCCTTGTGCACCAGTCGCTGAAGGTAATCATGCAGGTGCAGCAGGCGGTAAAGAAGGCTAATGGTATGTTGGACTTCATTGCGAGAGGCTTTGAGTATAGAAGCAGGGATGTGTTGCTGCAATTGTACAGGGCCTTGGTGAGGCCACACCTGGAATCTGTATGCAGTTTTGGTCTCCTTCTCTGAGGAAGGGTGTTCTTGCTCTCGAGGGAGGGCAGCGAAGGTTTACCAGACTGATTCCAGGGATGGCGGGACTGTCATATGAGGAGAGATTGACTAGGTTGGGATTGTTCTCGCTGGAGGTCAGAAGAATGAGGGGGGAATCTCATGGAGACTTATAAAATTCTAACAGGGCTAGACAGGGTAGATGCAGGGAAGATGTTACCAATGATGGGTGTGTCCAGAATCAGGGGTTACAGTCTGAGGATTCAGGGTAAACCATTTTGGACAGAGATAAGGAGACATTTCTTCACACAAAGAATGGTGAACCTGTGGAATTCATTGCCACAGGAAGTAGTTGATGCTAAAACTTTTAATATATTCAAGAGGCGGCTAGATATAGCACTTGGGGAGAAGGCTATGGGTTGAAAGCAGGATTAGGCTATTGAGTTGGATGATCAGCCATGATCGTGATGAATGGCGGAGCAGGCTCGAAGGGCCTAAAGGCCTCCTCCTGCTCCTATCTTCTATGTATCTATGAAATGAAATGAAAATCGCTTATTGTCACAAGTAGGCTTCAAATGAAGTTACTGTGAAAAGCCCCCAGTCGGCACATTCCGGCGCCTGTTCGGGGAGGCTGGTACAGTTAGTTTTGACCCCGTGTGATGGACTAGTAACTTAGTAAATAATAATTGTTACTTCTTATTCTCTTTACCATACATCCAGAACTTTTATTATTGGTATCATTTAACATTAAACACAGCATGATGGTCAGCAAATTAGGCCTTACAATCTTTATCAGCTTCATCGACAGACATTTAAGTAATCATTAACGACATGGACAATATTCAATTATACTGTTCAATAATTCCCTTAATATTTATTTGTGGCCCTAGCCAAGCAGCTGTGACATTGCTATCAAACAGACAATGCAGAAAATTGTCCAGGTACGTCCTGTGCACAATGAGACAGGATAAATCCAATCCAACCAATTATTGTCCCATCAGCATGCCCTCAATCATTAGCAAAGTTGTGGAGAGTGTCAATGATAGTGCTATCAAGCAACACAGAACTCATTACAGCCTTGGTCCAAGCATGGGCAAAAGATCTGAATCCCAGACGTGGCGTGACTGCCCTTTGACATCAAGTCTGGCATTAGGAGCTCTAGCAAAATGGAAATTGATGTAAATCAATGGGAAAACTATCCACTGGTGGGAGTTATATCTAAAATATCCTAAAACAAAAGATGATTGTGGTTGTTGGAAGCCGATCACCTCCACCCCAGGACATTGCTGCAGGATTTCCTCAGAGCCATGTCCTCAGTGAAACCTTGCTGAGCTGATTCATAAAATCTTTCCTCCGTCATGAGGTCAAAAGTGGGGATTGTCACAGGTGATTGCACAATATCCAGGACCACGAAGATTCCTCAGCTTCTGAACTATTTCTTCTCCATATCTTTACCAGTTTCATCTACAGAAATGTCTTGTCCTGGGCATACCATTGCCCAGGAACTGAACTACACCAGCCATGTAAATACTGTGGCTACAAGAACATTTCAGAAGATAGGGAATTCAGTGACGAGTAACTAACCTCCTGACCCTCCCCAAAGCCTCTCCACCATCGGACCAGCGGTGTGATGACATACTCTCCAATTGCCTGAATTGGTGCAGCTCCAACAACACTCAAGAAGCTCAATCTTCTACTGTACAAAGTAACCCGTTTGATTGGCACCCCATTCACCAATGAAACATTCACTCCTTCCTCCAGTGGCATACCAAGACCGCAGGAAATTACAAAAGGTCGCGAATGTAGCTCATTCCATCACACAAACCAGCTTCCCAAACATCGACTCTGTCCACAATTCTCACTACCTCGGAAAGGCAGCCAGCATAATTAAGGACCCCACGCACCCCGGACATACTCTTTTCTACCTTCTTCCGTCAGGAAAAAGATACCAAAGTTTGAGGTCACGTACCAACTGACTCAAGAACAGCTTCTTCCCTACTGCCATCAGACTTTTGAATGGACCTACCTCGTATTAAGTTGATCTTTTCTCTACACCTTGCTATAACTGTAACATTATATTCTGCAGACTCTCCTTCCTTCCCTATGTACGGATGGCATTGTTTGTACAGCATGCAAGAAACAATACTTTTCACTGTATACTAATACATGATATATTATTTACAATAATAAATCAAATCAAATCAAATCAGTGGCAACAGTGTGTACCATCGACAAGATAGATAGCAGCGAGTCGCTATTCCTATTTCAAGATGGCATCTTGAAACCTGAAACCTCTATCTCCTAGAAGGACAAGTGCAGCAGCTGTCATGATATCCACATTAACATATCATGGTGCAATCACACACACACTGATGGACAGGTAGTTGGACCAACCAACACACACACAACATCGCAGCCAATCACCAGTGAGAGCGGACGCACTATAAAACAGGGAACACCAAAGTTCCTGCTCATTCTAGCAGGAGCTGGCTCAGAGCACAGAGCTCACAGTGTGCCACTCAGACATACACCATGTGCTGAGTGCCTCACTAAGATAGTGCTAGGGCTGGGTCCACAGGTTAGCTGGTGAAGTACGAACCACAGCCAGAAGGTAATAGTTATTATTGTACAGAATCATAAAACAGAGTTGTACCATCTACAACCGTGTTGGTTCGTTTGTGTATCGGAACACCCAACAAAACATGATACCAGGACTGGAAATTCACCAGCGACTGTGAGACCTATCTGCACCTCTTCAGAAACCTGCCATCCTGCACCATGGAAACCATCAGCCCGCCGCAGCCGCTCCGGATCGCTGAAAGTCTTGGCGTCAGCTGGAAGCTGTTTAAACAGCGCTTCCAACTCTTCCGAGAAGCCACAGACAGGGAAAATGCATCGGACACCAGGAAGATCGCCTTCCTCCTCTCCACGGCGGGATGTAGCGCACAAAGACTCCGTGAGACGAATAGAGTGAAGTCGATGAGGCTTTATTAAGCATGTCTGTTCCCCCGCAGCTCGATAGTAAACTGGCCTGCGGGGGAAGACTCCGGCTTCTTATACTCCGTCTTCAGGGCGGAGCTAGAGGTCAACGGCCAACCAGGAACCGGGATCTGTCAGCCAATGACATTAGGGCTTCCAGTCCCACATGACCCCCAATACATACTACCACACGGGGCAACACGCCATCCACATCTACAACTCCCTGGTATTCGCGGAAAGCGAGGACAAGACGAAGTATAAGACGGTCCTGCTAAAATTTGAGGAACACTTCAATGTGGAAGTTAATGAGAGCTTCGAGAGGTACCTCTTCAAGCAGCGCCTGCAGGGTAAGGATGAGCCTTTTCAATCTTATTTGACAAACCTCCGTATCCTCGCGCAGTACTGCGGCTATGAGGCCACCTCCGACTCCATGATTCGGGATCAGATAGTTTTTGGGGTCACCTCGGACACCCTACGCCAGCAGCTCCTCAAAATAATGCGCCTCACCCTAGCCACCGCCATCGAGACCTGCGTCCTCCACGAAAACGCGACCAGCAAGTATTCCCAATTCCAGGCGGCCGAATCGGCACGGCAGGGGTCCTACGAGCCCGAGCGGGTCCAGTCAATCGAATTCCTCCCGGCCCGCGGCCCGGACGAGGGCGGCCATTTCGCGATCTTTCCGAAGCCTCCCGCGCTTGTACGCGCCAAAAGAGGGGACGTCGACGCAGAGGGACGGGACGTGCTGGTGCGCTCTACGCAAGACCGCACCACGCATGTGTGGTGGCGCAACGAACGCCATGACGTCACGATGTGCGGCAACTGTGGATCCACACACTTAAAGCGGCAATGTCGGGCCAAAGCGCGACAATGCCTCCGCTGTGGCAGGATGGGCCACCACGCTGCCTGCTGTCGAGCAGCTCAACCTGCCAACTCTCCGCAATTCCGCCAGCCATGCAGGGACGTGCGGGCCATTCAGCCTCCATACACCGAGTCATATCCTGACGACGTGCTGACCGGTGATACCGACGACCGGGAACCCTTCCGCGTTGCGGTAACAAACAAGAACCGGATTTCCCCAAGTCGGACCCACCGGCCGATGCCAGTGCACAGCATTAATCCGGGTGATGAATGGTGTGCCACCCTAACGGTCAACCGATCACCAATCACATTCCGCTTAGACACTGGTGCCTCTGCCAATCTCATTGCATGGTCAGCCTTCCACACCTTGAAGGTTAAACCACCGATTCTGCTACCCCACTGTCAGCTGGTCGATTATAACGGAAACGTTATCCCGGCCATGGGGTCCTGCCAGCTCGAGGTTGCACACCATTCACATACAACCACACTGTCTTTTGAGATAGATGGATCCTCGAAGGACTCTCTGTTAGGCGCACAGGCGTGCAAGATCCTCCACCTCGTTCAGCGGGTCCACACTTTGTCTCCAGAAGGCATGTCAGATTTCCCGGATGCAGACTTTAGGGCGCATCTCCACTCGCTCCTCGCCCACAACCAGGAGGTTTTCGGGGGCATGGGCACACTGCCCTACACTTACAGAATACGGCTCAAACCGGATGCCACCCCGGTCATTCACGCAACTCGTAGAGTCCCAGCACCACTCACGGACCGCCTCTCAAGCAGCTGTTGCAGGACCTGCAGGACCAAGGAGTGCTTTCCCGGGTCACGGAGCCAACGCCATGGGTCAGCTCCATGGTGTGCGTAAAAAAGCCCTCCGGCAAGCTCCGCATCTGCATCGACCCGAAAGACCTGAACAACATTATGAGGGAACACTACCCCATACCCAAACGGGACGAAATCACGAGCGAAATGGCTCGAGCAAAAATATTCACCAAGCTTGATGCCTCAAAGGGTTTTTGGCAGATTCAACTGGATCAGTCCAGCGGGAAGCTGTGCACTTTCAACACTCCCTTTGTCAGACACTGCTACAATAGGATGCCGTTTGGCATCATCTCGGCCTCCGAGGTGTTTCATCGCATCATGGAACAGATGATGGAGGGCATCGAAGGGGTGCGCGTCTATGTTGACGACGTCATCATCTGGTCCACCACACCACAGGAGCACATCAGTCGTCTCCAGCGTGTCTTTGCACGGATACGAGATCAGGGCCTGCGCCTCAACCGAGCCAAGTGCTCTTTTGGCCAAACTGAGCTAAAGATTCTGGGGGACCACATATCCCGGTCAGGGGTGCGGCCGATGCCAACAAAGTGGCAGCTATTGCAGCCATGCCACAGCCAGCAGACAAGAAGGCAGTGTTACGCTTTCATGGGATGGTCAACTTCCTGGGGAAGTTTATTCCCAACCTTGCCTCGCACACATCGGCTCTTCGCCACCTGGTCAAGAAGACAATGGAATTCCAGTGGCTGCCCGCACACCAGGAGGAATGGGAGGAGCTCAAGATCAAGCTCACCACCGCCCCGGTATTGGCGTTCTTCGACACCACTCGGGACACAGAGATCTCGACTGATGCAAGCCAGTCCGGCATTGGGGCGGTACTCCTGCAACGGGACGACACTGCATCATGGGCCCTGGTCGCCTATGCCTCGCGGGCCATGACCACCACAGCACAGCGCTATGCGCAGATTGAAAAGGAGTGCCTGGGTTTGTTGACCGGAATCGACAAATTCCACGATTATGTGTATGGTCTTCCGCAGTTCACTGTGGAGACCGACCATCGCCCCCTGATCGCCATCATTCAGAAGGATTCAACGATATGACCCCTCGCCTCCAGCGCATTCTGCTCAAGCTCCGGAGGTACGACTTCCAACTTGTCTACACCCCGGGAAAGGACCTCATCATCGCGGATGCCCTGTCCAGAGCAGTGAACACACCGCCCGAATCGGAGAGGTTCGTTTGTCAGGTCGACGCACAGGTAGCCTTCACATTGGCCAATCTGCCGGCTACTGATGGACGTCTGGCCCACATTCGCCGTGAGACTGTGGCTTACCCCCTTCTACAACGTGTGATGCGCCACATGAAGGAAGGGTGGCTCAAGGGGCAGTGCCCACAATTCTACAATGTCCGGGACGACTTGGCCGTCGTTGATGGTGTCCTCCTAAAGTTGGACCGGATTGTGATCCCACAATGCATGCACCGGCTTGTCCTCGAACAACTGCACGAAGGCCATCTCGGAGTTGAAAAGTGCAGGCGGAGGGCCCGAGAAACTGTGTACTGGCCGGGCATCAGCGACGACATCACCAACATGGTGCTCAACTGCCCCACCTGCCAAAGGTTTCAACCGGCGCAACCCCCTGAGACACTTCAGCCCCACAAGTTGGTCGTGTTCTCCTGGGAAAAGGTGGGTGTGGACCTCTTTCATGCGCTCGGCAGGGACTACGTCATTATAATTGAGTATTTATCAAATTATCCAGAGGTCATACGCCTGCACGACTTGACATCATCAGCTGTCATCAGAGCATGCAAAGAAACCTTCGCTCGTCATGGGATTCCGCTCACCGTCATGTCTGACAACGGGCCCTGTTTTGCGAGCCAAGAATGGTCTTCTTTTGCCGCTTCATCCGACTTCACACATGTGACTTCCAGCCCTTTGCATCCCCAGTCGAATGGCAAGGCGGAAAAGGGCGTCGATATCGTGAAGCAGCTCCTCTGCAAGGCTGTTGATGCCGGATCTGACTTCTGTTTAGCCCTGCTGGCCTGTCGCTCGGCCCCACTGTCCACAGGCCTCTCGCCAGCCCAGCTGTTGATGGGTCGCACCCTCAGGACCACTGTGCTGTCCATTCATGTTCCTGAATCCGACCATGCTCCAGTACTGCAAAGGATGCGACAGCAGCGTGCTCAGCAGAAGGTGGCACATGACGCTCGGGCAACTGATCTTCCTGCCCTGGCGCCTGGAGAAAACGTCCGCATACACCTACCGGAGGGTGGCTGGTCGGCAACCGTCGCATGGCTCCCCGCTCGTTCCTGGTTCACCTGGCTGATGGCTACATTCGCCGGCGCAATCGGCAGGCCCTTCGGCTGCTTCCGCGCTCGCTGCGAGATCATGCACCGGTCCCATGCCCTCCTATTGTCCCTGATGTCGACTTTGTTGAGCTTCCTGCCACTATGCCTATTCCTCTCTCGCCCGTGGCCAGGCCCGTTCCTCAGCCGGTGGATCCTGACCCACCCTTGAGGCGGTCAACCCGAATTCGTCGCCCACCTGATAGACTGGACGTATGAGCCGATCTGCACATTGGACTCACTGAATTGTTTTGCAATACTGTTAACGTGTTTCTTTCTTGTCGTTCCAGAAGTTCACTTTCGATGTTTACTGGTTGCACTTGTTTTGTTCGTGGTACAACCTCGTTGCTCTGTTGCACCTGACACCTTCCTCTGTATATAGTTTAGCCTCATGTACATGTTGTAAATATTGCACACACATACTCAGATGCACTCAGTACACACCAATATTTATTATCATGTAGGCACATATCCTTGTGAAAAGGGGGGATGTCATGATATCGACATTAACATATCATGGTGCAATCACACACACATTACGGACAGGTAGTTGGACCAACCAACAAACACACATCGCAGCCAATCACCAGTGAGAGCGGACGCACTATAAAACAGGGAACACCACAGTTCCCGCTCATTCTACCAGGAGATAGTTCAGAGCACAGGGCTCACAGCGTCCCACTCAGACATACACCATGTGCTGAGTGCCTCACTAAGATAGTTCTAGGGCTGGGTCCACAGGTTAGCTGGTGAAGTACGAACCACAGCCAGAAGTTAATAGTTATTATTGTACAGAATAATTAAACAGAGTTGTACCATCTACAACCGTGTTGGTTCGTTTGTGTATCGGAACACCCAACGCGACAGCAGCCACATGGGAACATCACCACCACTTCAAACCACATGCAATCCTGACTTGTAACTATATCACCATTTGTTCACTGTCGCTGGATCAAAATCCTGTAACTCCCTTCCAACATTACTGTATGTTTAACTGCACAACATTAACAGCAGTGGTTTAGGAAGACAGCTTACCACCAACCACCACCTTCTCAAGGGTATTAATTATGGGTAAAAATGCTTGCCTTGCTAACAACACTCGTATCCCCTGAAAATATTTTAAAGAAATGACAGTTCAGTTTGTCTTCTGTTACATGCATTAATCTACAAAACTTCAAAACCTGGTGGCTTTGGATGGTCAAGTAAATACTCATCTTGCTAACTTCCCCTGTTTAAAGGCACCAGATTGCATGGTCCGCACGGTAGCACAGTGGTTAGCACAGTGGCTTCACAGCTCCAGGGTCCCAGGTTCGATTCCTGGCTTGGGTCACTGTCTGTGCGGAGTCTGCACGTTCTCCCCGGGTCTGCGTGGGTTTCCTCCGGGTGCTCCGATTTCCTCCCACAGTCCAAAGATGTGCAGGTTAGGTGGAATTGCCATGATAAATTGCGCTTAGTGTCCAAAAAAGGTTAGCTGAGGTTACTGGGTTATGGGGATAGGGTGGAGGTATGGTCTTAAGTAGGGTGCTCTTTCTAAGAGCCGGTGCAGACTCGATGGGCCGAATGGCCTCCTTCTGCACTGTAAATTCTATCATAGATTATCATAGAATTTACAGTGCAGAAGGAGGCCATAATAATAAAACCCATTGGTGTGAGGTAAGTACCATATTTTATTATTAACACTAAGAAGGTAAGTAAGTGATTTTTACTCATTTTTACTTTTATACCTTTTTCAAATTGTGTATGTCAGGGGGAAACTGAAGCGACATCACAGAAAAGCTGTGGCCTGAGTGGCTGGTTGGGATTCTACACTAAATTAAAAAAAATTGAGCATTGGTAACTAATTAAACATAATTACTTAATTATAATTTAGAGGAATATCTAAGCCAGAGATCGGAGAGTACTATATTTAGCTTTCGCATTTCTATTAGAAATCTAGTGCTAGGAAACAGATAGTTAACAGTAACTTTGAAATTTAAAAAAAAATATTCAAAAAAAAAAAAATTTTTCTTTAAAATTTAAATTTTAATTAATTGACGCAATGTCAGTTAGAGGGGTGCTGTGCTCTGACTGTGAGATGTGGCAGGTCCGGGAGGCTTCCAGCGTCCCGGATGGCTTCATCTGCAGAAAGTGCATCCAACTGGAGCTCCTCACAGACCGCATGGTTCGGTTGGAGCAGCAATTGGATGCACTTAGGAGCATGCAGGTGGCGGAAAACGTCATAGATCGCAGTTATGTAAATGTGGTCACACCCAAGGTGCAGGCAGAGAAATGGGTGACCACCAGAAAGGGCAGGCAGTCAGTGCAGGAATCCCCTGTGGTTGTCCCCCTCTCGAACAGATATACCCCTTTGGATACTGGCGGGGGGGATAGCCTATCAGGGGAAAACAGCAGCAGCCAGAGCAGTGGCACCACGGCTGGCTCTGATGTTCAGAAGGGAGGGTCAAAGCGCAGAAGAGTAATAGTAATAGGGGACTCTATAGTCAGGGGCACAGATAGGCGCTTCTGTGGACGTGAAAGAGACTCCAGGATGGTATGTTGCCTCCCTGGTGCCAGGGTCCAGGATGTCTCCGAACGGGTAGAGGGCATCCTGAAGGGGAGGGCAAACAGGCAGAGGTCGTTGTACATATTGGTACTAACGACATAGGCAGGAAGGGGCATGAGGTCCTGCAGCAGGAGTTCAGGGAGCTAGGCAGAAAGTTAAAAGACAGGACCTCGAGGGTTGTAATCTCGGGATTACTCCCTGTGCCACGTGCCAGTGAGGCTAGAAATAGGAAGATAGAGCAGCTAAACACGTGGCTAAACAGCTGGTGTAGGAGGGAGGGTTTCCATTACCTGGACCACTGGGAGCTCTTCCGGAGCAGGTGTGACCTGTATAAGAAGGACAGGTTGCATCTAAACCGGAGAGGCATAAATATCCTGGCCGCGAGGTTTGCTAGTGTCACACGGGAGGGTTTAAACTAGTATGGCGGGGGGTGGGCACGGGAGCAATAGGTCAGAAAGTGAGAGCATTGAGGGAGAACTAGGGAATAGGGACAGTGTGGCTCTGAGGCAGAGTAGACAGGGAGAAGTTGCTGAACACAGCGGGTCTGGTGGACTGAAGTGCATATGTTTTAATGCAAGAAGTATTACAGGTAAGGCAGATGAACTTAGAGCTTGGATTAGTACTTGGAACTATGATGTTGTTGCCATTACAGAGACCTGGTTGAGGGAAGGGCAGGATTGGCAGCTAAACGTTCCAGGATTTAGATGTTTCAGGCGGGATAGAGGGGGATGTAAAAGGGGAGGCGGAGTTGCGCTACTGGTTCGGGAGAATATCACAGCTGTACTGCGAGAGGACACCTCAGAGGGCAGTGAGGCTATATGGGTAGAGATCAGGAATAAGAAGGGTGCAGTCACAATGTTGGGGGTATACTACAGGCCTCCCAACAGCCAGCGGGAGATAGAGGAGCAGATAGATAGACAGATTTTGGAAAAGAGTAAAAACAACAGGGTTGTGGTGATGGGAGACTTCAACTTCCCCAATATTGACTGGGACTCACTTAGTGCCAGGGGCTTAGACGGGGCGGAGTTTGTAAGGAGCATCCAGGAGGGCTTCTTAAAACAATATGTAGACAGTCCAACTAGGGAAGGGGCGGTACTGGACCTGGTATTGGGGAATGAGCCCGGCCAGGTGGTAGATGTTTCAGTAGGGGAGCATTTCGGTAACAGTGACCACAATTCAGTAAGTTTTAAAGTACTGGTGGACAAGGATAAGAGTGGTCCTAGGATGAATGTGCTAAATTGGGGGAAGGCTAATTATAACAATATTAGGCGGGAACTGAAGAACATAGATTGGGGGCGGATGTTTGAGGGCAAATCAACATCTGACATGTGGGAGGCTTTCAAGTGGCAGTTGAAAGGAATACAGGACCGGCATGTTCCTGTGAGGAAGAAGGATAAATATGGCAATTTTCGGGAACCTTGGATGACGAGTGATATTGTAGGCCTCGTCAAAAAGAAAAAGGAGGCATTTGTCAGGGCTAAAAGGCTGGGAACAGACGAAGCCTGCGTGGAATATAAGGAAAGTAGGAAGGAACTTAAGCAAGGAGTCAGGAGGGCTAGAAGGGGTCACGAAAAGTCATTGGCAAATAGGGTGAAGGAAAATCCCAAGGCTTTTTACACGTACATAAAAAGCAAGAGGGTAGCCAGGGAAAGGGTTGGCCCACTGAAGGTTAGGCAAGGGAATCTATGTGTGGAGCCAGAGGAAATGGGCGAGGTACTAAATGAATACTTTGCATCAGTATTCACCAAAGAGAAGGAATTGGTAGATGTTGAGTCTGGAGAAGGGGGTGTAGATAGCCTGGGTCACATTGTGATCCAAAAAGACGAGGTGTTGGGTGTCTTGAAAAATATTAAGGTAGATAAGTCCCCAGGGCCTGATGGGATCTACCCCAGAATACTGAAGGAGGCTGGAGAGGAAATTGCTGGGGCCTTGACAGAAATCTTTGGATCCTCGCTGTCTTCAGGGGATGTCCCGGAGGACTGGAGAATAGCCAATGTTGTTCCTCTGTTTAAGAAGGGTAGCAAGGATAATCCCGGGAACTACAGGCCGGTGAGCCTTACTTCAGTGGTAGGGAAATTACTGGAGAGAATTCTTCGAGACAGGATCTACTCCCATTTGGAAGCAAATGGACGTATTAGTGAGAGGCAGCACGGTTTTGTGAAGGGGAGGTCGTGTCTCACTAACTTGATAGAGTATTTCGAGGAGGTCACTAAGATGATTGATGCAGGTAGGCCAGTGGATGTTGTCTATATGGACTTCAGTAAGGCCTTTGACAAGATCCCTCCTGGTAGACTAGTACAAAAGGTGAAGTCACACGGGATCAGGGGTGAGCTGGCAAGGTGGATACAGAACTGGCTAGGCCATAGAATGCAGAGAGTAGCAATGGAAGGATGCTTTTCTCATTGGAGGGCTGTGACCAGTGGTGTTCCACAGGGATCAATGCTGGGACCTTTGCTCTTTGTAGTATATATAAATGATTTGGAGGAAAATGTAACTGGTCTGATTAGTAAGTTTGCAGACGACACAAAGGTTGGTGGAATTGCGGATAGCGATGAGGACTGTCGGAGGATACAGCAGGATTTAGATTGTTTGGAGACTTGGGCGGAGAGATGGCAGATGGAGTTTAATCCGGACAAATGTGAGGTAATGCATTTTGGAAGGTCTAATGCAGGTAGGGAATATACAGTGAATGGTAGAACCCTCAAGAGTATTGAAAGTCAAAGAGATCTAGGAGTACAGGTCCACAGGTCATTGAAAGGGGCAACACAGGTGGAGAAGGTAGTCAAGAAGGCATACGGCATGCTTGCCTTCATTGGCCGGGGTATTGAGTATAAGAATTGGCAAGTCATGTTGCAGCTGTATAGAACCTTAGTTAGGCCACACTTGGAGAATAGTGTTCAATTCTGGTCGCCACACTACCAGAAGGATGTGGAAGCTTTAGAGAGGGTGCAGAAGAGATTTACCAGAATGTTGCCTCGTATGGAGGGCATTAGCTATGAGGAGCGGTTGAATAAACTCGGTTTGTTCTCACTGGAACGAAGGAGGTTGAGGGGAGACCTGATAGAGGTATACAAAATTATGAGGGGCATAGACAGAGTGGATAGTCAGAGGCTTTTCCCCAGGGTATAGGGGTCAATTACTAGGGGGCATAGGTTTAAGGTGAGAGGGGCAAGGTTTAGAGTAGATGTACGAGGCAAGTTTTTTACGCAGAGGGTAGTGGGTGCCTGGAACTCGCTACCGGAGGAGGTGGTGGAAGCAGGGAGTGTAGTGACATTTAAGGGGCATCTTGACAAATACATGAATAGGATGGGAATAGAAGGATACGGACCCAGGAAGTTTAGAAGATTGTAGTTTAGTCGGGCAGCATGGTCGGCATGGGCTTGGAGGGCCGAAGGGCCTGTTCCTGTGCTGTACATTTCTTTGTTCTTTGTTGTTCTGAGGTCATTCGGCCCATCGAGTCTGCACCGGCTCTTGGAAAGAGCACTCTACCCAAGGTCAACACTCCACCCTATCCCCATAACCCAGTAACCCCACCCAACATTAAGGGCAATTTTGGACACTAAGGGCAATTTATCAGTGAGTGGCACAGAGCCTGTGATGTGGTGAGCTTCTATCCTCACCACGTCCCTGTCCATAGGGTTATTGTACCGACGGCTGCTGCAACCCGTATCAGCAATAGGCTCTGTGGCCCTGTCCTCTTTCCCACAGTGGGGTCTACTGTGGGTGCCCTCACTGGGTGGGTAATATGTTGTATTGCCAGCTGGGTGGCAACTCATTGTGTGTTGGAGACAGTCAAAGTGTGCTGCCAATAGTCTCCATTCTTGTGTGCGGGCAGATCTTACAGATGGTAGTGAGCAAGGGAAGTGTGCGTTTTCTGGGACCTTAGCTGCAGTGTAATATGGGGCCTGAGTGTAACTCAGTTTGTGACAAGAGAGCTGGTCAGGTTTCCTGGCCAGGGGCAGGTTGGATGGGAGCAGGGGCACGATGGACAGGCAGGGCTTGCAGACAGCTTGTGGTCCTGAGGGGTGAGCTAGTTGATAGTGTCACTAGTGAGGCTTCCACTTTGAGTGGGGCTGTGTGCCAGGGAGGGTGCCAAAGGCCACGGTGCATGTGTCAATTGTTTGGGGTGAGGTCTGCTATTGCCCTGCTTCTCCTGCAGTGGGGCTACACTTCTGAGGAGTGCCAACACCAGGAGGGCCAGCAATTGACCATGGCCTCGAAATTTCCGTTGATGAGGGCAGCACGGTAGCACAGTGGTTAGCAGAGTTGGTTCACAGCTCCAGGGTCCCAGGTTCGATTCCTGGCTTGGGTCACTGTCTGTGCGGAGTCTGCACGTTCTCCCTGTGTCTGCGTGGGTTTCCTCCAGGTGCTCCGTTTTCTTCCCACAGTTCAAAGATGTGCAGATTAGGTGGATTGGCCATGCTAAATTGCCCTTAGTGTCCAAAAAGGATAGATGGAGTTATGGGGTTACGGGAGTAGGGTGGAGGCGTGGTATTAAGTGGCTGCTCTTTCCAAGGGCCGGTTCAGCTCGATGGGCTGAATGGCCTCCTTATGCACTGTAGATTCTATGACACTCATAAGGTCTGAGGATTTCCAGCCAGGCTGGCTTGGTGGGCTTCCACATGACCATAGGCTCTCTGAGCATTTGCAGGATGCAGTCAGCAGTGTGAACAACCAGGAGCCTGTAAGTTGCACCAAAGGGGTGTGTTTAAATAGCATACTGCAGCAATGGCAGTCTGAGCCAGGCAACCAAGATCCTGAGGGGACACACCGAGTACACAGACCTGGCATCAAGTCATTCCCGCTACTGCCTGTGGTCCTCTCCCCCCCCCCCCCCCCCCCCACCCCACACACCCCCACCCCCCCCCCACCCCCACACACCCCCACCCCACACACACACACATACAAAAAGCCCGACAAGTTTAGAGATTTTACTTACCTGCTCCTCCTCAACAGCCATGGCACCCAAGCCCCACTTATAAATATTCGCTAATTGCATTCAAATTCTTGCAAATGATGGATTTGCATGGGCCTGCCAGCGCAGGGTGTAAACCTCACTGCCGCCACCAGCAGCACCCAAAGCATCGTGTCAGAATTGGCGCTGAGCGTAATTCCGATTTTTCCTTCACCCAATATTCCCCGCCCGATTGCAATTCTTGCTGCCAGTGTCGGCAATGAAGAATTCAGCCCTTAGACTCCCAAATGGAGAATCCAACCAAATATCGCACTGGTGACAGCGAGTGAAGAGATTTCTGCCCTGGCAGCAGGATTCCACAAAATCAATGCAGAATTTCACAGCCCTACTTACAAAGGTTTGATGGGCTCTGTTATGGACATGCTTGTGGGGTTCCATATTTCAGTGGCGGAATTGCACATTCATCATCATGAAACAGTCAAACTGGTAGTGCTGCAGAACCATTTAATAGCAACCCGAACAGCACCTCAGGGATGTTAAAACAAGCCTGGACAGTTCTACAGATTGTTCCAAATTAACCTGGACATCAATATAAAGCTGTTCAAAATGAGCTTTAATAGCACAACAGAACTGTTGAAACCAGCCTGGCCACAGTACGGATCAGTTCGAAATCAGCCAGAGTAGCTGTAATTAGCTGTTCAAAACCATTCCAGACAGCACTGCAGATCTGTTCAAAATCAACCTGATTACCCCGAACAACTTGTTCAAAAGCAGCCCAGAGAGCACAGCAGTGCATTAAAAAGCAGCCTGAGCAAGAATGTTTAAAACCAGCCTACAACTTACTGCAAATCTGTAAAAAGAATCCTTCAATGCAAAATGAATCTATTCAAAGCAAGCTTGCAGTAGATTATCCAGGTTCTTCTTTCATTGTATCACAATTTATATGACCAGCTATTCAGGTACAAATGCTACAAATAGAAAATTCTATTCCTTGACATTGATGAGAAAGAGACAAATGCATTTGTAAAATAAAGAGGAAGAGATGGTTTACAGCCTTTGGTTACTGAGCTGCAGGAAACAGGCTATAATTCCAAAATCCTCAGAAATTGGAATTGGGAGCAAATACAATTAAAGTGAAAATATAAAGAAAAGAACTGATAAAATAAACACCAACAATTATATGCCTTTTCATGTTACAGATGCTTTTTTTCAATGGGAAGTCCAACAGCTAGGCCGCTCAAAGACATTTGCCATTGTGACATTATGATCAGCCATTAGGTGGATCAGAATGTCAGTCGACTCAACACCAATCTCATTGTTCTCCACTTTGTCCTGAGGAAATGTTTCGCCTCTCTTTGCTACCACCATTAGATTGATTCAAACTCACCGGTCACATATTTAGAACAAAGAACAAAACAGCACAGGAACAGACCCTTCAGCCCTCCATGCCTGCGCCAGTCACGATGCCTGTTTAAATTAAAACCAGTTGCACTTTGGGGTCCGTATCCCTCTATTCCCATCCTATTCATTTATTCGGCAAGGCGTCTCTTAAATGCTGCTATCGTATCTGCTTCCACCTCCTCTCCAGGCAGTGCATTCCAGGCACTCACCACCCTCTATGTGTAAAATAGTTTACCTCTCACATCTACTCTGAACCTTCCCCCTTGCACCTTAAACATATGTCCCCTAATGAATGACTCTTCCACCCTCGGAAAAAGCGTCGGACGATCCACTCTGTCCATACCAATCATAGTTTTGTAAACCTCTATCAGGTCACCCCTCAACCTCTGGCATTCCAGTGAAAAGAATCCAAGTTTATCCAACCTCTCAAATCTTATACCCTCCAGGCCAGACAACATTCTGGTAAACCACTTCTGTACACTCTCCAAAGCATCCACATCCTTCTGGTAGTGTGGCGAGCAGAACTGTACGCAATTTTCCAAATGTGGCCAAACCAAGGTTCAATACAGCTGCAGCATGACTTGCCAATTTTTATACTCAGTGCCTCTACCGATGAAGGCAAGCATGCAGTCTGCCTGCTGGACAGCCTTATCCATCAGCGTTGCCACTTTCTGTGATCTGTGGACCTGTACACCCAGATCCCTCTGCCTGTCAATACTCCTAATGGTTCTGCCATTTACTGTATAATTCCTATCTATATTGGACTTTCCAAAAAGCATTACCTCACATTTGTCCGGATTAAACTCCATCTGCCATTACTCTGCCCAAATCTCTAACCGATCTATATCCTGTTGTATCCTCTGACAATCCTCGTCACTATCTGCAACTCCACCAACCTTTGTGCCGTCCGCAAACTTACTAATCAGACAAGGAACATTTTTTTCCAAATCATTTCTATATACTACAAACAATAGAAGGTCCCAGCATTGATCCCTGCGGAACACCACTAATCACAGCCCTCCATTCAGAAAAACACCCTTCCACTGCTACCTCTATCTTTTATGACCGGTCCAGTTCTGTATCCATCTTGCCAGCTCACCTCTGACCCCCATGTGACTTCACCTTTTGTACCAGTCTGCCATAAGGGACTTTGTCAAAGGCTTTACTGAAGGCCATGTAGACAACATTCACTGGCCTTCCTTCATCAATTATCATCACCACTTCTTCGAAAATTTTGATCACATTAGTGAGACACGACCTCCCCTTCACAAAACCATGCTGCTTATTGCTGATAAGTCAATTTGTTTACAAATGTGAGTACATCCTGTCCCTAAGAATCTTTTCCAATAACTTCCATATGACTGACTAAGGCCCATCATCCTATAATTTCCTCGATTATCTCTTTTACACTTCTCAAATAAAGGAACACTATTGGCTGTTCTCCAGTCTTCTGGGATCTCACCTGTAGCCAATGAGGATACAAACATTTCTGTCATGGCCCCAGCAATTTCCTCCCTTGCCTCCCTTAGTATTCTAGGGTAAATCCATTCAGGCCCCTTTAGGCAAAGCAAGTTCATTTGTGTGATGAATGGTTACTGCACCTTTAATGTAATGATCCCTTTAAGACCGGGTTTGGAACCCTGGGGGACTCCGCCTCCGGCTCCACCCCGCAGGCAGCCATATATAAGGTAATGTCCAGTGGGCAGTGTGCAGTGAGCACACTTCTCGGCAGCTGACTGGTTCTCTGCTAATTAAAGCCTTTGTATTACCAACCATCTCTCTCGAGTTGTAATTGAGGGTATCTCAATTTGCCAAAATGTTACATTGCTGGATAACTAACTTTGAAGTTCAGCTTTATTATCTCATTATTTTTTGACAAATCTGACACTTCTATCTATCACTATTTTAAAAACATCCATGTTGCATAAATACAAAATGTGATGTGTTTTATTATTTGCAATGCTGTTGTTAAATATTGTGGTAAACCACTGTTGCACCTCTATTAGATGATGTATGGTACTGCAGGTACGTTGATAGTCCCTCCTGCTGGCTCCGCCCAGTAGGCAGAATATAAATATGTGTGTCCTCCATGCGGCAGCCATTTCGCCAGCTGCTGTGGGAGGCCACACATCTGAGAGCAATAAAGCCTCAGTTGTATCCAACTCAAGTCTTTGTTCAATTGATCGTGCACCAATTTATTGCTACAAGATTTTCAAAAGATGGACTTCCGTATCAAACCGAATCGCCTGCTGCTGGATCCGCATTCAAGCAACACCAAAAAAGACTTTCAATACTGGCTAGCTTGTTTCGAGGCGTACATCAACTCGGCGTCCACCCCTGTCTCGGAGGCTCAGAAGATACAGATCCTGGACTCAAGGTTGAGCTCCAACGTCTTTCCGCTAATCAAGAACAAAGAACAAAGAAAAGTACAGCACAGGAACAGGCCCTTCGGCCCTCCAAGCCCGTGCTGACCATGCTGCCCGACTAAACTACAATCTTCTACACTTCCTGGGTTCTTATCCCTCTATTCCCATCCTATTCATGTATTTGTCAAGATGCCCCTTAAATGTCACTATCGTCCCTGCTTCCACCACCTCCTCCGGTAGCGAGTTCCAGGCACCCACTACCCTCTGTGTAAAAAACTTGCCTCGTACATCTACTCTAAACCTTGCCCCTCGCACCTTAAACCTATGCCCCCTAGTAAGTGACCTCTCTACCCTGGGGAAAAGCCTCTGACTATCCACTCTGTCCATGCCCCTCATCATTTTGTAGACCTCTATCAGGTTGCCCCTCAACCTCCGTTGTTCCAGTGAGAACAAACCGAGTTTATTCAACTGCTCCTCATAGTTAATGCCCTCCATACCAGGCAACATTCTGGTAAATCTCTTCTGCACCCTCTCTAAAGCTTCCATATCCTTCTGGTAGTGTAGTGACCAGAATTAAACACTATACTCCAAGTGTGGCACTAAGGTTCCATACAGCTGCAACATGACTTGCCAATTCTTATACTCAATGCCCCGGCCAATGAAGGCAAGCATGCCGTATGCCTTCTTGAATACCTTCTCCACCTGTGTTGCCCCTTTCAGTGACCTGTGGACCTGTACTCCTAGATCTCTTTGACTTTCAATACTCTTGCGCGTTCTACCATTCACTGTATATTCCCTACCTGCATTAGACCTTCCAAAATGCATTACCTCACATTTGTCCGGATTAAACTCCATCTGCCATCTCTCCGCCCAAGTCTCCAAACAATCTAAATCCTGCTGTATCCTCCGACAGTCCTCCAATCCAGGACACGCCGAACGACGGCAAAGCCATGACGCTTCTCAAGGAGAATTAACCTCAGAAGACGAACACGCTCTTCGCCAGGCATGTACTCGCCAGTCGCTCTCAACTCCCTGGTGAGTCCATAGAAGCCTTCAGGGGGGCCCTAATCCCACTCGCCCGGGACTGTGACTGTCAGGCCGTTACGGCCACTGAACATTCAAACCTCCTTATGGGGGATGCGTTTGTTACGGGGATTGGGTCGGACCTCATACGCCAGGACTGTTAGAGGGGGCCCCCCTGGCTCCCCATCATCCTACACCAGCGACGACCGACCACGACTCGCCTCAGTGACCATCGACCAGTCTAGTCTGCTCAACCTGGCCACCGCATCGACCAGCGTTAAAATCAACGGCACGTGACCTCTTGCCTGCTGGACTCCGAGAGCACCGAAAGCTTCATCCGCCCAGATACGGTAAGGGCTGCACCCTCGCGGTACACCCCGCCAACTAAAGAATCTACCTGCCCTCCGGAATCCATTCCGTGGCTATCCGGGGGTACTGTACGTCACACTCACGATCCAGGGCATAGAATTCAGCGGCTTCCGCCTCTACGTCCTCCCTAACCTCTGCACTGCCCTACTACTCGGCCTGGGCTTCCAGTGCAACCTCCAGAGCCTAACCCTGAAATTCGGTGGGCCCCTATCACCCCTCACTGTGTGCGGCCTCCGACCCTCAAGGTCAATCCGCCTTCCCTCTTCGCAAATCTAACCTCGGATTGCAAACCCATCCCCACCAGGAGCAGACGGTACAGCACCCAGGACAAGACCTTCATCAGGTCCGAGGTCCAGCGGCTGCTTCGGGAAGGCATTATCAAGGCCAGCAACAGGCCCTGGAGAGCCCAAGTGGTAGTAGTTAAAACTGGGGAATAACACAGAATGGTCGTGGACGACAGCCAGACCATCAACCGGTACACGCAGCTCGACACGTACCCCCTCCCACGCATATCTGATATGGTCAATCAGATTGCACAGTACCGGGTATTCTCAACGGTAGACCTCAAATCCACCTACCACCAGCTCCCCATTCGTAAATCGGACCGTCCATACACTGCCTTTGAGGCAGACGGCCGCCTCTATCCCTTCCTCAGGGTTCCCTTCGGCGTCACCAATGGGGTATCAGTCTTCCAAAGGGCGATGGACCGAATGGTCGACCGTTACGGTTTGCGGGCCACCTTTCCGGACCTAGACAAAGCCACCATCTGCAGCCATGATCAGCAGGCCCACAACGCCAACCTTGACAAATTTATCCGCACCGCCACTCTCCTAAACCTCACTTACAACAAGGAGAAGTGTGTGTTTAGCACGACCCGCTTAGCCATCCTCGGCTATGTGGTCCAGAACGGAGTTCTGGGGCCCGATCCCGACCGCATGCGCCCCCTCATGGAGCTCCCCCTCCCCCACTGCCCAAAGGCCCTCAAACGCTGCCTGGGGTTCTTTTCGTACTACGCTCAGTGGGTCTCAAACTATGCGGTCAAGGCCCGCCCACTCATACAGTCAACCCATTTTCCCCTGGCGGCCGAGGCTCAACAGGCCTTCGCCCGTATCAGAGCCGATATCGCCAAGGCCGGGATGCACGCAGTAGATGAGACACTGCCCTTTCAAGTAGAGAGCGACGCATCAGACATTGCCCCAGCCGCCACCCTCAATCAGGCAGGCAGCTCCGTGGCATTCTTTTCCCGCACCCTTCATGCCTCAGAAATCCGGCACTCGTCTGTCGAAAAAGAGGCCCAAGCTATCATAGAACATAGAACAATACAGCGCAGTACAGGCCCTTCGGCCCACGATGTTGCACCGAAACAAAAGCCATCTAACCTACACTATGCCATTATCATCCATATGTTTATCCAATAAAATAGAACATAGAACAAATAAAATAGAACATAGAACATATCATTGAAGCTGTGCGACATTGGAGGCATTTCCTGGCCGGCAGGAGATTCACTCTCCTCACTGACCAAGGTCGGTAGCCTTCATGCTCAATAACACACATCGGGGCAAGATCAAGAATGATAAGATCTTGAGGTGGAGGATCGAGCTCTCCACCTACAATTACGAGTTTTTGTATCACCCCGGTAAGCTCAATGAGCCCCCAGACACCCTATCCCGGGGTACATGTGCCTGCGCACAAGTAGACCGACTCCGGACCCTGCATGACAGTCTTTGTCACCCGGGAGTACCATTTCATAAAGACCCGCAATCTGCCCTACTCTGTCGAGGAAGTACGGACAATCACCAGGGACTGCTAGGTCTGTGCGGAGTACAAGCCGCACTTCTACTGGCTGGACCGTGTGCGCCTGGTGAAGGCCTCCCGCCCCTTTGAGCGCCTCAATGTAGATTTCAAAGGGCCCCTCCCCTCCACCGACTGTAACACGTATTTTCTCAGTATGGTCGATGAGTACTCCAGATTCCCCTTCGCCATCCCATGCCCCAATATGACTTCTGCCACCGTCATCAAAGCCCTCAACACAATCTTCGCTCTGTTCGGTTTCCCCGCCTACATCCACAGTGACAGGGGATCCTCCTTCATGAGTGATGAGCTGCGTCAGTTCCTGCTCAGCAGGGGTATCGCCTCCAGCAGAACGACAAGCCACAACCCCCGGGGAAGCGGACAGGTAGAGAGGGAGAATGGGACGGTATGGAGGGCTGTTCAACTGGCCCTACGGTCCAGGAACCTCCCGGCCTCCCGCTGGCAGGAGGTCCTCCCTGATGCACAACACTCCATTCGGTCACTACTGTTCACCACCACTAACAACACACCCCATGAACGTTTTTTTGCCTTCCCCAAGAAGTCCACATCTGGGGTGTCGCTCCCGACTTCGCTCGCAGCTCCAGGACCCGTCCTGCTCCGTAGGCATGTCTGACTCCACAAGGCAGACCCGTTGGTGGAAAGGGTGCAATTGCTCCATGCAAACCCCCAGTATGCCTACGTGGCGTACCCCGACGGCCACCAGGATACTGCCTCCCTGAGGAACCTGGCACCAGCAGGTCACACACGCACACACACCCCCGGCCCGGCACCACCCTCCCTCCCCCGGCGCTCCCAGCAGCAACCCCCCCGGGACCATCCGTCCTCCCCCGGGACCATCCGTCCTCCCCCTGACCACGCTCGAGGATGAAGAGGATTTTGGCACACTCCCGGAGGTTCTGGACATCAGACCAGCATCGGCATCGCTGCCACCACTGCGTCGCTCCCGATGCATCAAGACCCCGGACCGGTTAAACCTCTAACTGGTCCACTGGACTTCAAAACACATTTTTGTTCCTCTCTATCAAAAATTGTAAATGTAAATGCAGAAAGAAAACCATTTGTTGTATACAGTTCTCCACCACCCCACCCGGACCCAATTTTAACAGGGGGTGAATGTGGTAAACCACTGTTGCACCTCTATTAGGTGATGTATGGTAGGACCTGTACTACAGGTACGTTAGTAGTCCCTCCTGCTGGCTCCGCCCAGTAGGCGGAGTATAAATATGTGTGTCCTCCATGCAGCAGCCATTTCGCCAGCTGTTGTGGGAGGCCACACATCTTAGAGCAATAAAGCCTCAGTTGTATCCAACTCTAGTCTTTGTTCAATTGATCGTGCATCAAATACAACTATAACATACCCAGAAGAAAGCACATTGGGAAGAATCCGGGGCTAAATTCTGTGGTGAGGCAGGGTGGGGGAGTTTTTCCTGCTGGAACGGCTGATGGGAAACCATGCTATACCTTCCGTCTCCGGAATAATTAATAATGCATCAGGGGTTTTGTAGCGGGACGGGATAAATTGCATGTGTCGCACTGTCACATCCAGGCATCATATTTAAAAAGTAAATGACATCACTGACCTCTCATTGAAGAAAGGAGATGGATCCTCACAAACACTCTGAGTCTGGAAGATGGAATTCCTCAATGACTCTGAAGCTAGAAGATCGACCTGATAGATGCTCCCCCCCACCCACCCACTGTTGTGGTGTTCCAGGATTCAGAGTCACTAGTTGCCTCTATCCTAGGCCGTCTTTAGGTAAGTTCTGACTTTTGTACGCCACATTGGTCCAGGCGTTTGAGAATTGGGCATAGTCGGGCTTTCACCTGCATCCCATTAGCGGGATGCAAATCGGTTTCATGCTGGCCTCCTGTGGCATTCCCGATCCAGCATGGTGGACACTATCGGAAGGTCGCGTTGCAAATTCATACCTGCATAAAACCGATTTTTGGACCTCCCGTCAAATACTCCCTCCCCCACTACCCGCCATTGATCCTGCTGACAGGGGTATAGGAGAATTTGGCCCATTGGGTGAGATCTTGCAGAAGGTTGATGGTGACCTGCCTGTGTTCGCTCTTAATATTTCATGAAACTGAACGCAACTTCAATATGTTGGTAATGTGCAGAATCACGCAGAAATCCTGAAGTTGCAATCTGCAACTCGGGGCTCTGACACAGGCAGTGGTGTGGACAACACCACTTCTCCCTCAACCCCGAGTCAGTCACCACTAAAAATCTGTGAGATTTACAACTTTTTGCTCCCACATTGTCATTTGAAATCCCATAAAAAAATCAGACCTTGTCCAATCAGGTCTAACTAGGTATGTGATAGCGATGTGATTAATAACAATTCATGAACCGCAGATCCGACCCTGAAAATATAATTTGAGAGTTGTGGAGATTATAAACTGAACATTTTTAACAGCAATTTTTTTAAAAATGTTTATTTCAGAATATCTTCGCTTTTATATTCACCCCATCTGTGTATTTTAATCATTAATGCGCTGCTGTGGGGTGAGTGGGGAGGGTCCGTGAAAATCCTTTAACGCGATTGGCTGCTTGGACAGCATGAGATATCATTGTTGTTTTTTGCAAAAATATACTTCATTCATAAAATATCTGAAAGAGACATTACAAAACATTTCAAATTGTCATAACAGGGAAAAGTGCAATGATACATTTTCTCTGGAGATCAAGATACACTCTGAAATGCTTCAATTCAGTAATGAGAACATCACAGGCATTTTAATATTTCTGTTACAGAGAGTAAAATTCTGTATACAATTCTACATACGTCGGTCATGTTGTACTCTGAGGTCTTCAGTAGATTTATGTGTTGAGGGTTGTTGCAGGTTACAACAGGACATTGACAGGATGCAGAGCTGGGCTGAGAAGTGGCAGATGGAGTTCAACCTTGATAAATGTGAAGTGATTCATTTTGGAAGGTCGAATTTGAATGCTGAATACAGGGTTAAAGGCAGGATTCTTGGAAGTGTGGAGGAACAGAGGGATCTTGGGGTCCACGTACATAGATCCCTCAAAGTTGCCACCCAGGTTAATAGGGTTGTTAAGAAGGTGTATGGTGTGTTGGCTTTCATTAACTGGGGGATTGAGTTTAAGAGCCGTGAGGTTTTGCTGCAGCTTTATAAAACTCTAGTTAGACCACACTTGGAATATTGTGTCCAGTTCTGGTCGCCTCATTATAGGAAGGATGTGGATGCTTTGGAGAGGGTACAGAGAAGATTTACCAGGATGCTGCCTGGACTGGAGGCCATATCTTATGAAGAAAGGCTGAAGAAGCTAGGGCTTTTCTCACTGGAGCGAAGAAGCCAGAGAGGTGACTTGATAGAGGTGAACAAGATGATGAGAGGCATGGATAGAGTGGAGAGTCAGAAACTTTTCCCCAGGGTGGAAATGGCTGTCACGAGGGGACATAATTTTAAGGTGATTGGAGGAAGGTGACATTGGGAGATGTCAGAGGTAGTTTTTTTCACAGAGAGTAGTGGGTGTGTGGAATGCACTGCCAGCGGATGTGGTGGAGTCAGAGTCATTAGGGACATTTAAGCGACTCTTAGACAGGCACATGGACAGCAGTAAATTGAAGTGTAGGTTAGGTTGATCTTAGATTAGGATAAATGGTCAGCACAATATTGTGGGCTGAAGGGCCTGTACTGTGCAGTACTGTTCTATGTTCTATTGGCACAACATCGTGGGCCGAAGGGCCAGTACTGTGCAATACTGTTCTATGTTCTATATATGGTTAGGATTAAACACACAGTCCGGAGGTTTTTTTTTGGAAAAATATTTTAGTGGAGATATTTTCAAATATAAACAGAACATAAATGAGAAAATACCAACAGTAAACCATGCACAAGTAACCATATTCTTCACATATCACCGTCTCCACCCCCTCTTTTTAACTCAGCCCCCCTAAAACCCAAAGAAAACACAAAGAATCCCCCCGCCCCGTCTCTGACGTGTTAAGGTCCTTTAAAGAAAGCAATGAACAGCCTATGGAGAACCCCTCCTCCGCCCCTCTTATGGCAAACTTGATCTTTTTCTAGGTGGAGGAACTCTGCCATTCACTCACCCATGTCCCCACTTTCGGCAGCTCGGAGTCCCGCCAGCACAGCAAGGTCCGCCTCGGGCTATCAGGGAGGCAAAGGCTACCCCGATATCAGCCTCTCTCCCCAGTTGCACTCCCGGATCTTCCGACATCCCAAATATCGCTCCTCACGGGCTCGGCGCCATCTCTACTCCCAAACCCATTCCCAACTCTTTCCAGAGCCCTTGTAACCTCGGATATTCCCAAAACATATGGGCCGGGATTCTCCGAACCCCGCGCCGGGTCGGAGAATCCCCGGGGAGATGCGAGAATCACGCCGCGCGCGCCGCCCTGACGCTGGCTTCCCGATTCTCCCCCACTGATTCTCGGGCGCATGCGGGATTCCTACCGCACCAATCGGGGGCCGTTGAAAGTGCCCCCCCCCCCCGGCGATTCTCCAGGCCCCGATGGGCCGAGTGGCCACCGAGTCCGGCCGGCGTGGGTTCCTCAGGTCCCACATGGCGGGACCTGGAAGGTGTGTCTGCGGGGGCCGTCCTGGAGGGGGGGCGGGGGGATCCTCCACGGTGGCCTGGCCCGCGATCGGCGGGCGGTCTGGTTCCATGGGGGCCTATGTTCCTCCGCGCCGGGCCCCTATAGGGCTCCGCCATATTGCTCGGGGGGAGGCGCAGAGAACGGAACCCCCGCGCATGCGCGGAATCATGTTGACCATTCCGCGCATGCACCACCTCGCGCCGGCCGTTCTGCGCCGGCTGGAGCTGCGGGGACCAGTCCGGCGCCGACCTAGCCCCCTAAGAAGGGGAGCATTCCCCATTATCAGGGACCGTTGACGCCAGAGTGGTTGGTGCCGCTTTTCACGCCGGCGTGGGGACATAGCCCCATTCTTGGAGAATCCCGCCCATGGCCATGGTTTGCCGGACTCGCTACACGCTGAATGAAGTAAATCTTTGCAAAAAACAAATTTGAAGTATAGAACAGCACTGATATCTCATGCTGTCCAAGCAGCCAATCGCAGTAAAGGATTTTCAAGGTCCCCCCCCCACCACCATTTACCCCACAGCAGCACGTTAATGATTGAAATATACAAATGAGGTGAATATAAAAGCTAAGATATTCTGAAAGAAACATTTTTTTAAAAATTGCTGTTAAAAATGTTCAGCTTATAAACTCCACAACTCTTAAATTATATTTTCAGGGTCGGTTCTGCTGTTCATTAATTGTTATCAATCACATCGCTATCACATACCTAGATAAACATGATTGGACAAGGTCTGACTTTTTATGGGATTTCAACTGACAATGTGGGAGCAAAAAGTTGTAAATCTCACAGATTTCTAGTGGTGACTGACTCGGGGTTGAGGGAGAAGTGGTGTTGTCCACACCACTGCCTGTGTCAGAGCTCTGAGTTGCAGATTGCATAGTCAGGATTTCTGCATATGGAGTGATGTGTCTCATGACCAACCTCTCTAAGCACTTCATAATGATAGATGTCAAGGCCACCGGATGGTAGTCGTCAAGGCACGTTGCCTTTTTCTTTGGCACGGTATCATGGTGGTATTCTTGAAGCAGGTGGTGATGCGTTGGGTGTGCTGGATCACATACAGGTCATCAACACTTGAAGTAGTGCAACACTATTTTATTAAAAGGTTAACTATTTACACATACTTGAACTGTGGGTAAATGCGATACTAGCTTTAAATAAAGACCTTTGCCATATCCAAACCAGTTGATGCACTCAGCACATGGAGAATGTCTGTGTTGCAGGCTGTGAGCTCTGTGCTCCTAGCTAGCTGCTGCTCGAATGAGCGGGAACTCTGATGCCCCCTGTCTTTATAGTGCGTGTGCTCTCACTGGTTATTGGCTGCGGTGTTGTGTATGTTGATTGGTCCCATTGTGTGTCCATCAGTGTGTGGCTGCACCATAATATACTGATGTATATTATGACATCCCCCCTTTTATATAAAAAAATGTTCCTGCATGATAATAAATAGTGTATGGTGAATGTTCCTGACTACGTGTGTGCGAAATATTTACAGGACTATGTACATAAAACTAAGCTATTTACATGGGAAGGTGCCTGGTGCAGAAAAAACAGTGTGTCACACAAATAACGAGATGAACACTATATAACAAACCACTTGAACGATTAAACGGAAGAACAGAACAGACCAGAGAGTCCATTAGTGCACAAACTTCACAAATTAAGTCTCTGAGTGGGCGACGAATTCTGGTTGACCGCCTCAAGGGTGGGTCAGGAGCCACCGGCTGAGGAGCGGGCTGGACTGCGTCAGAGTGAGGAGGACGCAGAGTAACTGGAATCTCCGCATAGTCCAGGTCAGGGACAACAGGACAACAGGAGGGCGTGGCACTGGCGGAGGATCACGTAGTGAGCGCAGAACGAGACGAAGGGCACGTCGATTACGGCGCAGAATGGAACCATCCGGTAGACGAACCAGGAACGAGCGGGGAGCCACCTGCCGAAGAACCACAGTAGTTGCAGACCAGCCACCATCCAGAAGATGGATGTGGACGTTGTCATCTGGAGCCAGAGCAGGGAGATCAGCTGCACGGGAGTCATGAGCCGCCTTGTGCTGTGCACGAGATAGTTGCATTCGTTGAAGGACCGGAACATGGTCAAGGTCTGGGACGTGAATGGACGGCACCGTCGTCCTCAGGGTGCGACCCATGAGTAGCTGGGCTGGCGACAGGCCAGTGGACAGTGGGGCCGAGCGATAGGCCAGCAGGGCGAGGTTGAAGTCGGATCCCGCATCGTCAGCCTTGCAGAGTAGCCGTTTGACTATGTGGACGCCCTTCTCCTCTTTGCCATTGGATTGGGGGTACATGGGACTGGATGTCACATGCACAAAGTTGTACCTCCTGGCAAAGTTGGACCATTCCTGGCTTGCAAAGCAGGGGCCATTGTCCGACATCACAGTGAATGGGATGCCGTGACGAGCAAAGGTGTCCTTACAGGCACGGATGACTGCAGACGATGTGATGTCGTGCAAACATACCACCTCCGTGTAGTTTGAAAAATAGTCTACAATCAGAACATAGTCCCAGCCCAGCGCGTGGAACAGGTGGATGCCGACCTTGGACCAAGGGGACGTGACTAACTCATGGGACTGTAGGGTCTCATGTGGTTGGGCCGGCTGGAACCGCTGACAGGTGGGGCAGTTGAGCACTGTGTTGGTGATGTCGTCATTGATGCCGGGCCAGTACACTGCCTCTCGGGCCCATCGGTGGCACTTCTCCACGCCAAGATGGACCTTGTGTCGCAGTTCCAAGACAAGCTGGCGCCTGCTGTGCGGGATAACAATGCGGTCCAGCTTCAGGAGGACACCATCGACTACCGCCAGATCGTCTCTGATGTTGTAGAACTGCGGGCATTGGCCCTTGAGCCACCCGTCTTTTAGGTGGCGCATGACACGCTGTAGCAGGGGGTCAGCCGCAGTCTCGCGGCGAATTTGGACGAGGCGTTCATCCGTGGCCGGTAGATTGGAGGCCACGAAGGCCACATGGGCGTCAACCTGGCAGACAAATCCCGTTGAGTCACACGGGTTGTTGACTGCCCTTGACAGAGCGTCGGCTATGATCAGGTCTTTGCCCGGGGTGTATACGAGCTAGAAGGCGTATCGCCGGAGTTTGAGCAGAATGTGCTGGAGGTGAGGCGTCATGTCATTCAAGTCTTTTTGTATTATATTGACCAGCGGGCGATGGCCGGTCTCGGCGGTGAATTGGGGAAGGCCGTACACATAATCATGAAACTTGATGACACCGGTCGAAAGGCCCAGGCACTCCTTTTCTATCTGCGCGTAGCGCTGTTCCGTGGGGTCATGGCGCGTGACGCATATGCAACGGGGGCCCATGATGAGGCCTCATCACGTTGCAGGAGCACTGCCCCAATGCCAGATTGGCTGGCATCGGTCGAAATTTTTGTCTCTTTCGTTGGATCAAAAAAGGCAATATCGGGGACATGGTAAGTTTGGTTTTAAGTTCTCTCCATTCGCGCTCCTGGGCAGGAAGCCATTGGAAGTCTGTCGTCTTCCTGACCAGGTTCCTGAGAGCTGTGGTATGAGAGGCGAGGTTAGGGATGAACTTCCCTAGGAAGTTGACCATGCCCAGAAATCGGAGGAACGCCTTATTGTCCTCTGGCTTTTTCATGGCTGTGATGGCAGCCACCTTGTCCGCATCCGGCCGCACACCCACCTGGGAGATGTGGTCCCCTCGGAACTTGAGTTCCGTCTGGCCGAAGGAGCATTTGGCTCTGTTGAGGCGTATGCCCTGCTCCCGTATGCGTTTGAACACGCGCTGGAGGCAACTGATATGCTCCTACGGGTTGGTGGACCAAATGATTATGTCATCGACATAGACGCAAACACCTTCAATGCCTTCCATTATTTGTTCCATGATTCTGTGGAACACTTCTGACGCCAATATGTTCCCAAACGGCATCCTGTTGTAACAATATCTGCCAAAAGGGGTGTTAAAGGTACACAGTTTCCTGCTGGACCTGTCTAGTTGAATTTGCCAGAATCCTTTCGAGGCATCAAGTTTGGTGAAGAGCTTGGCGCGAGCCATCTCGCATGTGATCTCTTCGCGCTTGGGGATTGGGTAATGCTCCCTCATTATGTTGCGATTCAGAGCCTTTGGGTCAATGCAGAGTCTGAGCTCGCCAGAAGGCTTTTTTACGCACACCATGGAACTGACCCAGTCGGTTGGTTCCGTAACTCTGGAGATCACTCCTTGGTCTTGGAGGTCCTGCAGCTGCTGCTTGAGGCGGTCCTTGAGGGGTGCTGGGACTCTGCGAGGTGCATGCACCACAGGCGTGGCGTTCTGTCATCAGGATAGAGAGAGAAAGAGTGAACTCTTTGAACGAGGTTTAGCAGCTTGCATGCCTGTGCGCCAAGCAGAGAGTCCTTCGAGGAGCCCACGATCTCGAAAGGAAGGATGGCTTTTCGTGACTTGTGCATCACTTCGAGTTGGCATGAGCCAGTGACAGGAATGATGTTGCCATTGTAGTCCAATAGTTGGCAGGCCAATGGAAGAATGGTTGGTTTGACACGAAGGCTTTGGAAAGCAGACCACGCCATGAGATTGGCGGAGGCACCAGTGTCCAGGCGGAATCGTATTTGGGACCAGTTGACCGTCAGGGTGGCACACCACTCATCGTCTGGATCGCTGCTGTAGACCGACAGCAGCTGGTGTCTTTGCTTCGGGGACAACCTGTTTTTCGTTTCGACACCGACTCGAAAAGGCGCCTTCGGGTCCTCTGTTTTGACTGGTGTGTGGGAGGTCGGAATCGGACTCGGTGACCGTGGGTTGAATTGCCCGAACATTCCTGCGAGACTGGCTGAAGCGATATGAATTGGAAGGCTGAGCTGCGCAACAGCAGGCAGCATAGTGGCCAAGTCTTCCACATCGTAGGCATTGTCGAGATTTTGCAGGGCATTGCCGTTTTAAATGGGCGGAGCCACAGATGCCGCACGTCGTGACGTCAGCACGTTCGCTGCACCACCGTGCATGCGCGGTGCGGTCATGCGTGGTGCGCGCCTGCGCATTACATTCCTCCACGTCGCCGTCCCCTCGTTTGGTGCGTACAAGCGTGGGAGTCCGCGAAAAGCGTGCAAAATGGCCACCCTCATCCAGGCTGAGACCTTGGAGGTGCTCAATCACTTGGACCCGTTCCGCCTCGTGGGGACCTTGCCGTGCCGTTTCAGCCGCTTGGATATGGGAGTACAGACTGGTGGCATTTTCATGTAGGACACAGGTCTCGATGGCGGTCGCTAGGGTGAGTTGCTTTACTTTGAGGAGTTGCTGACATAGGGGGTCCGACTGAACACCGAAAACGATCTGGTCGCGTATCATGGAGTCGGAGGTGGGCCCCTAGCTGCAAGATCGCGCAAGGATGCGGAGGTGCGTTAGAAAGGATTGGAAAGGTTCGTCCTTACCTTGCAAACGCTGCTGGAACACGTAGCTAGCTGCTACTCAAATGAGCGGGAACTCTGATGCCCGCTGTCTTTATAGTGCGTGTGCTCTCACTGGTGATTGGCTGCGGTGTTGTGTGTGTTGATTGGTCTTGCTGTGTGTCCATCAGTGTGTGTCTGCACCATGATATACTGGTGTATATTATGACAGGTGGGAACCTCGGAATGGAAAGGGAGAGGTTGAAAATGTCTGCAAACACATCCACCCTTGGCTGCTCCCCTGCTTTCGGCCTCATCCTCAGTGACCTGTGAGCTCGATCCACCTCGCGAGGTCAAATGAAGACCCTCTCCCCCACCAGTTTCCTCAGAATATTCACTACATAGTTCATGGTCTGCATTCCCACAATGCTTTCGGGCAACTCTACAATCAGGAGATTCTGCCTCTTCAACCGATTCTCCAAATCGTCTATTTTCTCCCTCAGCTTCCTTTGGCTCTCCGCTACAAGCGCAATCACTGCCTCCAACGAGGCCAGCCACACCTCATGATGCGCCACCGACTCTTCCACTTTTTAGAGCGATGCACCCTGTACCTCCAACCTTTGCTCCACTCTCTCAATGGCTGCCCGAATCGGGTCAGCCACCGTATCCAGGTCCTCTGAGGCCTCCTGCCTTTGCTGTTGGAACTTGGCTGTCAAAAGCTCCACCAACTGTTCTGTGGACCACTGAGCAGGCAATGACACCACAGAGCTCTCCGTCGTCTTTCCTTCTATCGCACTCCTTGAAAGCTCCTGGTCTGACCTGGTCTCTACAGGTCCACAGGTCACTGAAAGGGGCAACACAGGTGGAGAAGGTAGTCAAGAAGGCATACGGCATGCTTGCCTTCATTGACCGGGGCATTGAGTATAAGAATTGGCAAGTCATGTTGCAGCTGTATAGAACCTTAGTGTGGTAGTCTGTGTAGCGGTATTATGGTACCTGGTAATGCTGGAACACCATTGGTAGATATTGTATGCTTCCTATTGGTCAAGCTGTATGGTAGCTCCGCCCTGCTAGGCAGGGTATAAGAGCCCGTGCCGCCCCAGCAGCCTTCATTCTGTACCTGAGCTGCTGGGGGAAACATCTAGCTTATTAAAGCCTTCAGTTGGACTACAACCTCGCTTTAGTGGTCATTGATCGTGCATCACTTAGTAAGGCCACACCTGGAGTATAGTGTTCAATTCTGGTCGCCACGCTACCAGAAGGATGTGGAGGCTTTAGAGAGGGTGCAGAAGAGATTTACCAGGATGTTGCCTGGTATGGAGGGCATTAGCGATGAGGAGCGATCGAATAAACTCGGATTGTTCTCACTGGAACAACGGAGGTTGAGGGGCGACCCGATAGAGGTCTACAAAATGATGAGGGGCATAGACAGAGTGGATAGTCAGAGGCATTTTCCCAGGGTAGAGGGGTCAATTACTAGGGGGCATAGGTTTAAGGTGCAAGGGGCAAGGTTTCGAGGAGATGTACAAGGCAAGTTTTTTACTAGGGTAGTGGGTGCCTGAAACTCGCTGCCGGAGGAGGTGGTGGAAGCAGGGACGATAGTGACATTTAAGGTGCATCTTGACAAATACATGAATAGGATGGGAATAGAGGGATACGGACCCAGGAAGTGTAGAAGATTGTAGTTTAGATGGGCAGCATGGTCGGCACAGACTTGGAGGGCCGAGGGGCCTGTTCCTGTGCTGTACTTTTCTTTGTTCTTTGACTGTTGCCCCTTTCCAATGCACTCGTTGTTTGATAGGGCTGAGGTATGCCCAGCCGAAGGAGAATCCTTAGCTCCATCTGTTCCTGTAATTTGTACCAGCAAACACCCCCGTGAACAGGTAACAAGGACCAAACAATTCCACCTCAAGCAGGAGCCACAAAATGTGCAACCACTCATTCCATGGCCACCACCGGAAGTCCAGTCCAAGATATTTTACATGGTTACCAACCCTCTATGCTTCAAATGCCCAGTAAAGAAGATTGTAAGAGTCTCAGTAATAACGGTGTAATGCTTGCTAGAGAGATTGCTGGATCTTGCAGCGAGACATACATTTTAGTCAGTCTGTCTTTGGACCTGGCCCCAAAATCTGGCCTGTAAATTCAGTATATCTGCCAACTAAAGTAGAAAAATGTATTATCATGAACGTTTTCCTTGAAATTAATATTATAGTGGTAAAAGTATTCCTAACATTTAAATGAGGTAAATTATCCAGCAAAGATAGACAGCGGATTCTCCGTCGGCAGGGTATTTCTCTACAGCTGCATTGGCAAGATCGTAGTCCATATGTAACGGCAGTTCATGCTGAAAATGAACTCCCACGAGTGTCACATCATCACTGGCTGTCTCGATGTCTGATTTGTCAGACTCGCGCCTCAGCGTCTCACCATGAACAAAGGGGAACTGCTTTTAAACGTTCCCTCACTACTCACCCCCAGTCAACACACAAGCATGGCAGCGCACAGAACTCTCCTCGCTTTGGCGTTCCTCACCTGGGCAGGCTTCTCAACGCTGTGAATGAGAGGCAGGGCATCCTGTTCCCCTGACGGGGTTAGGAAACCAGCAACAGGGCCACCAATACCACCTGGGAGACAGTGGCAGCAACTGTCAGTGCAGGCAGCATGACCAGGAGGACCAGTATCAAATGTCAGAAGAAAACCAACCACCTCCACCGAGCTGCAACGGTCAGTTATGCACCTCTCTCCTGGAATCAATTCCTCCAGCCATCCCTCAAATTTCCAACCCACCCCTCTCCTCCCTGCCCTCACAAATCCCTGGCAGACTCCTCAGACTCCCCACATCTGATCTTGGTGCTTGTTCCTCAGCACTCCGGCACCTACTAGCACAACTCATTCATGTCCAGCTGCGGTGCCCATGCATTCCACCAACTATAGACCCCCCTGACCCTTCACACGTGCGGCTCACAAAGGCCTCTCTTTGTTCCCGCAGGAGAAGATAGCTCATAATAAGCGAGAAAGGGCCAAGTTGGGTGGCGGAATAGCAGAGATCCGAGAAATGAGAAATGAGCCCTGAAAATTTAGGGTTGACCGAGAGAGAGCAGTTACCGACAATAATGTTGGCCTGTGCTGCAGAGTTGAGGATCCACTGCCCCTTCACCCAGGTGAGCTGTCGCAACTGAGTTGTTCATCAGAGAAAATCATCCATCCCTCTCGCTGACCACAAGTCCATTCTCTCGCAGGAGCTCCATCTAATGGGGCCAGGCTTACCACCCGAGAGACCACTTTGGAAGAGAGCTCCGGGAAAACCACCATCGAGGCAACACAGCTATCACCCCCATCTTCTACCAGCTCAGAGACACACAACTCGGTGTGGAACATTAGTGCACAGGCTTCTGGGTACAATCTGGTGAGCACCACACAGTTGTTGATGCACAACACGTGGAGGCAGGAACATCCGAGGGAGTCAGCAGTCGGAGGTCTGCTGGATACCAGGACTCAGCTGAGTCCCTGTCAAATGCTGAGCTTCTGGACAGGGTTATCTCAGCGCTGATGCAGATGCTAGGAGAAGGCCGTGAAATTCAGGAGGGGATGGCAACGACATTCCAGCGAGTGCATAGCGATTGGAGGAATTCCAAAGGCTACAGGCACAGGAGATGATGCTGACAATGTCTGACACCGAAGCCAACACTGCTCGGTTGGCGACCACAGTGGAAAACCAGGAGCATGAGGTCAGCATCTTGAACAGTTTTGTCCAAGGCATGGCTCAGCCTGTGATGACCATGGCTGAGGGCATCAATATCATGTCCCAGTCACTGAGAGACGTGTCCCATACATAAGTGGACATTGCTGAGGCACTACAGAGCATATCCCAATCACAGAGAGATATGTCCCAGATGCAGGACATTGCTGAGGCACTGCAGAGCGTGGGCCAGTCACTGAGGAGCATAACGGGGGGGCGTAGACACCATGGTACTGCAGGTCAGGGGAGGCTCCAGGACTGGCAGAGTTAGATGATGCAGAGCCCTCTAGAGCTCACTCCAGCTGCCCCTCCATCCCATGGGGACCCCCATGGCCCTGCGGGCTTTGTCAGGGAGGAGAACGTGCTGGAGGCCAACCTGGGGCCTGCCACCATGTAGACGACGGCTGTTTCCAAGTCTTCCAAATCTCCACTTTGTGACACTGGCATATCTCAAGTGCAGCAGGCAGAACATGGCAGCACGGTGAAGCCAGTGACACCAGTAAGTCAGCCAGGGCACTCCACCTCCAGGCCCTCCAGAGGACATTCGCCAAAGGCATCAAAGGCAACAGCTGCCTCCACCTCTGATGTGCTTCCTACATAACAGTAGACCACGTGAGATCAAGAAGATTGAAATTACTGATTGGGCATGGGCGGGGGGGGGGGGGGGGGGGGGGTGCACTATCTCTAGCTAAAGGGAATGGAAATATAAAATGTTCACAATTAAAACATGTTACACCTGATACATGTGAAGCCTCTGTCACATTAACCTTCACAGAGGGCATGCCTGCACCCCCACCGTTGACCACTGCTTCCCCAACCCCTCCTCCACTAGGCAAGTTCAAATGCCCCCGATGCAGACCCCATTCAGAGGTTGGGTGTGAGCTCGCTGTCAGCAGAAAGACGGGAGTCAGACTTTGGCATAAACTGAGGAGTACCAGAGCTTTCCTCACAGTGAGTTATCATCACTTTTCTGCTTTGTATATTGACCCGCTGTCAGTGCTGACACAGGCCCATCACCCTGGGGTAATGATGCACAGACCCTGGGGGGGTGATACAGGGTAGTCGGGGGGTTGTGGTGGATGGGTCGGGAAATGGGGGCAGGAAGAAGGAGGGGAATGGGGTGAGGAGGTGAGCTGACAGCATCGTCCGATGAGAATCGGGTGAGGATTATGGATTATGGCCTCCCTTATCCTCTGGGCATGCAGGACCCTTGCTGCCGCTTGTCCTCCATCCTCTGGCTCCTCCTGCCCGGGCTCGTCCTCCATCCCCTCCTGGTTCGCCTCCTCCTCAGATGAGGCTGCATGTCCCTCCTCCTCCTACTACTTCAGCATGTCGCCCCGCTGCTGTGCCAGATTATGGCAGGCAGGGCAGACCACCACAGAGTGACAGACCCTCTTGGGGGGGTGTACTGCAGGGCACCACCAGAGCTGACCAGGCCTCAGAAATGCATTTTGAGCAGTCCAATGCACCGCTCAATGACAGCACAGGTGGCAACATGGGCCTTGTTATATTAAGTCTCCACCTCGGCCTCTTGCCTCTGCACTAGCGTCATCAGCCAGGCGTCAGTGGGTACCCCTTATCCCCCAAGTGCCAAACCATCATCTTGGGATGGTCCTCAAAGACGCCGGGGATCTCCAAGTGTCCCAGGATGTAGCTGTCATGTACACATTGTGGGAAGCATGCACACACTTGCATGATCCAGAGGTGGTGGTTGCACACGAGTTGAACATTCAGGGAGCGGAACCCATTCCTGTTAATGACTGGCACTCCCTGATGGCCCGGTGCACGTAAGATGACAGGAGTGCTATCAATTACCCCCTGGACCTGAGGTATCCCTGTGATGGCAGACAATCCTGCAATCTCGGGCATCTTCGTGGGCTTGGTCCATCTCAAAGTTGATGAAGTCTGGTGCTCAGGCATACAGGGCATCCATGACTTTACAGATGTACTTGTGGGCTGTAGCTTGTGAAATGTCACACATGTTCCTGCTTGAGCCCTGGAATGAACTGCTGGCGTAGACGCTGTGGTGACCTTTACGCCCACCGGGAGCAGATGTCCTCTTCCTCCACGGGGTATCAAGTTCGCAAGTATTTGGCATAGATGCCGCACCAAATCTTTGTTGAGATGGAGTCTGCTGCGGCACATGCTATCCGTCATCTCCCTGAAAGACCAACGGCGTCTGTGCACTTTGGGTCGTCACTGGCATCTCCCTCTGGGTTCCTCTTTGGCCTGATGGACGGCCGGGCTTTAGGGTGAGTGGCGGCCCCCTGCACATGGGGTGCCATCTCCAGCCTGAGTTGACACTGCTGTCTTCTTCGGCGTCTGGTCGCCTGGGCTGCCACCAGCATCACGAGAGCATCCACTGCGGGATTGACACCATCATCTATTTTGGTATCTGTAAGGAAATGGAGATGGGGAAAGACTGACAATCAGTTACGGCTTCCACCCTGAGACAATCAAATCCCCCAAGCCTAGAGGCGGCATGGTAGCACAGTGGTTAGCACAGTTGCTTCACAGCTCTAGGGTCCCAGGTTCGATTCCCGTCTTGGGGCACTGTCTGGGCGGAGCCTACATGTTCTCCCAGTGTCTGTGTGGGTTTCTGGGGTGGCCCTTAGTGGCTCCGGGTGCCCTTAACGTCCCAAAAAATGTTAGCTGGGATTACTGGGTTATGGGGATAGGGTGGAAGTGTGGTCTTAGGTAGGGTACTCTTGCCATGGGCCGGTGCAGACTCGATGGGCTGAATGGCCTACTTCTGCACTGTAGATAAAATGTTCTATGTTTCCCCACCCTTACAATGTCACCCTTCTTGTGGGAGGAAACCGGAGCTCCCGGAGAAAACCCACGCAGACACGGGGAGAACGTGCAGACCCCACACAGACAGTGACCCAAGCTGGGAATCGAACCTAGGATCTGGTGCTGTGAAGCCACAGTGCTGTAGCCACTTGGGTTGGCCACTTCCCGACTTTAAAATGGAGATCCACTAAGAATGCAGGGAAATTCAGCCAACGGAGGAAAAACAAGCAGGTGCAAAGTTTCCTGTAACCAGAACTTGCAGGAACCCAGACAGCACTGAAACTAACACCCATCTACATATTGATGAGCGATCCCCGGGAACAATTGGAAACAGTTGAGGTAAACAAGGCCAGGCCAGACTCCTCGGCGCCAGCAGGAGCCAAGACAAAGGAAGGCCAACGGACACTGAGGAACCGCCCAGCGATCAGGGACCAACTCCAGGATTGGAGAAATCGATCCAAGTGATCAGAATTTAGTCCAATCACTTGGAACCAGGTACAGGGTCCACCCCGAATGGCGCAAAGCACCTGGGGACTATAAGATAGAGTCCCCAAGTTCAATTCGTCCTTCTTGGCAGGGTCTCTCAGCAGCTCGAAACAACCCTTGACCGTGACCTGCCTAGTAGCTGCACCAACCAAGTAAGTCTCCAGTCAACGCACGCTACGAGATAGGCGCTCCTAGCTACCAGTCTATACCAGCTTTGAAGCCTGCAGACTCAGAATTGAACAAAAGGCCATTTGTTCCCCTGACCTGGTGGGCCAGTTCCAAAGCTAAGTATAGGCCTTTTAGTGTTAGAGATAGTCTAGTAAGTAGAGTTTTTTACATGAGTAGTGATTGACTGTGTATAATAAATGTGTTTTGATTTGAAACGTACTAACTGGTGTATTGAGTTATTGATCAGCACTTTAACTTGAACCTCATGCTAGTATCATAAAGATTCCTGGCAACTCCAGAGCAAAGGTTATAAAACAGAGCAAATTTAGTAAAGACATAATGAGCAACATTTACTAAGAGCCAACCAAAAGTTAGCAACAGTGCTATCTGTGTTACCGTGCCGCCCAGATTTACCATGATACCGTGCCGCTACCGTGATATCCCCCAGATTCCTGACCCTCTCCATCCAATGCTTCCGGACCAAAAACAAAGTTGCAGGGCCAATAAGCAGCAGTGGCTGCAGGTTTGATTGCTATAATAAACTGACAGTATCAATTTCTCCTGGTCCTTGAAATTATATGAATCGACTCTGCATAACCCACCACCTTTTTCCCTTCTTCAGGCACAATCAAATATCTAGGCCAAGATGCTTTCAAAATTGGTGCATGACTGTAAATAAATTTATAAATGCAACTTTCTTACTTTAACTTATATTTATTATTCATCAATCTCCAGAGGCAAAACTGGGATTTGACTTTTGAAAGCAGCTTTATTGATGTTCAATATGGTAGCATAATTTAATAATTCCGCAGTAAACTAAAGTAAGTTGTAATACTTGAGACAGCTAGTGCATTTTAATCTATGTTGATTTGGAGTAATATTGCGTCCGTTTCTGCAGTCAACAACAAGCAAATTAAGCCAGCCATTTGTTACATTTGCCCATGTCATGGACAATTACAAAGGTGCTTCGGCTCAATTTTAATTAGCAAGCTGTTATAACCTGCCTACTTACCATTGGCTGGGGACTAATGACAATCCCACAATCCTGTGGGAGTATGAGCTTCCCCAATGAGGGGGGGCGGAGAAACCATTAGTAAACTCCTAGTATAAATAAAGCTGGCCAGTTCAGGAACCAGCAGGAAGGAGTATGCAGCAAGGGAAGTTACTGCTACTGTTATATATATATATGTTATTGTAAATAAATGTTATTACTTTGTATCCTTAAAACTCGTGCTGGATTCTTCGTGGCCCTCTGGCGACGAAGGTTAAAGTGAATAGCTGTCTACACTGCTGAAGCCACCTCCCTGGATTTTTGTTGGATACGGGTTGGAAGTTGTTTTCTATTATACCATGCCTCTGTACGGACATTTAGATGTTTTTGATGCTGCGCTGGAAAGCTGGAACCAGTACACACAACGGATGCGTTACTATTTCCGGGCAAACAATATCACCAAAAACGAGCGCCAGGTGGTCATATTGCTCACCGCCTGCGGCCCGCATACGTTTGGGGTGATTAGGAGCCTTACGTACCCAGCTGCGCCGGACACCAAAACATTTGATGAACTTGTGAATATAGTGGGGCAACATTTTAACCCAACCCCGTCCACGATAGTCCAGCGTTACCAGTTTAATACCGCTGAGAGGACCCCTGGAGAATCCCTTGCCGATTTTCTATCCAGGCTACGCAGGATTGCAGAGTACTGTGACTATGGTGAGACCTTGTCAGAAATGTTACGTGACCGTTTGGTTTGCGGTATTAACAATGCAGCCACCCAGAGAAAGTTGTTAGCTGAGCCAACATTGACTTTTCAACAGGCCATTCAAATATTATTGTCCCAAGAGAGCGCAGAACGAGGAGTGCAGGAGCGACAGGGAATGGAAGTGCATGCCTTGGGGCGCAACCCCTTCCGTCTAAAAACATACCTCCACACTCCTGCAGTACCTTGGGCGAGGCAACGTCCGGATCGCGCCAGTGGCCGTCGGACATTCCTCCCCGAAGGGAGCCTTCTCCAGAACCAATGGATGGGGAGCTATGTCCATGTCAGACTTGTAGGCGCCGACCCCATCGCGGACGCTGGTCCTGGGGGCGCCAGAGGCGCCGTCGTTCTGACCAAAACTGGGACCAGCCCAGGGGCCGTACCTTCCATGTGGATGAACCTGCGGTGACTACTCCTGAGGACGTGGAGACGGAGGACAACTGCCTGCAGCTGCATTGTGTGGCAGCTCCCCGTGTGGCCCCCATTAAGGTGACAGTACGGGTCAATGGCCACCCGCTTGAGATGGAGTTGGACACTGGCGCAGCGGTCTCCGTGATCGCCCAGAGGACATTCGACCGCATCAAGCTGGGTATACAGACCCTTACATTAACCGACTCACAGGCCAGGTTGGCCACCTACACGGGGGAACCACTGGACATTGCAGGAACTACAATGACCCCTGTTGTTTATGGACGCCAGGAGGGGCGTTTCCCACTTATCATGGTGCGCGGCCATGGGCCCAGCCTGTTGGGTCGGGACTGGTTGCGCCATTTGCGGTTGCAATGGCAGCACATCCTCCAAACAGTTTCTGAAGGGTTGACTGAGGTGCTAGGACGATACCCAGATGTATTCCAGCCTGGTTTGGGGAAAATAAAAGGGGCCGTAGCCCGTATCCAAGTCGAACGAGGAGCCACGCCGCGCTATTTCCGGGCGGGCCCAGCGCCTTACGCCTTGCTCGAGAAGGTAGAAGTGGAGCTCACTCGTTTGGAGATTTTGGGTATTATCAGGCCCGTCCATTTTGCTGACTGGGCAGCACCAATTGTACCTGTAATGAAGCCAGATGCCACAGTTTGCTTGTGTGGCGACTATAAACTTACAGTGAATACGGTTTCCCGACTCGACCGATATCCATTGCCTCGCATAGAGGATCTCTACGCGAAACGTGCAGGTGGACTCTCGTTTACAAAATTAGATATGAGTCACGCCTACCTGCAGTTGGAGCTAGACCCTGTCTCCCGACCATATGTAACGATTAATACACACCGGGGCCTGTATGAATATACACTGTTGCCCTTTGGAGTATCCTCTGCCTGCGCAATTTTTTAACGTGTTATGGAGGGCATTTTGAGAGGTTTACCACGTGTGGCTGTCTACTTAGATGACGTTTTGATTACAGGGACGTCGGAGCAGGAACATTTGGAAAATCTGGAGGCTGTCCTTAGACCCCTTTCGCAGGCTGGAGTCCGTTTACGTCGCACAAAATGCGTATTTCAGGCAAAGGAAGTAGTCTACCTAGGTTATCGGGTGGACCGCGAAGGTTTGCACCCCGTCGCAGAGAAGGTGCGTGCAATTCAACATGCCCCCGCCCTGACTGACACTTCGCATCTTCGTTCTTTTCTTGGTCTCGTAAATTATTACGGGAAGTTCCTCCCCAATCTGGCAACTACGCTGGCCCCTTTGCACCTTCTGCAAAAGAAAAATCACACCTGGGTTTGGGGTCAGCCGCAAGAAACCGCTTTCCGGCGGGTAAAGCAACAATTGTCGTCGTCTGGGTTACTAACCCACTATGATCCTGGAAAGCCTTTGCTCGTCACATGTGATGCATCACCATATGGTATTGGGGCCGTCCTGTCCCACAAGCTGGAGAACGGGGCCGAGCGATCGATAGCTTTCGCCTCCCGCACATTGACTGCAGCGGAGAAAAAGTACGCACAGATCGAGAAGGAGGGCCTGGCAGTGGTGTTTGCGGTGAAACGCTTCCACCAGTACGTGTATGGCTGCCATTTCACTATCGTGACTGATCATAAGCCTCTGCTGGGACTTTTCAGAGAGGATAAGCCAATACCGCCCATTGCTCCTGCACGGATCCAGCGCTGGGCTTTGTTGCTTGCTGCATAGGAGTATTCTCTGGAGCACAAACCAGGTACGCAGATAGCAAATGCCGATGCACTGAGCCGATTGCCTTTATCGACCGGCCACATGTCGACCCCCACGACCGGTGAGGTGGTTGTAACCCTAAATTTTATGGACACCTTGCCTGTCACGGCATCACAGATCCGTGAGTGGACCCAGACGGAGCCAGTCCTGTCAAAGGTTCGGCACATAGTCCTGTATGGTGGGCAGCATAGACAGCTCCCAGGCGAGTTGCGGGCATTTTCCTCCAAGCTGTCAGAATTCAGTGTGGAAGACGGCATCCTCTTGTGGGGGATGCGTGTGATTGTCCCGGAAAAAGGCCAGGAGCTGATGCTAACAGACTTGCACAATGGGCATCCAGGTGTGACCAAAATGAAAATGTTGGCCCGATGTTGGCCCGGAGTTATGTCTGGTGGCCAGGCCTCGACACCGACATTGAGAAGGTGGCCCAAAACTGCTCCATTTGCCAGGAGCATCAGAAGCTTCCGCCGGCCGCGCCCCTACATCACTGGGAATGGCCAGGGCGGCCTTGGGCACGCTTGCATGCAGATTTTGCAGGCCCTTTTCAAGGATCCATGTTCCTTCTACTAATTGACGCCCAGTCTAAATGGCTAGAGGTGCATAAGATGCAGGGGACAACGTCCTGCGCAACAATTGAAAAGATGCGTTTATCGTTTAGTACGCATGGCCTCCCCGAGGTGCTGGTCACGGATAATGGCACTCCATTCATGAGTGAGGAGTTTGCGAGGTTCACGAAGATGAACGGCATCCGCCATATCCGCACTGCTCCTTACCACCCGGCTTCAAATGGGTTGGCAGAGCGCGCAGTGCAGACATTCAAAAGAGGCCTAAAGAAGCAGTCTTCCGGATCAATGGACACGAGACTGGCTCGCTTTTTGTTTACGTATAGGACCACCCCCCATGCAGTGACTGGGGTAGCTCCCGCAGAACTCCTAATGGGCCGGAGACTTCGCACCCGCCTTAGTATGGTTTTCCCGGACATTGGCGCAAAAGTACGCCGCACACAAGAACGGCAGGGACAGGGATTTTCTCGGCATCGGCCGATTCGGCAGGTTGCACCTGGTGACCCAGTGTTCGTTCGGAATTTTGCTGGTGGTGCCCAATGGATTCCTGGTGTAATCTTTCGCCAAACGGGCCCTATATCTTACCAGGTGCAAGCCCAGGGTCGTCTCCAGCGCAAACATGTCGACCACGTTCGGTCCAGAAGACTATCCCCTCAAAAGATTCCCCGCCCCCGGAGCTCATTTCTACAGCCGCAGAGACCAGAGACAAGGGAAGGTAGTCCTCACAATCTTCCACTGGTGCCTCACTCGAAGCCTGTGCACGTCGTTACGGAACCGAATGGAGATAGAGACGCTGACATGACGGAGGCAGCAGACTCTGACTCCGAGATGGAGACACAGGATGCATCAGGGGGGGACTCTTCGGGTCCACGGGCCGTGGATGTACACGGTCTCTGTCTCGTTACACGCCGCCTGATCCAGTGCCGCGTGCAAATGGTGTCCGGCCTGCGGCCAAACGAGTCCGACGCCCTCCTTCGCCAGGGTCTTCGGTGGATTCCTTGGACTTTGAGGGGGGAGGGATGTTATAACCTGCCTACTTACCATTGGCTGGGGACTAATGACAATCCCACAATTTTGTGGGAGTATGAACTTCCCCAATGAGGGGGGCGGAGAAACCATTAGTAAACTCCTAGTATAAATAAAGCTGGCCAGTTCAGGAACCAGCAGGAAGGAGTATGCAGCAAGGGAAGTTACTGTTACTATATATATATATATATATGTTATTGTAAATAAATGTTATTACTTTGTATCCTTAAAACTCGTGCTGGATTCTTCGTGGCCCTCAAAAAACAAGCTTAGCGTGTATTTATCAGGTAAGTACTGCAACTTCATACTGCTGCATGTATTACAATGTTGAGACATCATTATGGCTTGCTTCATGATGAGAAGGGCATCTCAGGCAGCAACTCCTCATTTACACATTTAATTGCACAAATGCTATAGTAAGATGCTTCTGCCTGATCTACACAGTTGGTGAGTGGTGTTAGCCTCACGGTTTTTAATCCTTTGTGTTTTCTTGTGGGCTCCTTGTTTAAATGCACTCAGTGCATGATTGAGGGACCTGGAATCAGGAAGTCGGGAGGAGTTGGGATTCGCAGAAAACCACCCACCTGTCATTGCCTCTGATCCCCTCTCTCAACCACCCGGCAAACCCTACCCCATGGTCCCCAGCCTGCAGCCACCATCCCACCCTCATCCACCTTCAGCCTGGTACCCCTCGTTGATCATGGGCCTCTCGTGGGCGGGTCACAGGAAGCTGCTACCCCTCTCTGATTGACCAGCAGCGCCCTGAAGGGTTGAATTTCAGTCTCCAGGGACCTTAACCCTGGGGAGGGTCTGACGCTAGTCACTTAAGTGCCTGATATGCACTTAACCTGACAGGTCTTTTGCAATAGAGGTGACAGGGGGCTCATGGTGTTCTGGTAACAAATTAGCATGGCTAGATGATTGGTTAGTTAACAGGAAGCAGAGAGTATGTTTAAAATGGGTAATTTTTGGAAATTAGATGGATTGGTGAGCTGAACCAATGATCAATGGCTGCCTGGAGACAAATGCATCTAAAGATAAGACAATTTAAGAAGAGCAAAAACATAGGCATGGGCAGCACGGTAGCATTGTGGACAGCACAATTGTTTCACAGCTCCAGGGTCCCAGGTTTGATTCCGGCTTGGGTCACTGTCTGTGCAGAGTCTGCACATCCTCCCCGTGTGTGCGTGGGTTTCCTCCGGGTGCTCCGGTTTCCTCCCACAGTCCAAAGATGTGCAGGTTAGGTGGATTGGCCGTGATAAATTGCCCTTAGTGTCCAAAATTGCCCTTAGTGTTGGGTGGGGTTACTGGGTTATGGGGATAGGTTGGAGGTGCTGAACTTGGGTAGGGTGCTCTTTCCAAGAGCCGGTGCAGACTCGATGGGCCGAATGGCCTCCTTCTGCACTGTAAATTCTATGATAATCTATGATAGTGGGCGGGATTGTCCGTTGGCTGATGCCAAATTCAGGAAATGCAATTGGGTTGAGAATAAATTCCGATGCCAAAATCGTGACGGGCACCAATTTGACTCCAAATGGCAATTCTCCGTCACCAAGACAGCGGCGTCAATGCTGGCTGGAACACACATACAGTAAACATTGTTTGCATGTCATTGGCGGGCCTGACCCAGTATTCTCCGGGGCCTCCACGATTCTCCACCTCCAATGGGCCGAGTTCCTGATGGCGCGGTTAACTTGTGTTTTTTAAAATCGTGAAGCTGGCGTCGTGGCTGCTGAGGGAGAGAGAGGGGGGTACGGAAAGTGTCCAATATCGCCATAGCGCGCTGACAGTTGTGCCACTGACCAGGGGGCTTCTACCAGAGCTGGGGGAGTTGCGGGGGGTGGCCAGGAGGTGGGCTGTGGGGTCAGGGTGGACGGGTGCAGAACACCATTGCCGGAAAGGCAGCCATGCAGTTGCACAGGTCACTGTCTGCCCATTGTGAACTCAGAGTCACAGGTCGTATGGGTGTCCCCCAGGTCATCCCCTAGGTGCCCTCTGGTCCCAGCTGACCCAGCAGCTGTATGGGCATGCTCCAGTGCATAGAGCATAGAGCATAGAACATACAGTGCAGAAGGAGGCCATTCGGCCCATCAAGTCTTCACTGACCTACTTAAGCCCTCACCCACCCTATCCAGGTAACCCACTAACCCCGCCTAACCTTTTTTGGTCACTAAGGGAAATTTATCATGGCAAACCCACCTAACCTGCACATCTTTGAACCCTGGGAGGAAACCGGAGCACCCGGAGGAAACCCACGCAGACACGGGGAGAACATGCAGACTCCACACAGACAGTGGCCCAGCAGGGAATCGAACCTGGGACCCTGGCACTGTGAAGCCACAGTGCTAACCACTTGTACTGCCCAAACGGTGCCCAAATAGTGCAACTAGTGCCATATTTTTGGCTGGGGTAAGAGTGTGTGGGGATTGTAATGTGTATATGTGGCTGCAGCTTGTCAGCCTCCCGAGTGTCAATCACGGACCCATCGAATCCCGCACCGTTTTTCATTGGAATCAATTGTATTCCGGTGCTTGCCCCTCCACAGTCACAGAATCTGTCCAGGTTCGGCACCAGTTTTGTTGCCGTGAAAGTCCACAAATCCTCAGGAATGGAGATCCAGCCCAGTTGCTCCAATATTTACAGTGAGGCGAGGAAGGTGGGAGGGGTGTTGCAGCAGGGACAACCCACCATGGTCCAGGGTGCCAAAGTGCTGCTGAATTTAATGGGAGGACACCATTGTTCTTTCTTCTTTTTCCTCCAGCTGAGGACCCTTGAGGGAGAATTCCTGGCAATCGGCAGGGAGGGAGCAAATAGTTGAAGCCCTGGGAAACCCAGATGGCAATTGGTCTTTGAGATTCCGGACAGGCCCCGACTCAGCACCAGGAAGAACCCCGTGGCTAAAAGTTCAGGGAGACCATCACCTTGAAGGCCAACGGGAGTGGGTGTTGTGGTGATATGCATCACTGTAAATACACAAGGGTTAATGTAAATACACTAAGACTAAGTAAACACTAGAGGGAGCACCAGAGACATCATGACATGCAGACATACAACTAATGAACACATAGAATAGGACACGACCAATGGGCAGTCAAGATACCCAGAGGTGACACTACCACAAGGGGTCAACCCATATAAAAGGACAGGGCACACATGCTCTTTCTCTTTCCACAGGCAACACTCAGAGAGAAGGACAGGGGCAGATCAGAAGCATCACACCCACCGCATGGCTTAGAGCAGACTGGTTAGTTAGACTGAGTTACTATAGCAAGATTAGCAGGAGAGTCAAACTCAAGTAGGAGAATTGTTAACTGTTCAAGAAATGTGTTAAACCTATCTCCAAGTCTGAACCTTCCTTTGTCAGAGCAAACATCAAGGAAGCAGCTTATGCTACATGAAGAAGCATAACACAACAGGTGCTCCCCCATACCTCCACGGCCCCCTTGCTCAGCCAGAGTCTTTAACGGCATACCCGTTCTGGCAGGTCCTCGAATGACAGGCGTGGCCGGTACACTCGGAGCCTCATGCGGTGCCTCCTTTCCACCACCTCCTCTTCAGCCTGTTGGGCGGCCGGCTCTCCACCCACCATGGCTGGCTCCTGTTCCTCTGGGGCAGGTTCCGCCGCTGCATTGTCCCCCTCCACCAGCTCCTGCTCATACAGCCTCAGTATATCCCCCAGGGCTGCGGCGACCAGGATGAAGGCCCCCATTCCTGGTTGGATTCCTAAGTCCATTGTTTGCAGGGGGTGAAAGTCCAGACATGTTATCATGGTGCGTATCCCCATGACCAACCAGGTCCACCGGGTTACACATTGGCCCCAGTCTGCACTGCAGACCTTGCCCCAGCCATTTACCCTGGCACTCTGTCCTCTGCACCCCTGACCCCGTCAGTGCCCGGCACCATGGAGGCCACTGGCCCTGACACCCGTCCGTGCTGCCGATAGCGGTGGCTGACACTACCAATGCCAGTGATATGATCCACGCCCCTTCCAGTGCCCTGCTACAGGGGCTACTGTGGGCGTGCCGTTGGGTGGGCCGCTTGCTGCCCCAACGGTAGGTGTTGGCCAGTTTGGGGGAGGGAGGGGGTGGGAGTTGGGGGGGTGGACATGGCGGGATGGAGGGTGGGGCTGGGTTGTGGGGTGTGGTGTGGATGCATACATAGGGTGCCACGGTAGCACAGTGGTTAGCTCTGTTGCTTCACTACACTAGAGATCCAGTTCGATACCCAGCTTGGGTCACTGTCTGTGCGGAGTCCGCACGTTCTCCCCGTGTCTGCGTAGGGTTCCTCCGGGTGCTCTGGTTTCCTACCACAAGTCCCAAAAGACGTGCTGTTAGGTAATTTGGACATTCTGACTTCTCCCTCAGTGTACCCGAACAGGTGCTGGAATGTGGCGACTAGGGGATTTTCACAGTAACTTCATTGCAGTGGTAATGTAAGCCTACTTGTGACACTAATAAAGATTATTATTATTGATGCCAAGGGCAGTCCCTCTCAGCACACCTCTTAAGTTCAACCCTTTTGTTCATGTTTAGGCTAAGGCTGCAATGAAGTCAGGAGCTTAGTAGCCCTGGTGGAATCCAAATTAAATATCAATGAGCAGGTTATTGCTAGGTAAGTGCCGCTTGATAGCACTGTCGTCAACCCCTTCCATCATTTTGCTGATGATCAAGAGTAGGCTGACGGTGCAGTAATTGGCCAAGTTGAATTTGTCCTGCTTTTTATGGTCAGGATATACCGAGGCAATTTTCCACATTACCAAGTAGAGGCCAATGTTGTCGATGTACTGGAACAGCTTGGCTGGGGTTCAACTAGTTCTTGAGCACAAGTTTTCAGTCCTATTCCTGGAATTTTGTCAGGGCTCATTGCATTCAGCCATGTTTTGATATCACATGGAGTTAATTAAATTGGCTGAAGACTGGTACCTGTGATGCTCGTAACGTCCTGAGTAGGCAGAGTTGGATCATCCAGTTAGCACTTCTGGTAGTTGCAAATGCTTCAGTCTTGTCTTTTGCACTGATGTATTGTGCTCAGCTGTCATTGAGGCTGGGGATATTTGTGGAGCCTTGTGAAATTGCTGAACTCATTGACCTTGACAACTTCTGAGAGATCATTAAATTTCTTCTTGCGCTGCATTCAAGTCTTATTGCTATACTTCTGACATTGATCTCCGCCACTTTCTCTCGCCACTGTCTTCTGAGTCTGTCTGGATCTCCTCCCCTGAGCAAAAGGGCATCTCTCTTTCTTTCTAATTCTTCCACCAAGACCTCCAGTACAGTGTCTCAAAACTCTTGGTGCAAGCACTGTCAGATGGTCAGGTATTGTTGATTCTTCCTCAGGTCAATATTCAGAATTATCTCAGCTCCAGCAGCAGTCACAGTACTCAGCGCCTTTAAGATCTGCAGGCTAGATTTCAGTATTGCTAATTTGTGCAGTCAATGAACAACAGCAGCCAAGGAAATGGCCAGGCAGATCGAAGGAGGCACACTGTCTGCATTGCAATGAACAGGCTAATTACATAAGAACATAAGAACTAGGAGCAGGAGTAGGCCATCTGGCCCCTCGAGCCTGATCAATGAGATCATGGCTGATCTTTTGTGGACTCAGCTCCACTTTCCAGCCCGAACACCATAACCCCTTTATTCTTCAAAAAACTATCTATCTTTATCTTAAAAACATTTAATGAAGGAGCCTCAACTGCTTCACTGGGCAAGGAATTCCATAGATTCACAACCCTTTGGGTGAAGAAGTTCCTCCTAAACTCAGTCCTAAATCTACTTCCCCTTATTTTGAGGCTATGCCCCCTAGTTCTGCTTTCACCCGCCAGTGGAAACAACCTGCCCGCATCTATCCTATCTATTCCCTTCATAATTTTATATGTTTCTATAAGATCCCCCCTCATCCTTCTAAATTCCAACGAGTACAGTCCCAGTCTACTCAACCTCTCCTCGTAATCCAACCCCTTCAGCTCTGGGATTAACCTAGTGAATCTCCTCTGCACACCCTCCAGCACCAGTACATCCTTTCTCAGGTAAGGAGACCAAAACTGAACACAATACTCCAGGTGTGGCCTCACTAACATCTTATACAATTGCAGCATAACCTCCCTAGTCTTAAACTCCATCCCTCTAGCAATGAAGGACAAAATTCCATTTGCCTTCTTAATCACCTGTTGCACCTGTAAATCAACTTTTTGCGACTTGTGCACTAGGACACCCAGGTCTCTCTGCACAGCAGCATGTTTTAATATTTTATCATTTAAATAATAATCCATTTTTCTGTTATTCCTGCCAAAATGGATCATTGTATATCATGACCCCCATACCCATTGTTGTAAGGGTGTGGAGTTATCCAATTTATCACACAATGTATCTTTCCATGATGACCTTATTTTGTGCCTTCCCTGTACATTAACAAAAATTATGAATCAAATAAGAAATGCAAAACTTTAAATGTTCTTAAAATCCAATTGTTAACAGCAGAATGTCCGACATATATTGTGAAGACAGCAAGTGAGTAAAAATGATACCCATCATGTGCCTTATAGTGTTCGATGATCTAGATTTGATTCATACAGATTTCTTCATCAATTAATTTCTCTCCTCTCCAGAAATAAAGAACTATTAATAACTAATCAGGACATGAGAAAAATGGAGTGTACTTAGAGCTTTTGTGCCATTATTTCTGTTACATAATTAGCACAGAAATCAGGAGTGCCCTTGAATATTTGAGGAATTGGAAGCAGTCGTGAGAAAAGAAATAAACAAAAGTTAAACAACCGACACCACTCAAACTTCTGAAAATCAATCCAAATATGATTTGGAATAATGAAAAATTCCGAAATATTTATTTTGCACAGATGAAAGCAGGATGCACATGAAAGAGGTCCCCACCCACCTTTGCCCAGGGGAACGTTACTAATTCATGGGGCTGAAGCATCTCAGGGGGTTGGGCGGCTGAAATCTTTGGCAGGTGGGGCAGTTGAGCACCATGTTGGCGATGTCGTCGCTGATGCCCGGCCAGTACACAGCTTCTCGGGCCCTCCGCCTGCACTTTTCAACCCCGAGATGGCCTTTGTGCAATTGTTCGAGGACAAGCCGGTGCATGCATTGTGGGATCACAATCCGGTCCAACTTTAGGAGGACACCGTCAATGATGGCCAAGTCGTCCCGGACATTGTAGAATTGTGGGCACTGCCCCTTGAGCCACCCTTCCATCATGTGGCGCATCACACGTTGTAGAAGGGGGTCAGCTGCAGTCTCACGGCGAATGTGGGCCAGACGTGCATCAGTAGCTGGCAGACTGGCCGATGTGAAGGCTACTTGTGCGTCGACCTGACAAACGAACCCCTCCGATTCGGGCGGCGTGCTCACTGCTCTGGACAGGGCATCCGCGATGATGAGGTCCTTTCCCGGGGTGTAGACAAGTTGGAAGTCGTACCTCCGGAGCTTGAGCAGAATGCGCTGGAGGCGAGGGGTCATCTCGTTGAGTTCCTTCTGAATGATGCCGACTAGGGGGCGATGGTCGGTCTCCACAGTGAACTGCGGAAGACCATACACATAGTCGTGGAATTTGTCGATTCCGGTTAACAAACCCAGGCACTCCTTTTCAATCTGCGCATAGCGCTGTTTTGTGGGGGTCATGGCCCACTAGGCATAGGCAACTGGGGCCCATGATACAGTGTCGTCCCGTTGCAGGAGTACTGCCCCAATGCCGGACTGGCTGGCATCAGTCAAGATCTTTGTGTCCCAAGTAGTGTAGAAGAACGCCAATACCGGGGCAGTGGTGAGCTTGATCTTGAGCTCCTCCCATTCCTTCTGGTGTGCGGGCAGCCACTGGAATTCCGTTGCCTTCTTGACCAGGTGGCGAAGAGCCGTTGTGTGCGAGGCTAGGTTGGGAATAAACTTCCGCAGGAAGTTGACCATCCCTAGAAAGTGTAGCACTGCCTTCTTGTCTGCCGGCTGCGGAAATGGCTGCAATAGCTGCCACTTTGTCGGCATCCGGACGCACACCCGACCGTGAGATGTGGTCCCCCAAAAACTTCAGCTCAGTTTGGCCAAAAGAACACTTGGCTCGGTTGAGGCGCAGGCCGTGATCTTAAATCCGTGCACAGACACGCTGGAGACAACTGATGTGCTCCTGTGGTGTGGTGGACCAGAAGATGACGTCGTCAACATAGATGCGCACCCCTTCGATGCCCTCCATCATCTGTTCCACGATGCGATGAAACACCTCGGATGCCGAGATGATGCCAAACGACATCCTATTGTAGCAGTATCTGCCAATGGGAGTGTTGAAGGTGCGCAGCTTCCCGCTGGACTGATCCAGTTGAATCTGCCAAAAACCCTTTGAGGCATCAAGCTTGGTGAAAATTTTGGACCGGGCCATTTCGCTCATGATTTCTTCCAGTTTGGGAATGGGGTAGTGTCCCCTCATGATGTTATTGTTCAGGTCTTTCGGGTCGATGCAGATCCGGAGCTCACCAGAGGGCTTTTGTACGCACACCATGGAGCTGACCCATGGCGTTGGCTCCGTGACCCGGGAAAGCACTCCTTGGTCCTGCAGATCCTGCAGCTGCTGCTTGAGGCGGTCTTTGAGTGGTGCTGGGACTCTACGGGGTGCGTGAATGACAGGGGTAGCGTCCGGTTTGAGCTGTATTCTGTAAGTGTAGGGCAGTGTGCCCATGCCCTCGAAAACCTCCTGGTTGTGGGCGAGGAGCGAGTGGAGCTGCGCCCTAAAGTCTGCATCGGGGAAATCGGACGTGCCTTCTGGAGACAGAGTGTGTACCTGCTGAACGAGGTGGAGGATCTTGCACGCCTGTGCGCCTAGCAGAGAGTTCTTCGAGGATCCAACTATCTCAAAAGACAGTGTGGCTGTGTATGAATTGGGTGCAACTTCAAGCTGGCAGGACCCCATGGCCGGGATGACGTTCCCGTTGTATTCAACCAGCTGACAGTGGGATGGCCGAATCGGTGGTTTGACCTTCAAGGTGTGGAAGGCTGACCATGCAATGAGATTGGCAGAGGCACCAGTGTCTAAGCGGAATGTGATTGGTGATCGGTTGACCGTTAGGGTGGCACACCATTCATCGCCCGGATGAATGCTGTGCACTGGCATCGGCTGGTGGGTCCTACTTGGGGACATCCAGTTCCTGTCTATTACCGCAACGCGGAAGGGTTCCCGGTCATCGGTGTCACCGGTTTGCACGTCGTCAGGGTATGACTCGGTGTATGTGGGCTGAATGGCCCGCACCTCCCTGCGAGGCTGGCGGAATTGCGGAGGGTTGGTAGGTTCAGCTGCTCGACAGCAGGCAGCGTAGTGGCCCAGCCTGCCACAACGGAGGCATTGTCACGTTTTAGCTGGACATTGCCGCTTTAAGTGTGCAGATCCACAGTTGCTGCACGTTGTGACATCATGGCGTTTGTTGTGCCACCGCTCATGCGTAGAGCGCGCCTGCGCATCACGTACCTCTGCGTCGACGTCCCCTCTTTTGGCGCGTACAAGCGCGGGAGGCCTCGGAAAGCGCACGAAATGGCCACCCTCGTCCGGGCCGCGAGCCGGGAGGATCTCGATCGATTGGACCCGCTCGGCCTCGTTGGACCCCTGCCGTGCCGATTCGGCCTGGGAGTACCGGCTGGTCGCATTTTCGTGGGGGATGCAGGTTTCGATGGCGGTGGCTAGGGTGAGGCGCTTTATTTTGAGGAGCTGCTGGCATAGGGTGTCCAAGGTGACCCCAAAAACTATCTGATCCCGAATCATGGAGTTGGAGGTGGCCTCATAGTCGCAGGACTGCGCGAGGATATGGAGGTGCGTCAGATAAGATTGAAAAGGCTCATCCTTACCCTGCAGGTGCTGCTGGAAGAGGTACCCCTCGAAGCTCTCATTAACGTCCATGCTGAGGTGTTCCTCAAATTTTAGAAGGACCGTCTTTTACTTCGTCTTGTCCTCGCCTTCCGCGAATGCCAGTGAGTTGTAGATGTGGATGGCGTGATGCCCCGCCGTGGAGAGGAGGAGGGCGATCTTCCTCGTGTCCGATGCATTCTTCCTGTCTGTGG